>NC_135662.1:33526827-33861827 GCF_964188315.1 Podarcis muralis
AGCATTTGCTTCCCATGCTGCCCATGACAGCCATGTGCGGCGCACACATGGTGCTAAAGACAACTGCCGCACCTGTACTTTGTGTGGCAAGACCTTTTCAGAGGTAGAAGAATTCCGCTTCCATATGAAGTTTCACACAGGCCATTAGCCAGAAAGCTAACGAATAGGTTGCAAACCATTTGGACATCTGTTTGGCATTTTCTGTAATGTGTTGGTTTTAATGTAGCACTACCTACCCAATAGAGATAATGAGAGATACAACTACATACAACTGCTCAGGATGTGATCTTCACCCATTAGTACAGGCATGAGGAACCTATCCCCATGCTCTGAGGGCTACATTCTCTAGGGCCAAAGTGGTGCCACACTATTTTCTGCCCTGCTCAAAACACACACACTAATCACTCCCCCGTTCTCGGCCCCCACCCTTTCAGCTGATTTGTGCAAAACAGCTGAGCAGTGCTAAATCATTCATTCCCTTAGTGCAAAATTTCTGCTCATGCAACAGAACTCCCCCCTCTTCCCTTCACATGCTCCCCAATCGTTTATGGGGGTTCTCCTAATTCTTGAACAAATTGGGGAGGAGAAGGGGAAAGTTCCATTGTGCAAGCATAAATCGTTGAGTAAATGGAATGAGGGCTTTAGACAACACTCTTAACATTGGAGTGGGGATGAAAACCAGCCATTCCTTGACTGGTCCCACCGTAATCACCTCAGGAATCAGCCATTTTCAACCCCATCACAGTGTGTTAGGAACGGAGGTTTTTCAACACACTTGCACACCCTTCCCAACACATTGTGATGGGAGAATGCCCATCAGTTGATTGGATCCTATAAGATGTGGTGGTGTGAAAATGACCTTCCACTCCCTTTGGCTAAGGGGTGGGGAGAACTTTGTTTTTACCTGCATTGTGAAAGGTGGAAATGAAAACCAGGTTCTCCTGATCACCCGAGGAGATGGCCTGGTTTCAGGGGAGTGCTAGGGCAAAAAACTACTGAGGTGGAGATTACCCAGAAGAATCCAGAAAATTTGATCCTGAGATGCCAAAGACATTTTAATAACCACCTATGCCAAATTAAAACGCAATGTTTAATTATGGCAAATATTTCTGCCCTTCCAATACATTGTATTTGCTGTCAATTTTAAAAAAGAGAGACTGTATGTAATTTTTGCTGGCTCATTTCTATGTTTTTGTGCTGCTAGAATTTGTTGAAAGGTTTGTCAATGTGAATGTGTTTCTAGGGGTATTGGGTTGTATTCAGTGGTGTTGCTCAGTGGATGTTAAGCCTTCTGTCAGCAGAACAAGGAAGGAAGCAGTTTTCAGCAATTTCCCCTGCTCTCTGCACCCCCCCCCCCAAATCTTCACTGGAGCAAATGGGGTGGTGGCAAGGGGAGGGAGAATTGCTAAAATCACTTCCAATCCTGTTCTGTTCTTATTACAGTTACCCACAAAAAGGCTAGTTGTGGTGTTACTAGCTGCCAGCCATTCACTCATCTGTTAACTTACTGCCCCTTACCTGTCTGCTTGGACACTTGTTGGCTCTATGTCAAGGACGCTCTCCTTTGGGCTCTAAGCTATTGCCCACCTGCCTTCCTGTCCAGTGTGCCTGTCCATTTGTCACCTAGGGCATTCACCAGTTCATTGCTGGAGAACAGAGTGGCCACACATCAGCAGGTATATTTCCTTTTAAAACTACAGTATTTAATTTTTGAAAATGTGCACAATTTTCTTTAACAAATCTCAAAATTCATCCCGTGCTTAATACTGAGGCAACACTTTTAAACAATAGCTTATTGGCACTCTTGAAGTGGGGAAGGAAATACAAAGTTTATGAAGTATTGTTCAAAAAAAATCTACAGCAAATTGTACTTTATATAAGCTTTGCGCATAAGTATAAGAAATATGGGCTGGAATGTTTGTGATTATGGTTTGAGAGTTGCCTTACTCTTTAAATACGGTGTGAGTGTGTGTTGCTGTTGGAAGTTAAATGTAATTTTACATTTGGGTATACAAATGTTAGTGACTTGCACTGATCTATTTATTATTGCTGCTCAAAATGTTGTCTGTCTTGTTTTGGTGGGTAAAATGAAATCCTGTAAGCATAAAATATACATAAAGATTCTTTACATGAATGTTAAGATTTGTAGAGTACGTGGAAGATTGAATGGCTAGAGTTGTGTTTTAGCTTTGTTTCTTGCCTTTTGCATGTTTGTCTATGTTTTGTAATATTTGAACAGATGTGATGTAAGCTGTGGCATTAAGATCCTTGGGGACCTCAGATGTAATGAACTGCTTTATGTGGTGCGGCCCTTGGAAAAGGTTTTGAATTTTGGTACTGTAGTTAGTTCAGAGCACAGTTGCTGGGCCTGACATTGCGGGTCTTAGCTTGCTAGTGCTCAAATGTTTCCAACTGAGCTCAATTTGTACTTTGCTTTCAACTTCCCCTACATGGTTTGGTGTAAGCTGAAGATAGTTCTGGATCATCTGATAGATGCTTTTCTGTAGATCTGCAAGGATTTCTGACTCCCAATTTGTTTGAACATTGGCACCACTAACAAAATGACCTTCCCCACCTGAATTAGGCTACGAAATAAAGAGAGCTACACAGAAATAATGTGAAGACGATGAATAAAGTTAAGTTCTGGTACTGGGGAAAAATGCCTAGGCTCAGAATGTACTCAGAGGCACCCTCCCTCTCTTTTTTACTTAAAAGGTTTAGTCTGGCTCTTGCTAGTAAATTTTGGGGTTCTACTAAAAAACAAAGTAGTTCCAACAAACCTGAAGTCTGCCCAGTCCTAGATTATGACCCACGTACTACTTGTTCTGCCTCCTTTCCAACCAGTCTGCATGATCTCTGAATCTGTCTTGGGCGTCCCCACATTCTGGCATATAGTCCATCTGTTCAATGTTTTGTTCTGACACTATTCTGTTCTAGTTTTTGTGTGTTGCTTCTGTTCTAATTTTTATGTTTGATTTGTGTTTTTTACTTGTGAAATGTCCTGAATGCTTGATGTAGAAGAGTGGGGAAAAAATAAATTTTATTTAAAAACTAATTAGCTACCTAGTCTTTTATTTGCTATCAATAGGCCCAGAGTCATGACATACATTTTCCCTAGAACCAGACTGCAGAAATAAACTTGAAAAACCTAAAACGCATTGACCAATTATGCATCATGAACTGTTATGACATTAGTTCAGGACTGAAACAAGTACCCTGGACAGCTCCATGGGCCGATCAGGCAGAAACTTTGTAGAAGCAAGTTTTAATTGTTCCTGGCAAGAAGCAACAGCTCTATAGGTGTTCTTCAGTGTGAGAAGTCTCTTCAGTTAAAGAGGCCTCTGCCAACAATGCTTTTGATTTAAGCAGAATTTAAAATAGAAGAATGTGTGTTCTCTGTTGAAATGAGACTGGGAAGAAAAGAATGACAACCGTAGTCAACTCCCCATGTATAAACTTTAATTAGTGTTTGTACAAGATAGGTGTGTGTTGCATGCATTCTTACTGTTTTTGCTTTAAACTGGCTTGATCTCTAAGGGTCACTTTAAATTACAATTTTAAAAGAATTTTCAGTTAGAATTTGCTGTTTGTTTTGGCTTTAAACTGGCTTAATCTCTAAGGGTCTCTGTAAATTACAATTTTAAGAATTTACTATTAGGAAATGCTGCTTGTTCTATATATTCATAACAGGAAAAAGGGTAACTTATGGTAAGCCCATTACTCTAGTATTTTCCTCAAAGGATTGGGATTCTTCTTTGAATTTAACATCTTATACTTAAATTTATCACTAGGTAATGCAGAAGCGTGGGACGCGGGTGGCGCTGTGGGTTAAAGCCTCAGTGCCTAGGACTTGCCGATCGAAAGGTCGGTGGTTCGAATCCCTGCGACGGGGTGCGCTCCCGTTGCTCGGTCCCAGCGCCTGCCAACCTAGCAGTTCGAAAGCACCCTCGGGTGCAAGTAGATAAATAGGGACCGCTTACTAGCGGGAAGGTAAACGGCGTTCCGTGTGCTGCGCTGGCTCGCCAGATGCAGCTTGTCACGCTGGCCACGTGACCCGGAAGTGTCTGCGGACAGCGCTGGCCCCCGGCCTATAGAGTGAGATGGGCGCACAACCCTAGAGTCTGTCAAGACTGGCCCGTATGGGCAGGGGTACCTTTACCTTTACCTTTACCTAATGCAGAAGCACCTGAAGTAATCTGTTTGTCCTTTCACAGTCCAGGGGACTTGCTCCAAGTGTATGTTTTAGATGTTCCTCCTTAAATTAATTTTCTTACCATACTTTTTGACATAAACACATCAACCTTTTAAAAAGGTAGCTTTTGATTCATGCCCATTCAGTACCCATCTTGTACAGTATACAGAAACTAAGGTGCCTATGTATAAACTCTTGTAAAGTGTGTATACGTGAGATATATACAGCTGTATTAGACAAGATGGTTTTCAGTTTTTCTTCTTGTTCAAGCAGTATCCAAACATAACCCTAAAGCAGAGCAGGGAATTGTATTGGGTCAAATGGAAAGAAGCAGCTGCAGAAATGGACACAATCTATAATGAAGCAGGAGGGGACCCTTTCTATTTTATTTAATTCATATAATTTATACTGTTTGAGTGTTAAAAAAACAACAGCCTCTGAGTGGTGATGGCTTCTTTAGCTACATCTTTAAAGGATGAGTGTGTGTGCAATTAGTTGAGTTAAATTGGGAGATATCTGGGTTGCACTTAATTTTTAAATTGAATAGATTTATAACCCTCCTTTCCCCCCAAACTGGGATTCAAGGTGGCTTATAATATTTAAAAAGAGCACAATAAATAAAGTAATAAAACAAACTACTTGCAAACAATAATTAAAATACCTCAAAACACATTTAAAACCAGTTTGCCCTGACAGCAGCCCAGTGAACAGCATTGTCTACACCTTAATTATCAAACTTCTGTCTAAGAAAGATTTCATAAAGGGCCTGTTTACCACTTCCTCCATAATTCAAAGAATATTCTATGGGAAAGTCAGGAGGGGACCCAAATTAAGTGTAATAATAATGGCTGAGTCTGTGGTTAGCTCAGATGTCTGTTCTCACTTATCTGCTTTCATTTTTAGTGGGAATGTTAGTGCACAAGTATCCTTGCAGCTTATTCTCCCCCCCCCCAACATATGTTGTTGGTCAGTCAACCATTAGTGTACAGTTCAGCACTGACTCAGAGGTAGCTCAAATTTGAGGCCACTCTCTTTGATTGCTAGCTTGCAAATATTAGATGCTCCAAAGGCCAAGAGGAGAATAGATTGTAACAAAATGCTGGATAATACACATTTCTCATTGATTTATCTCTGGAAAACCTGAATGTAGGCATATTTCCACATCATTCTCAATTTGAGGTGTTGAATATCTTTCTTCGATCTGTTGATCCATTGAAGAAAAGTACTGCACAAGTTCCAGGAGAAAGTCATCACAGTGAAACTATTCCAATTATTATATCATTATACAAATTTATAGACTACTTCCTGGTATATAAAGACCACTGAAGCAGTTTACAGGTAAAAACAAAACAAAACTCTTTAAGAATAATAAAATCAATTCAACAAACTTTATAAAGAAATAACACCATCAATGCAAACTCCAAAAATCATGAAACATGTCATCAGATATAAGAGTGATATTCTATAAATGGTTGGGTTACACAGCAAGGGAAGCTTCCTAAACAAACCCGTAGAAAAAGAACTTATTTTCACTGTTTTGCATTCTACCCACAAGAGTATTTTAAATGTAAAACAAGAAGTGATCTAAGCAGAAGCCGCAGAGGCTTCTGGCAATCTCAGATGTTTTGTTGGGATCTTAAACAGGGATGGGATGGGGATTGTCTCCCTGAAACATGAATGACAATAGAGCAGCTAAAACAGTAATATGGCCCTTAAAGCTCAGGCTGGCCACTTGCAGCACAACAAAAGCCATCCCAGTGACATCTGCTGCCCTTTAGCTGAGTCCAGCATGACACCAAATGTTCAGATGTTTTCCTCCTCTTTCCCTGCCCCCCCCCCCCCCCGCCAATAGCTCTTGTTCTACTGTACTAAATGGGGTGGGGTGGAGAAGAGAATAAAAGGAGGAGAGTTGCTTCTCCCCATGGAACAGCAGAAAGCAGCCAAGAGATTAGTGAGCTACAGATAATGCAGCAAGCAAATATTGATTAAACCAAACTGTTCATTAAACCAGGAAAATCATTCTACACAGTGTGCCTCCCATCTCTGGTGTTGGAAGAGATGAGTATTCTCAGATGGTGGATTCTAAAGGGTTGGTTGGACGTAGGGAGAGGAGTCATTCTCTTCCCTACCCCCATTTATGGGGCTGTTTGAGGAAATACTAATTTGAATGAGGCACAAGAAGGTGCTGAAATTTCCATGAACACAGCAAATGGAGAAAAAAGTGTGGTCTAAATTGTAGGACTATGTGCCACAGTCTCTGCATAGCCCTCCTAGTCCCCAGGGTTGCCGTGTGTCTCCTTTTGAAGGGCTGTAGCAAACCTGCCTCATGTTACATAAAAAAGATACCAACTTTAGAGGTCAGTCCTGTGTTTGAAAGACCCTGAGAGATCCAGTCCAAGGTTTAAAGATAAAACACAGATGGGCCACTTATGGTTCTTTCCTCAGCTGGGCAACAGACTGAGCAGGCATGCAAGTCACCAGGTTTTGGTCTTCTCCACTATGGCAGGATGTATTGCGTTTCTGTTGAAATTATAATAAATTATTCCTGAATTTGCACCTATGCACTTATTTAGAAGATTTATAAAGGGGTTAATCAAAGAAATTAACATATGCAAATCTATCTTTTATTATTACAATCAGTTGGATCCTGCCTTTCATGATGAAAACTCTACCAAGGGAGCTTACAAGTAACATTCAGTTACATAGTTTGTAAGCATAATAAACAATATTAACCTCTTTAAAACTCATTGGAATCATTCCCACAGGACAAAACAAAAAAATTCCTTCCAGTAGCACCTTAAAGACCAACTAAGTTAGTTCTTGGTATGAGCTTTCGTGTGCATGCACACTTCTTCAGATACACTGAAACAGAAGTTGCCAGATCCTTCTATATAGTGAGAAGGTGGGGAGGGGTATTACTCAGAGGGGTGGTGGGAATGGGTGATTGGCAGATAGCTGTGATGAGCCTGTTGACGACTCTTAACGACTGCAGTAGGTCTTACAGGAAAAAGCAAGGGGTGAGAAGGTGAAAAATGGCTTTGTTGTGTATAATGAGATAAGAATCCAATGTCTTTGTTCAGGCCAGGTCTCTCCGTGGTTTTAAGTTTGGTAATGAGTTCCAATTCAGCAGCTTCTCTTTCCAGTCTATTTCTGAAATTCCTTTGTAGTAAAACAGCTACTTTGAGATCTTGTATAGAATGTCCTGGGAGATTGAAGTGTTCTCCTACTGGTTTCTCTGTCTTGTGATTCTTGATGTCAGATTTATGTCCGTTTATTCTTTGGCGTAAGGTTTGGCCTGTTTGTCCAATATAGAGAGCTGAAGGACACTGTTGGCATTTGATGGCATACACAATGTTAGACGATGAGCAATTAAATAGTCCCGAGATGGTATGTGTGATGTTGTTGGGGCCAGTAATGGTGTTGTCCGGGTGTATGTGGCAGCAAAGTTGGCATCTGGGTTTATTGCAGGCTCTGGTGCCAGTGTCCGTGCTAAGTCTGGTTGTAGTATTATTGTGGGTTAGGAGTTGTTTAAGATTGGGTGGCTGTCTGTAGGCAATGAAAGGTCTTCCTCCCAGAGCTTGAGAAAGAGAACTGTCATTGTCCAGGAGAGGTTGTAGATCTCTGATGATGCGTTGTACTGTTTTAACTTGGGAGCTGTATGTGATGACTAGAGGTGTTCTGTTATTTTCTTTTTTGGGTCTGTCTTGCAGCAAGTTCTCTCTGGGTATCATTCTGGCTCTGTTGATCTGTTGTCTAACTTCATCTGCTGGGTATTTTAGTTCTAAAAAGGTTTGCTGTAGATCTCTTAGGTGAGAGTCTCTGTCTGTAGAATTGGAACAGATTCTACAGATTCTACAGATTCCCACAGGATAGTTGGTGGAAGATCACCCTGTGGGAAGGAGAGTGCAGCTGGACCAGTCCCTGAGAGGTGGTCTTCACCTCCGGCCCTTTCTTTCAGAATTCTTCCCACAGGGCAGTTTTTGTCCTCTTTTTGGTGACAACTCTCTCTGTGTGTATGTCTTTTGGTGATGCATAAGTGGCCACCTTGCAGTTTACGCTAACTCATAGAAAGCTGCCTTAGACTGAGTTGGACCATTATCCTGACTGGCCATTGCTCTTTCTTAAAGGGGGTCTTTCCCAGTCCTACCTGAGGAAGCCAGGAATTGAACCTGCAACCTTCTTCATGCAAAGCTTTCCTACTGAGTTATGGCTAGAGCCTATTAGAAAAGGAAAGGAAGGACAACCCACAGGCCTGGTGAGCCCAAGGCTTTCACATTAGGAGCTCTATGCTCCAAGCATAACACTGAGCTGCGAGGTAGCAATGGAGAAGTTTGGGGGTGAGTTTTATTTTTTAGAATAAATGACTGATAAGTGACTGTTGATATTACTGTTTACTGTTGATATTAGTATTCTTTTTTTTACTGTTGATATTAGTATTCTTTGTGTATCGTTTTTTTCTCTTTCTTTTTTCCTTTCCTTTAATCCCCCCATGTTTTTTCCTTTCTCTCCTTTTCCTTGTTAAATTTGCTAAAAAATTTTTTAAATCAACTACTAATGCAAGTAGTACAATGCCAAATACAAATTCCACTTACTAGGCACAGCTATTTCCCCTTAGTATGGACCCTTCTCACAATCCATTATTCTGAAAAGTGGTTCCTTGGTGGTTGTTTTTAAGTTGCAAGTCCCTGCTCTGCTGGCATAAAGTTGAAAGCCAGGTTCTTAGCAGTCTTCTTGCCAGAAAGCTAATACAGTACAATGGCTAGAGTTTTACTTCGGAGTAGGTGGCTCCATTTCTATTGCTTGCTTAGCTATGGAGCTCTCCTTGGGCAGGGATGGAGTTTGGTCTTTCAGCAGCACCCTGTGTGAGGCAAAAATCTGGCGCCTCTCCGCTTCTTGCCTTTTGTTCTGCTCAATTCACTATGTCATAGTTGCAATGCCCTGTGGCGCCCCCTAGGCTCAGCGACGAGTGCAGGGGAACTGGTTGCACTGCCCTAAATCTGCCTCTGCCTTGTGCGGATAGTTGCCCGAAGCCCGGGGTGTGCTGCGAAGCGCTCCCTGGGTTTCGGGCTGCAGGCTGCTGTCCGCAAGCCTTGGGAGCCCGGCGGGAACTCCCGCGGGCTCCTCAGGCTTGCGGATAGCTTCCTGAAGCCTGGAGAGCGAGAGGGATCGGTGCACACCAATGCCTCTCGCTCTCCAGGCTTCAGCGAAAGCCTGCATTTGCCCCATAGGACGCACACACATTTCCCCTTCATTTTTGGAGGGGGAAAAGTGCATCCTATAGGGCGAAAAATGCGGTAAGTGGGGTTACGAGGACAAAATGTCATGAGCTGCTTGGAGGAAGAGCAGGATTTCATATGTAGCAGGCAAACATCTCCCAGGTGCTATGCATGTGTGTCACTAAGGCTGTGTTCTAGCCTCTTATTACACTTTAGCATTGAATATAAAAGCTCCCCAGCAGCATGGGATTGCACCACATGGAAGTGACTCCCACACACACTGTGTGTGTGAAGGGGGCTTTAGCTTGGATGCTGATGGAGCTGTTCAACTTGAATCTGGAAGATCTAAGTTTGAGTCCCACCTTAGCCATGGCTCCGTCACTTTGCTAAGTCTCCTATCCCTGAATGTTAAGTGGGGATAATAAGTGGCCTACCCTGTGTGATAGCAAAGCAGCTAATCAAAGGTGATAGCAAAGCGATAGCTAGAAGCAGCAACCTCAAAAGATCATTGTGCTAAGATTAAAATTAAGCAACAAGACACAGGACAATTTCCCCAACTATTTCAGATTATGTCTCTTGAACTGGAATCGGCCCAGATGCATTCTAAAAGCCCTTCTAAAATCCCTGTTACAGTCTTGAGTCCCCAGTAGCTCCTTGGACCAAAGGCCATTCCCCTCCACTGCCCCCAGGGTTCAAGGGGAAAATACAGTGGGGTTTTATAGGTGTCTGGCCTTTGTGCCATCTATCCAATCCTGGGGCAGGCTGCTGCTGGCTCTCCCTGGAGGAGCTTCACTTTTCAACGTGTTTGACCCACAGACTCTCTCTAAGTGGCTACCTGTCAGTTTCCATTTCAGCCTTACCTTACTGTTTACATGAGTGCTGACCACTGCCTGACATATTACCTGTATTGATTCTCTAATAGCTGTCAAGGTGGAGAGAGAGAGACTATTCTAAGACAGGGCTTGGAGCTCTTAGCCGAGTAGGATCATAAACGCCTCCCATTAAAGGGTCCATTCAATAACAATCTTTACCAAAGTAAATGGACATCAGTGGGCTCCCTAGCAGGCTGCCTAATGCAAAGGCCATTATAAAGCACCGAGGCAGAGCTGGAGGAAGGTTATGGCTGTGGTATCAGTTTCAGCAATGTTTTTCAAGTGATTCCTTTAATGAAAAGCACGTTCTTTTTTATCTCAGGGCCGTAATAGAGTTGCTCAGAGTTGTCCTGTGTACCTAAGGCCATAACCGCTAAGAAAAAATAATCAAGTTGTTTTAGCCAGCGTTTACTTGCAGCTAACAGTAACAAGGCAGGTGCATATTTGTCTCCTGGAAACAACAACAACACACAACCTTAAAATAATCATTTTTCTGGTGGTCAGAAATGATGCAAGTGCAATGCCCTGTACAAATATTAATAAAATAATCCCATTCTCATTGCAGTGTTGGGAAGCAATACTAAGTCATCTCGTCTATCAGATTCTGGATTAGTAACACACCAATTTAACTTTTTGTATTTTTTATTATCCAAGCCATGCAGAATAGACGTTATATCCCTATCTATATATGGCATATTTTCTAAAAAAATAAAATTGAGTTTTCAGGATGTCGGTGGGAACTACCAGATTTAATGTAAGACTATGGAGTTCAGTGTCACACACTATGTTGAATGTTCCATCTGCCAAACGTATCAGCTTGCCAGATGAAATGATCCAGGAGGAGGAAAGATCCTTTGCACAAGTGGAAGCCCTTGTACAGGGCTTCTGCTGATCATGTTTATTAGGCAATGCCCACCCACCATGTTTAGAAATGTATTGTGCACAAACAGATTCCTGGACCTCCAGATTCCTGGACAACTGAAGGTGGCCCAGTTTAAGAAGTTTTTAATGTTTTATGCTGTATTGTTTTTAATATTCAGCTGGAAGCCACCCAGAGTGGCTGGGGAAACCCAGCCAGATGGGCGGGGTATAAATATATTATTATTATTATTATTATTATTATTATTATTATTATTATTATTATTATTATTATCACATGTGTGTCTCTAAATGCTGTAAAATCTAAACTGAGTGCCAAACTAGACACAACACTTTTGGGAGCCACATCAGAGGGGTTTTGGGTTGGGGGTGGGGATATTAATAGGCATAGGGGGTTATTGCTCATCAAGACTGCCTCCTATGGCCCTGAGAAAAATCATCCCCAGCCGCAATGCCTACTCTTACTCCAGAAAGGAACTCCCAGGATTACCAATGGAGGCTAATAACAGGCACGAGAGGATAATCATTATCTGGGCTCCAGTGCTGAGAAAAGGTTAAACCTATCTCTGTGTAGTTATTCTCCACCCTGCCCCTCCCGCACTGTCTTATCTTTCCTTTTCTTTCCAGCTGATGTGTTTGCCAGTGACATGATCAGCATTAGGCCAAGTTTGGCTTTGAGGTTCTCTTTGTTCCAGCAGATCTCCTTTGAGGACAGCCATGGACAATTTGCGTTGTGGACAATTTGCCTTGCCCTTGACTGGAGCAAATGAAAGCCGCAAGGCTCTGTTGTGTAGTATCTGAGCTCATTTTGGTAGTTAGGAACCCAACACCCACCCAGTCACCACATCTGCTGTACTGGAGGGCGTTTGGGTGGGGTGGAGATGTCTCTCCACTCACCTCTGCTGATGCAGAACAGCTGTGCCCACCTAAACTATGGATTGACAGTAGCTAACCCCCACCCTCCGAGGTGCTTTCTGGGATGGGAAAGGAGGAGGTGGAGCTTGGCTGGCTAAGGACAGTCTGGATTCAAAGATGGTTCAGCTTCTGGAAAGTTGCCAGACAGGGCATGATCTGGGCCCCACTGCTGCATGAGTCTGGAGTTGATGCAGCAAAGATTTTGAGGGCTCCTTTCCCCTACCAAACATCCACCTTGGCCAGCATGAGTGGCAGCGCTCTGCATATGCCCATGGCTTTGCTACTCCATTAAGCCCCAGTGCTGCCTGCCAGAAGTTTGGCTTGCTCTATGTACCACAACCATCAGCAAACTTTTTCAGCAGGGGGCCAGTCCACTGTCCCTCAGACCTTGTGGGGGGCCGGACTATATTTTGAAGGGGAGGGGGGATGAATGAATAATAATGAACGGATTCCTGTGCCCCACAGATCACCCAGAGATGCATTGTAAATAAAAGGACACATTCTACTCATGTAAAAACATGGTGATTCCCATACCATCCGCGGGCTGGATTGAGAAGGCAATTGGGCCGGATCTGGCCCCCGGGCCTTAGTTTGCCTACGCATGGTCTACCCTATCCAAGGCACAAGCGAGGGAAGAATTATGGAGTTATTAAAGGAAAGCGAAGTTTCTTGGAATCTGAATAGGCTGCTGCTTCAGCGGTCACAGCCAAAGTTTCTGATTGTGTCCTGGCCCAGTAGCAAAAACAACAGCATTGGATGGAGCTGTGAATTAAAAAGTGAGTGCAGTCTTGTTGCCTTGACATTTCACTTTTACTGTTTGCTGCAGAGTGGGAAACAGGTGCTTTAGTGCCTTCACTTTATTTACATACCAGGCTTGAAAGGCTGCAGAGCAGATGACTTTACAACAATGGCAGATGGTGAGCATCCTTCTTGGGGGGACTGCTGATTAAGGCAGTCTTCTTCTCCTCGCCAAGGAGTTGTGGCTTAAAGTGAATCCCCCTTGAAAGCTGTTGCCTGACATGGACTAAGCTTCTATTGCTGTCTTTGTGAAATAATGTCCATGCTATAGCGAAATCTTGAATGGAAGGGTCTCCCTGAATTACTGTATTCCTGTCTTGTAGGGCTGATTGCAAGAACAGAGTAAAATAATTGGTGGTCTATAAGGAAGACTCATTAATGCATTAGTTTAACATATTAGTATTGATCACACAAAGACTTCCAGCTGTAGTTTCGGAGATTTCTACAAGGAGACAAGGCAAAGGTCAGTGGGTAAATAGCGCTAAACTTGAGGTCAAAGGTGAATGTGTACAGTCATTAAAAACAAATCACAGTAGATTAAATGACGGATTAAATCGGTGGGATATGACAATTCTCCTGAAATAGTTTCAAGTCAACATGGCCAATAACAAAGTGAGTCCTGCATTCCGCACTGTTCTTTCAACCTGATTTTAATTGCTGGTGGAATAAATTTATTATTCCTCTCAAATTCAAACTTGGCAGCTTTCTTCTTTAAGAAGTAGCGCAGGAAAGGATCTGGCCTGTTTTTGAATTGTACAGTAAAACAACTCAGATGCTTGTGGTGATGGGATTTCTTTCTTCTCTGCCAATCTTTTATGTGATTTATAAGGATAATTGGATGAATACTAACAATGTGATAAGTAGGTAAGAGGAAATGAGACAGAGAGAATATATCTCCAGGAATTTCACATTATAAACCCAAACCAAAAACTTCAACAATCTTATTTTTGTCCTGTGTGTGTAGGTTTTAAAAATGCAAATACTTCATCTAGCTCAAGGCAATCTTTATGGGATTAAACTAGGGTCGCCACTGCATTATTTTCCTGAATGAGGCTCTATGCATTTCACAGCTGCATGGCAGACAGGGAGCCTCTTTTCCTATTGCTAAATGTCAGTGCTAGAAATGCTGCTCTTGTTGAACTTTGTCATGCAGATGTTAATGCATAGGGCTTTTACTGGAGGGGGGTGGGGGTGGGGGTGTCGAGGTTGTAACCTTAGATTAAGCAAATAATTTAAGAAAATTTATCTTAAAGTCAACATTTTCCAGAATCCTTTGAAATGTATTTGGACCCTTCTGATTTCCTTAATCTAGGAGAAGATCCTGCCAAAGTAGATACTGTTAGTTTCAATATAGAAGAGCAAACTTGCTTATTTTCTTCTCAGAGCAGTTTTCTTTCTGTGAAATGGGTTTGGTGTTGTTGTTGTTGCTCTTTGTGAGGTTTGGTATTTGGGGCTCAGCCTCAATCTTTGTCTTGAACTCAGTTTCTTCAAAAGTTATTTGACTTTTGTGACAAGGAGGGTCCCCTTGGCAGCCATTATTAAACATGGCTGCCCATTTTATGGTGTTCACAGCACTTACATTTCCAGATGTGGCCCAGGCTCTAAAAGGCTGATGACCCCTGAATTAGTTTGTGGCTAATAAAGGAAGCCATGAAGGTCACTGGCTGACTTTGAGCCAGTCATCCCAGCTGTAACTTTCTCTGTTCCTCCTACCTGTCTTGATTGGCTACAACTTCTATTCTCAAAATCTTGTCAAGTCTTTAAGGCAGGGATGGAAAACTTGTGGCCTTCCAGATGTTGTTGGATTCCAGTTCCCTTCCTCCCTGACTGCTGCTCACGCTGTCTGGGTGTGTGTGTGTGAGTTGGAGTCTAACACTGTTTGGATGACCACATGTTTCCCCAACCCTGTTTTGTTTTGTTTTTTTGAATCCCAATCTAGAATATTTATGGAACAGATCATTTTAGTTATAGAACTTTTGTTTCCTGCTGTTTTGCGATATGATTCACACAGTTAAGGAAATTGTTATTTCTTTTCTTAACATCTTGGCCACAAGTGAGGATACTTCTGTCATGCTTCAATCTCATTGATTTCAGTGTAATTTAAATGTGTGGAATTTAAGTGTTCGAATATGTACATTTTTAAAAGAGAATGTTTATTTCCTTTCCTTTAGATGCGTTTTACCTGAGGCCATTGCACTACTTTTTTGACCAGTTATCTTGGATTGATGCATTACTGTGAAATTCCTATAAGGGAATCTGGTGTCACAACAATATAAGTTCTCATCAAATGCCAACAAAATGTCATAAAACTGAAGAACCATGTTGGTTTTTGATGGTGTTTGAGCTTCTGAAACAGCAGGACAGAACTAGGCTAACCCTCAAAATCCCATGGGCATGGGAGGTGATAGGGGCTTGATCATATAGCCCAGCCTTTGCTAACCTGGTGTCCTCTAGATGTTTTGTGCTGACTAGGACTGATAAGTGTTGTAGTCCAAAACATCTGAAGGGCACCAGGTTGGCAAGGGTTCTTATAGCCCAGTTTTGGCCATGCAGTGATAACATAGTAAAGGTCTGGCAGGGGAGTGCTTGTTTGATTGACAACCGGTTGATAAACTGTACAGGAGCTCACCCTGTCCCTTCTGATTGGCAAACCCAAGGGGCTAAGTGGTTTAGACCACAGCACCACCCGGGTCCCCCATTGCTCTGTCCCATCTTCTGCCACCCCAGCAGTTTGAACGCATTCCAGTGCAAGTAGATAAATAGTGTCCCATTGCACCAGAAGCAGTTTAGTCATGCTGGCCACATGACCCAGAAAGCTGTCTGTGGATAAATGCAGGCTCCCTTGGCCTGAAAGCAAGATGAGCATAGCACCCCATAGTCACCTTTGACTGAATGCAACCATCCATGGGTCCTTTACCTTGACCTTATCAATAAATGTCACTCAGAATTAACCAAGCTGGTAGGAGTACTGCATCTTTTTTCAGCTGATGGTTGCCTGGAAGGAGGAGCACCACATTTTCCTGATAATCATGACAATGACTGTGATCAGGGTTGGCTCCTGGAGGATGAGTGGAGCAAAGGGCAAAGGATGCCACTTCCCTCCCCACCTGCAGTGATATTATCTCCAACTTCAGGAGTTTAACTTTCCTTGACAAATCGACCCTCTTTGACCCTAATCCATTCTGGGTAGAAGAATTGATATGCAAATGCATCTTAACTGTTCTCTATTGCATTGGTAGGCAGACTTGGCAGAAAGCCTATTGCAGGCAGGGTTTTAATCCTGAAGTCTTAAGAATGTTTACTTTAGAAGTAAGATTGGTTGATTTCAATTAGATTTATTATCTATGTAAGTAGGTATGCTATGGGGCTGAAGTCGATACACACACAGTCAGGGGGAAATACTGTACTGGAAATCTAGCAGAAATGAATGTGGAGGATTCCCATTCACCATCCATTACTTGGTTTTGGCTAGGTTCTTACAGATACATCACAATATTTGCTTCAATTTGTAGATTTCTCTTCCTCCTGCAAGCTCCATGTGATATATCTGTAGTATTTGCTGGATTTATCTCTGTTTACATTGGTGGGCACTCCTTTTTTGTCTGCTTCTGAATCGTGCTGATATTGTTAACTTAAAATCCTCTTTCAGTGGGCAGCTCTCTGGAATTCATCTTGGTGTTAGCTTCCAAGAATACAGATGTCCTTGGCCAGTTTTCATCAATAACCTGGTGCAAATCTCCTTCTGCATTCCTGCAATGTCTGTAAGACAAAAAAAAAAGGGGGAGAGAGATGGGAAGAACATTTGCTGTTCTTTATACTGAATGCTTCTTACTAGAAATTGATTTCTTGATTTGGTTAATGCCTTTTAGCATAAATGCCCCCATTAAATTTCAGATTTGAAGAAGTAGCAACAAATCTGATTGACATCTTCAAGTATGTCTGTGTGCTGTATCTGTGCCTTTTCCAGCTATGATATTGAACATGTTTCATTTTTAAGAGGGATGACCTTGAGTTGTCATTGTCTTAGAAAACTCACACTGGTTAGGAAGCTTCCATTAATGTCCTCAAGTGAAAGCTACAGCCAAGTTCCCATGGGGTATGTGAGGGATAAAGGAATTTTACTGTCCTCTGGACACAAAAATCCATTTGTTAAAACATATGCTAAGTGTAATGGAAAATAGCATGCAGTTATTGAATTCCTCTGTGGGGTGAAATAGTCCGTATAGGACAGCTTTGCTTTCATACTTATCTGTTTGATTCTCCGGTTCCATGGATTTTGAGGGCAGCCTTTATTATTAAAGAAATGACTTAATTGGAATATAAAAGATAGCTAGCAGAAAGCAAGGATCAGTTTGTAAAACAAAGTGGTACACTGGGTTTGATTCACACGGAAGTGTTTTCTGATGTTCCCAGCACCTCTGCTTTTCCCTCTGCTGTATCTTAGGAGAATTTATAATAGACCCAAACTATCTCTAACCCACATGCATGGAAATTTAACTGGGCTGTAAGGACTTTTGTGTTACCTTAAACCAAGGGGCGTCAACCCTGTTTGAGGGGGCCACGCTGGCAGCATAGGCTTTCATTGGTGTTCCTGGGCAGGTTCCTTACATTGACTTCATCTTTAAATGAAAACTCAGGGTCTCTAGCCACCCCAGAAATAAGGTTATGGGTGAAAATGTGAAGGTGCCTTCTAAGTGATTTCTGCAAAACAAGAGTAAGTGTGATCAGGCCACTTTGCATATTTTTCCTGCTACTGAGTAATGTTTCCTGTTGTTATCAGACAGCATCAGTGTGTGCAATCTGTTTTGTGTGCGCTACACAACCAGGATATGTCTGGATTCCTATGGCAGAACTAGGGGTCTCAAATCTCAGTGGCACCTTGTGTGACCGCAAAATTTGATGCCTCTGCCTCTTGCACTCCATTCTAAGGCATAGTTGTGTGGCATCCCCTGCAGTACCCCCAAGGCTCCGCACTCACTGCAACCAAATCAATCACGTTCTCCTAAATCCACCGCTGCTGTCAGGGGTGATTCTCTCTCTAAATTTTGTGATACCACACTCTCCATGGCAGTCATTTCAGACCCTCCAAGAGCCCCTATTTTACAAGGGCATCCCTGATTTAGAGAAGCCATCCCAGTTTCTGATTTGATCCCAGAATGTCCCGCTTTTCCTTAGGACGTCCCTATTTTCATTGGAGAAATGTTGGCGGGTATGGAGTTATCCGGCCCCCAAGCTGTCTGAAGGCAATCTTGAATAGGGAAGTTTTTTAAAAATGTTTAATGTTTTATTATGTTTTGATATATGTTGGAAGTTGCCCAGAGTAGCTTGGGCAACCCAGTAAGATGTGTGGGGTATAAATAGTAAAATTATCATTATGGAGTGGGATGTCCCTATTTTCATGGGATAAATGTTGGAGAGTATGATATTTTTGTGACTCATGCCCCCAGCATTCCCCCAATATGTGCCCACTGGTCCAAAAGGTTGGTGACTAACCCCTGCCTTAACCACTAAGGCTGTAATCCTATACACAGTTAATTGGGAGCAAGGCCTATTGAACCCTATGCACTTTCTGAGTAGACATGTCCAGGCCTACACTGTCAGACTGTAATCCTGCTACTTATGTGGGAGTAAGCCCACTGAGGGCTGCTTGCTTGGTGTTGACTCATGACAGGGCCTTCTCAGGGGTGGTTCCATATTTGTGGAATTCCGTCCTGGTGAGGTGCATCTGTCTCCCTCATTACTGACTTTCAGGAAGGATTTTAAAGCATTTCTGTTTACCCAGACATTTTGATGGCTGAAAGATACTGTTCCTGGCAACCCTGAAACCATTGGTCGAGAGAAAGTTATTTTTTAAAAAGTGTTTTAGAGTGTTGTCTGTGAGATTGTTTTAATGATGTGTTTGCTGACCTGGTCTCCTTTGGAAGGAAGGGCAGGAGAGAAATGGAATGAATGAATGAATGAATGAACCTGTTAGCAATAAGATTACTCAGATTACCAAAATAACTCACTGCCTGGCCAAAAAGAGTGAGTTTGACCAGTACAACTAGATTACTGAATTGGCCAGCTGCTGACCCAGCAATCATTCACCAGCACCATTCAGTGGTATAATAGGTCTGATGAGTCAAGTGAAGTGGGGCAGAGAAACAGCTTGTGCTTTGAGAGCATGGGCAATAGGCCCATACCATAGGAGCACTAATCCTTTGTTTTATTATTATACCAATGTACTGTGGAGGAGAAGGGCATAACTAGACTGGGTGCAGATGAACCCTTTTCTGCCTCTCTCATCTGAGACCAGATGATCCAAGACTTTTAGGTTTTTTAAATATATACAGTGGTACCTCAGCTTAAGAACTTAATTCATTCCGGAGGTCCGTTCTTAACCTGAAACTCTTCTTAACCTGAAGCACCACTTTAGCTAATGGGGCTTCCTACTGCTGCTGCGCCGCCGGAGCATGATTTCTGTTCTTATCCTGAAGCAAAGTTCTTAACCCGAGGTACTATTTCTGGGTTAGTGGAGTCTGTAACCTGAAGTGTACGTAACCTGAAGCATATGTAACCCGAGGTACCACTGTATAAGCAATGCCATCAGAGTTGATCCTGGGGGCAGAAGTTCAGGGCCCCACTCAGCTGAATGTGCAGCAGAGATGGCTTACTACGTTTTGAAGTAAGTGAAGTAACAAACATTCCCATCTGAAGTGTCAGGTTGGGGAAGGCTCTGCAGTAAACTAAGATTCTTTCAGCCCGATAGGTTTTGATTACAGTCTTCATCAGGAACACACACACACACACACACACACACACACACACACACACACACACTACAAAGTAAGCTCACTGGATCAATAAAAGTGGAGTGGGAAAAACATCTGTAAAACCTTTTTACCTAACTGCAGTGCTGCGTATAACTACAACCCAGGATGTGATATTGTTGCACCCCCCAATCTCTGAGCAGTTCAAGATTTCAGGGGTTCCAGGTACTTACTGAAGCCAGAGGCAGATTTAGGGTAGCACGACCGGCTCTCCTGGACTGTAGAGCTGAGGAGGGGTACTACAGGGCTCTGGAAATATGACGTAGTTCATGTGCAGAAGGCAAGAGGTGGTGGTGGGGACCAAAATTTGGCCTCACACTGAAATTTGAAAGACCAAAGTCTGTCCCTGCCCAGGGTTTGGCTGGCTCAGAATGAGGGACAGCAGAGACTGTAGTGTCTTAATGATAGATGGTTTATTTACACAAACATACAAGCTGAGCCTATGATGGAGGGGCTCACAGCATTAATGCCCATCTCTTTTCCCGCCTTTATTTTTCCTGTACAGATTAGGAAAAGTTCACCGTTTTGAATTACAGGTATTGAATTACAGATAATGTTGGTAGCTAATGACAACCACAAGCCTTCTAACCTGATTTACGTATTTTGTCTTTAGCTCCATTACAGCTGTTGGGATCTAATGGCTAACCTGCATTCACAGAAGTGTCCAGGGGCAGAAATATGCAATATTTACTCGCCAGAACAAGCTTTTCTCTAAATACACGCCTCCTCAGTTTTTTTGTAATGAGTCTATCAAGTGCTTATAAGTTGGACTGCTTACTATAACAGACTATCTTCTTTTTAAACACTCCTGGGGAAAATGGAAATAAAATAAAAGTAAATGAGAAAGCAACATTTGAAGCTCCATATATTGAAATAAAAGTACTATCCTTAGTTTGCCCTTGTACTGCTAAGCATCGGTGCTTTATTGATTGGAATTAGGAAGTTAATAAGCTTCTGGCTAATTAATCAGATGGGTAGGGACTGGAACTGCACTGCAAGGCTTAATCAAGTCATCAAAACTCTCAAGCCATGGAGAAGGTAATTAAAGAAAAAGGATGCCAGTTATATAGTAACAGGAGTCTAGGAAAGGACAAGAGCAAGATAGAGAACCTCCATTTTCTTTTGTACACTTTTCTGGAATAAATCAGCCCAATGACCAAGGTACAGTTTCCAGCTTCCTATCGGCAAATGATGCTGGACAAATGTATAAATCAGTCCACAGAAGTCATTTAGTCCAGTTTATTGAATTGACAATGAAGTGATGTTTATTTGAAATAGATTTATTTTGGTGCTATTGGGTCCTTCAGCAGAAGCTACTTCTGCTTGTGCCTTTTTACCCCAAGGTAATTTGATTTACTGATCTTGGGCTTACAAACCTAATCAAGAAAGTTTATTTGTTAAGACAATAGATCGATTAGCACACTGGGACAATGTTATAGTTTACTGCAAGACTCATGCCGTGGAATTCAATACAGGAAAATAAATATAAAGTTTTCTGTTTCACCTCACTCCACTGAAAGTGAATAGAAAGGCATCAGACATCTTTTGCAGTTTCATTAGGAGACAAGTTTATAGTCCCTGAGGTTGTATTTCGCAACTAATTGCTGTGATTTTTACGATCACACTGGCTGGTTGTTAGCAAAGAGGACTACATGGAAGACAGTCTAATGATTCAAAACACCTCTAATATATTTCCAAAAAAGGGTGTTGATAACAGATTCAATTAATATTAAGAGAAGCTACGTTGTACACATGTTCTTTGCAATGATATGAAAAATCTGCCTTTCACAAGTTAAGGTAGCTTTTTTTTTTTTTTACAACTAATGGCAAAAGAGGATCATTTTTTATGTCATACAAATTTAAGAACAATATACCCTATACCTCTCTGTGAGTTAGTTCAAGCTCTGTCTTATTTTTCTCTCAGTTAATATTCATTTCTCCTTAGAATGACATATGCACTTTTGATGTAATCCATAAGCACAGTTTGATCTATTAAGAAACAACAGTGCTCATGCAATGTAGACACAACATTGCAGTTCTCAGGGTGGTTTAACTAACCATCAACCCCCTTTCCTTGGGAACTCTGGGAATTGTAGCTTAGGGGTTTCAACACAGAGAAAAGTAGATGGGGATAATTCAGTCACTCCCTGCCCTGCCCCTCTTAGTCTGAAGCCATATACCAGAGAGAACTAGGCGAGACATATGAGGAGATTTACAGATAGTTTTATTCAAGCAAGGACAAAATCCCTTCACAGTTTTTTCTGGCACAGTCTATGAAATGGGAATGGTCTGCCTTCTGTACAGTAGCATGTGACATGCTAATCTCTTCTGTTTCCTAATTTATCCACTGCAGTACTGTAGGCATTGTGCCCTAACAATGAAGGTGTTATGCCAAAAAAGTAGATTGCAACACTAGCAGAGGTCAGGAGAAGTCACGGAGTTGCAAGTGCTAATCTGTCCCCGTTCCATTCAATGTGAAGGTCTGAAGGGGAGTTCTAAGCATGCTCAGTTAAATGCACTTAAGACACTTCTCTGAAGTTGTGAGCTGCATGTACCTAAATGCATAACTTCAGTGTGATATAGTTTATTTACAAATTGTATTTTGGCTCAAAGGCCCCCAAAGTGATAAACAGCATTAATATATATTGCAGAATGAATATACAGTAGAAACATATGCAATAGATCAATAAAAACATTAAAAGGCAGTGTGAAAATTCAGTCAAGTATACGGAGTTTTATATACTGTACTTTTGTTATATATGAAACTGCAAAAATAAAGGCTATTAAAAACAAAAACCAGTATTAGGGGTTCAGTGATGCTAGATGGGGCACATAGCCAAGAGTTGCAAAAACCAGTCAGGCAGAGTGCTTGAGCTTAAAGTGAGTTATGCTGCTTACGTGTTATTGTGGAGCCTGGCTAGGATTTCACTAAGTTTTATGTTTAAATCCAACTGTAGTATAAGAAAATAAACAGCAGACTCAGATGGTCCAGCCGAATAATGAAAGGAATATGATTGCGTTTTCCTACAAAAGGAGAGGAATAGGGTACTTGACAAGACTTCTTGTGAGGACACAAGAAAACTCAGGCTTCTCCATAGGCATTTAGGCAGTGACACAAGCCCTGTTCAAGTGTTTGGTGTGAAGAGGTAATTGCAACACATTTAGGGGGTGTGGGGTTGTTCATACTGGCCCACTCCCAATATAAAAGGTAAAGGGACCCCTGACCATTAGGTCCAGTCGTGACCAACTCTGGGGTTGCGGCGCTCATCTCGCTTTATTGGCCGAGGGAGCTGGCGTACAGCTTCCGGGTCATGTGGCCAGCATGACTAAGCCGCTTCTGGCGAACCAGAGCAGCGCACGGAAACGCCATTTACCTTCCTGCCAGAGCAGTACCTATTTATCTACTTTCACTTCGACGTGCTTTCAAACTGCTAGGTTGCAGGAGCAGGGACCGAGCAATGGGAGCTCACCCCGTTGCGGGGATTCGAACCGCCAACCTTCTGATCGACAGCGCCACCCGCGTCCCAATATACTTGCACCTTATTCCACCTGCATTGGGTGGAAGGGTCTGAAGCGGGCTTCTAGGCATGTTTCTGGGCCAGCTCTGGCCTTCAGCAGAACAGAACCAGGGACAAAAATGAGAAGAAATTTCCCTAGCATTAGTTCTAACTTCTCCCCAGACATTTGTGTTGCAGAAGGGCTGGTTCCCCAAATATGGAAATGTTGATTTGAGAGCATGTGTCCCAGCAAGCACGAGAAGAGCCCTGCTGGATCAGACCCAAGCCCATCTGGTCCAGCATCCTGTTCTCATGCTGGCCAACCAGCTGTTAAGGGAAGCCTGCAAGCAGGACCTGGTATGGTAACAGTGTGTAATGTTAGAAAGTCATGCACTGTACAGTGTGTTTGGGAGAGGATGTGGCAGGAAGTGTCCTGTGTGTATTTCATACAGTCTGCCCTCCCTTCTTCCCGTATTAACTTTATACACAGGCAGGAGTCCCAACTCATTGGCAATAGCCGAAAAGTTGAATGAGCAATCCCTTGGAGTGCTGACATCCCCCCGAGAAGGCAAGTCATTAATATTGTCACTGTGAATGTCATTAGTGTTTTCTCCAAATGTTATAATTAGTGTGATGAATATGGGTTCTTCTAACAATGGTAAGAGATTTTGCATTTATTGGTCAATAGTGGCGTAAATGCAGAGCCTGTAAATCATGAATTCAATCATCATCAGGGTTTGACATGTGCAATATGTTCACCTAAGTGATACATTAGCATTCAGAAGAATCTGACATGTTTTATAGATAATGATGGGTTTATCACAGGGATCATTGATAATTGCCACAGCTTTGCTCTTTCAGCCAGGCATGGCATGATGAGTTGATTCAGAAGAGTGAAGAGTGCAGAAGGAAGACTCACATTCCTTCTTCTAACTTCTAACTCTTTGTTAAGGGGTCCCTGAAAAATATTCCGACTTTGGAGGCTGTGTCCATTCCGTATGTGTAAAACTGTGACATCCACGTGTTAGTGCTTCGGACGTTATTTCATTTTAGTAGGAGGTTATAAGAATATGTATTCTTGCATCTGTAATTTTTGCTATGAAATAACATTCAAGTTTGACTGCTCACTCCTAAAAAACATGTCTTCTGTGTTAGAAGCCAAGCTAAATAAAAAGGACAATTTGGTCCAGCATATGCACGTGCAATATATTTAGGACTGACAATGGACCAAACTTCTCCCTGATTAGAAGAAGTTAAAAGGATATGAACATCCTTATTTCTTTTTAACACAAATAACACCAGTTCCTTAAAGCAACTGTGTGCCTTGATTCATTCTGAAACCAAGTGATAATGACCAACCAAGCAAGCTCCATGTCATTTTTATTCCTTCAGAGGTGGAAATAATACGCGCGAGACCAGAGCGGCTAATAAGTCTCTTTGGGTATTATCTATGGGGATTCGTCTTTGGCACACAAGAATTGAGGTCATTATGATGGTGTCCCAACCATACGGAAATAGTACAATTAGCAAGACTAGGTTTCCTCCGTTCAGCCCAACCCAACCCCAAAGGAAACAGGAGAAGGGAGATGGTGTGTGCAGTGGGGGGAGAGAGAAGAGAATGTGAGCAAGAAAAGGCAAAGAGCACACATGGCAGCCAGGTACTGAGAATGGAAGGAGAGCGGTAAAGTGTGGTGTAGTGGTTAACAGCGGTGAACTTGTAATCTGGTGAACCGGGTTCACTTCCCCGCTCTTCCACATGCAGCTGCTGGGTGACCTTGGGCTGGTCACACTTCTTTGAAGTCTCTCAGCCCCACTCACCTCACAGAGTGTTTGTTGTGGGGGAGAAAGGGAAAGGAGAATGTTAGTTGCTTTGACTCCTTAGGGTAGTGATAAAGCGGGATATCAAATCCGAACTCTTCTAAAGGATTTGGCATAGGACGCTGCCTTATACCAAGTCAGATGGTTGGTCTATTGAGCTCAGTATAGTGGTACCTCGGGTTAAGTACTTAATTCGTTCTGGAGGTCCGTACTTAACCTGAAACTGTTCTTAACTTGAAGCACCACTTTAGCTAATGGGGCCTCCTGCTGCCGCTGCGTCGCCAGAGCCCAATTTCTGTTCTCATCTTGAAGCAAAGTTCTTAACCTGAAGCACTATTTCCGGGTTAGTGGAGTCTGTAACCTGAAGCATATGTAACCTGAAGCGTATGTAACCTGAGGTACCACTGTATTGTCTTCACTGACTGGTGGTGGCTCTCCAGGGTTTGAGAAAGGAACATTTCCCAGCTGCACCTGGAGATTTCAGGGATCAAATATGGGATGTTTAGTATGCAATGTATGTGCACTACAACCAACCTATAGTCTTTCCTCCATTTATACCCCCCATCTCCTAGAATTCCTTGCAGGCAGCTGGTCATCTTTCTCTTAACATTTAACCTAAATCTGCCACTTCTAACGTCTTGAAATAATTTTTTTTGTGGGCTAATATACTTAGTTGTGTATCTCAAATAATAAAAGAGGGCCTTCTTAGTACAGTGGTACCTCTAGTTATGAACTTAATTCGTTCCAGAGGTCTGTTCTTAACCGGAAACTGTTCTTAACTAGAGGCGTGCTTTCGCTAATGGGGCCTCTTGCTGCTGCTGCTGCCCCGCCGGCACACAATTTCCATTCTCATCCTAGGGCAAAGTTCTCAACTCCAGGTAGCTCTTAGCAGAGTTTGTAACCTGAAGCATTTGTAACCTGAGGCGTTTGTAACTCGAGGTACCACTGTAGTTGCACCAGCCCTGTGGAAAGCTCCCGCACCAGATGTCAAGGACATAAACAACCATTTGACTTTTAAAAGACATCTGAAGGCAGCCCTGTTTTGGGAAGTTTTTAATGTTTGATGTTTTATCATGTTTTTAATATTCTGTTGGGAGCTGTCCAGAGTGGCTGGAGAAACCCTGCCAGATGGGCAGCATAGAAATGATAGAATTATTGTTGTTGTTGTTGTTGTTGTTGTTGTTGTTGTTGTTGTTGTTGTTATTGTTATTATTATTATTATTTACTATTAAAGCTGACCAAGATCTCAAACCCTCCTGTAGTCTACCTCAAAGGATCCTTCTTTCTGCATTTGATCCCAATGTCACATAAATGCCACTGGAAGGGAACTTCTAGCCTGTGGCCTTAAGTAGACTTGCTGAGCCTTTGGATTTGACCCACAAGGTCATTTTGGGCAAACTGTGCTCACCTTTATGGCATCTGGCATCATATGACATCCAGTGCAGTAAAGTTTGAGTTGTGGCTGTAATGGCTTTGTAGCTATGGCTTGAATTAAAAAAACAACCCAAGTTCAATCTTGAGGTGCAGAGGATGACTCTTCCTTCATAGCTGAAGCTCCAGAAATGTATGACATTATGCAACGTCAGGTGATTTACAGGTTGGTGGCCCTGCCTCACCTGTCCAAATGGCCTGAGGAAGGTTACACACTTTTGGAACTAGTCCTCTGGCCGAAAGGGGCTCCCTCACCCTTGCAATATACTGAACTGCCATTGAAACTTCCCTCGATTTGCCTAGCAACATACAGTTGCATTACAGAAAACTGGCTCAAAACTCCCTTTGAGCACCTGGAGTTAGTTTTGCAGACCTTTGGAACCTGGCCTTAAATTAATAATAATAATAATAATAATAATAATAATAATAGAGTCACAGTTCCCAGAATTCCCAAGGAAGATGGCGGTCTCTTAACAACTCTCTGCACCCTTAACAAATTGTGGTTCCCAAAAGTCTTTGAAGGAAGCCATGATTATTAAAGTGCTATAATAATGCTTTAAATATATGGTGTGGATGTGGCTTGACAGAAGAAATAAAAGAGGTAATGAGGAAAAACATCATGATCTATCCAAAGTTAATTCTGTTTAAGTTGCATTGATTTTAGCTGGAGCATTAAACACTTGCGCTCCTCTTTCTCATTGAAATCAATTGAGTGCACACATTATTTTCAGATTTGTTTGGTATGCCCACATAAGATAACCACTGCTATGATTCTGATTGATTGATGGCAAACAATTTGTGGCCTGATACGTCAAAGACCAATTTGCAGGTCTTTTCTTGGTTTTTCCTATATGCATTGATATATAATTAACGGTTATCAAGCAGGTATTCCAGCCAATGAGTAAGGCACATTTATTATATGGTGGTTACTTTTAAGGAGAAAGCCTCTGCCCTCTGGAATTAATGCTTATTAACCTTGGTCTAATTGTGCTCTTGAGCTGTCATTCATATATTATTTATTGTTGTAGCCTCTAACCTGGTTCTCTATCCATTTCAACAAAACAAGTCCACCTTTCAAAATAATGACTGGTCTAAAGGAGATGTTGAAGCCTCCCAGATGTGAAAGGTTGGAAGATGTGTCAGTCCTTTGAACTCTTCTGGGGAAAGGTCAACGTCCATCATAGTGAGTTGGGGAGGGGGGGGGCAGAAATCAGAGGAATGACACCATAAATCCTGCACCTTCTTTGCTATGTACATGATCTAGGTGTGTGTGTTTGAGCAAAGGGCTAATGGGGGGAAGGCAGGAGGGCCATTTGGCCTGGTATTCAAGCTCAAAGGGGGCCACAAATTTAGACACCTGTTGTTGTTGCTTTAGTCTGGCATATGTAGCAATGGAATGGATCTTTGTTGTGGAGTTGTTGCATTAACCCTGAGCAGCCAGGAACTGGTATTCTTGCAGAGAGCATGTTAGCCCCTTCTTTACCTGGACACGTTCAGGGCCAAGAACTGAAGTACATGTGGGCTTTGCTGTCAAGTAGATCAGATGGATGGATCCAAGGTCTAGAACCGGGTGCTAATCAGATAGTGTGCTTGTTGATTTCTGAGTTCCGGCAGGTCCTGCAAATTACAGTTAAAACTACTTCCTTTTCCGGGTTGGTGTTCAGACTGGTGTGGAATCTACACACATATAAAAAACGCTGCAAAAATGCTTTTTTTTAAAAAAATAATGTTTCGAAAAATAAATTGAATTTGGCGTAGCTCACTTTCGCCATCTAGTGTCAGATATGTATATTGTACTTTACAACAAATTTAAAACGTTTTATTTGCAACTGTATAGCTGAGTCCTGGGTTTTGTTTGTCTGCAAAATGTTTGTACCATTTTGGTGGCTTTTTTGATATGGTGCTTGTTTGTTGGTCTGATAAAACTGAATCAGCTAATAAAATTGATTCATTCTCTGGTCACGGAACAGAAGATGGCATATCTTCTGTTCATACCTCTGTTCCCCACCCCATTAACCGAAGTGTTCCAAGAAAGGGTGCATGGAAGGAAGCACTTCTGAGGAATCCTAGGATTTCTGCTAGGATGACTTGTGATAAGAATGGTTAGGTTTTTGTCCTCACTACAAGACCATGTCAGATCCTCTTACCCCCATTCAGACACGTCTTGACTTCTTGTACAGGTGTTATCAGAAACACCCAAATTCACTACATTACAAATCAGACCAACCAAATCAGAGGCAGCAGTATCTTATCAGCTGGTAGTTATCGCTTGAGTCACAGACTGGAAACAAATAGATCAATTTGCCATTGATCCATTTGGTCCTATAGGGAGCTCTTTGGGGAGTAAGTACCTAAATGATCCAATACTTCAAGGCAACTCTGCTTTGAAGACATTATGAGTGCTGATAAAACTCATTATCTTCTAATTTTTGAGTCTCCTTCTGGCTACAAGAGGGTGTTAATTTACCATCGCAGACTTCTAATTAACTAAGTTTTATTGTAGCCTATACTGATTCTATAAATGCACAAGTTAGAAACAGGAAATAATGAAATATAATGATCTCTCACTCTCTCTCTTTCTCTTGCTTATACGAACATTATTTAAATTCCAGAGGAAGGCTATTAAAAACCATTCATAGGCTGTGAGGGACAGTGATCCACTGTAGGTAGTGCTTTCTGATTATTCTATCTATTAAAGTACTTGCACATTATTTTCATATGTCCATTAGGTCTCATTTATTCCTTTAACGAGTTCTCAAGCTACCTCTTCGTCATGGTTGGCAGAGATAATAACAATGCTTAACATGGTGTAAAAATAAAATAGTATATTGTGGTTTGAATTTTAGTCAGTGACTAACAACAGTCTAGGACTCAGTGTTTCTGGCAGACATCCATTATTGGCTTTTAGTGACATTGCAAAGCATAGTAATTTTTCACAAATGCAGTAGCATTTTTATCAGTGTTCTGAATTGTGAGGGACAGCATACGTTTCATCCAAGTCTCACGTGCTTGCTGAACTACTAAGAGGCTTAGGAACAGGGATGCAAAATCAGGAAGGAGGAACATTTCAAATGTGAGATTATTCCCCGCAGTAAGGAGCATTTGAGTGGTGTAGTCTGTCTACCCCTATCATGTAATAAGCTGAACAGCAGAGGAGAGATTTTGATTGCATGATGGAGAAACTCATATCACAACAGTACCAAATTTTTGCTGGCACTCTATGATATAGTATACTTAGCATAATGGTTAATCCATACCAGGTCAAGGAACAGAAATTAAAGCCATAGAAAAGTGAGCAGTATTGCTTTAAGTAGTTGCACATGTCGATAGTTTATTTGCTTTTTGCTTTTCAAATAAAGAAAAAACCAGAAATGGGTGTTAAAGATACAGCATAGTATTGCAGCCAAGGTCGTTCTTGTAACATCAAGATGAACCTTAAAGGACTGTGACTACTTTTGTTCTTCTCCAAAGTGGTTTTGTGGTGAACCTTCCATTTTCATTAGGACATTTAATAAACAACATCAAAGCTAATTGAGGTCTCAAGTTGGGCTCCCAAAGGCACAGCTGAAACAACTGTAGTGCTTGGGGATTATTTTTCTATAACACATTTTCCTAGTGTAGACAGAGCTTCTACTTATAAAAACAATTAAATATGCTACAGTTGCAGCAGCTTGCCCAGCAGAGAAAACCCTTTATGAATGACTTGCTTCTCAGACTTTAAATAATTCTAAGCAGCAACCTTTTGCACATTACATGAAAAGTTCCCTGAGCTACAAAAGAGGATTGTGCAAGAAATCAGCAACCGTATCTGTGAATTTAGACTGGTTTGCACAATTTGAGTATTTGAATAATCCCTAACACATAGTCACAGGAATTTGATCTATAACATAATATTAGTTCTCTGGGAATAAAGCAACCAAGAGGTTTGTGGCACCTTAAAAATAATCAGTTTATTATGGCATAAGCTTTCATGGCAGATAATGTAATGGAGAAAATCAAAAGGTGAGAGTTGAATAATGAGACGCAAAAATTATAGCCAATAATTAGACCTTTAATAGAGAACGCACAAACTGATCAGAGATGGCTTCAAGTTACTGTACAAGAAAGGAGATTCTGACTAAACATCAGGAAAAACTTTCTGACAGGAAGAGCTGTTTGACAGTGGAACAGTCTCCCCTCAGGAAGGTTGTGGACTCTCCTTCCTTGGAGGTTTTTAAGTAGAGGTTGGGAGAGTCCTGCATTTCCGGGGGTTGGACTAGAAGAAATATATCTGGGAATGCACTTTAAGTGTACTGTTGTTGTTTAGTCGTGTCCGACTCTTTGTGACCCCATGGACCAGAGCACACCAGGCACTCCTGTCTTCCACTGCCTCTCGCAGTTTGGTCAGACTCATGTTTGTAGCTTCGAGAACATTATCCAACTATCTCATCCTCTGTCGTCCCCTTCTCCTTGGGCCCTCCATCTTTCCCAACATCAGGGTCTTTTCCAGGGAGTCTTCTCTTCTCATGAGGTGGCCAAAGTATTGGAGCCTCAGCTTCACAATCTGTCCTTCCAGTGAGCACTCAGGGCTGATTTCCTTCAGAATGGATAGGTTTGATCTCCTTGCAGTCCATGGGACTCTCAAGAGTCTCCTCCAGCACCATAATTCAAAAGCATCAATTCTTCTGTGATCAGCCTTCTTTATGGTCCAGCTCTCACTTCCATACATCACTAGTGGGAAAGTGTACTACTGCCCTATTTTCTCCCATTGTTCTTTCGCCTTTTTCCCTCCCCCCCCCTCTTCTTTTTGTTAGTTCCCTTCTTGAATAACATTGTTTATGATGCTTCTAAAAACAAAAGAAAACATGATTTTAAAATGAATAATTGGAACTTAAATGTATATTAGATAGGTACACCTTTTACAGTAGCAGATGGGTGATCATTTAATTAGCTGTGCTGAGATGATTGTATTAACACCAATAGTGGGGCAAAGAAGCAAAGAACAGGAAACAGTCATAGACAGAACAGATATCCTGGTATTGGTAAGCTCGTTTCTGTTTTAGGGTGCACACTCATTGAGATAAATGAAAACTACTTCTGTGTAAATGTGCTTAGTACTGGGATATAAGTCATTCTGTTAACTGGATGACTGATCTTCATTTATTCCTTGAGAAATGTCTCCTGAGACCTAGCCCCTGGTATGACCTACAACTCCATTAATAAATCTGGTTCTCAGAGTGTGCTGCCTATAATTCCTCTGTGCAAGCCCAGCTCTGCTCAGAGAGAACAAAAAATACACAGCGTGTGGAAACAAGATAAGAATATAGACTGAAATCCTAAACAGAATGACTCTTAATTTGGTATAAAGTGATTTACAGTGTAATCATATGGATGTCTTTTCAGAAGTAAGTCCCACTGAATTCAGCTGGGTAAGCATGCATACCATTACAGCATTCATTCATTCTTTCATTATTTTACAAGGTGCCCAGTGAAAAGAGTTCTCTGGGCATAAAAAAGTGAATTATAAGTAGGTAACACTGCATGCAGAATGAACAGATATTAAAATATGAGTCTTAACCACTGTGGTATAGTGATTACAACTATTTCTCCAAACACCTCAAATCCTTTCCTACTATACAGAGATATCCTGGGCATTCAAATGGGTAGTTTCTTGTATTACACTATTTAAAATGAACATAGATCAACACAGTTTTGAAAAATCAAATGAGGCTATGCCATTTTGTTCTTCTGAAGCATGAAACAGGATGTAGTCAAGGAGATCTCATCCCAGTTTTTTATGTATATTATTCATCTTGCATGCAGTCTTGTTTTGCCTACTTTTAAATAACTTTTTGTACAATTTTCATTGTTTAGAGAGTTCATATGATCCCCCCCCCCCCCGGCTTATGGTACTTTCCTCCTTTGTTTTGGAAGAGTTAGCTGAGCAACATACAAATGTACTTACTTGTTTTTTACTTGTGCAAAGGACTTATTTGGTGTAAACATGCCTATGCTTGAGTGCAGTGTGCTCAGTGAAAAACATTGTAGACTGTTTTGCTATTTGTTTTGTAAAATTGCAATATACAATTTTTATGAATGAATGAATGAATGAATGAATGAATAAATAAATAAATAAATAAATAGGTGTTCATATGGTTAAAATGAGTATATAAAATAACTTGTTGGGAATTCAACAGAGCAAGTTGTTTTTACATTTCAGTTTTGGAGCTTTAAGACCCCCTCATAAGCTTTAATTCTTCCAAAGGGTTTGCATGAATTGGGGATTAGCTTTAACTCATAAGGTTTCTATTTAGTCAAAAGGCTACATACCTATCAGATCTTTCTGACAAAACAGTAGATATTACCTTAACCTGCTGAGACATTGTCTGATTTCATCCTGCTTCTAGGTATGTCATCACTTGATGGATCTATGCAAAGGAGGTCTAAAAAGCCTCCATCAGACCTTTTGTTAGGTAAATAGAGGAATATAAAGAAGCCCATAATCATTTCATTACAATGTATATACAGTGTATGTATAGAACCCCCCCCCCCCCAATTTTTGCAGTTTTGATTCCTACAAAACACTGTTAAAATCTTTGATAGCTACAGTGGGGGGGGGGGGAGTATTTGATCCCCTGCTAAATTTGCCCGTTTGCTCCCTTACGAAGAAATGACCAGTCCATAATTTTAATGGTAGGTTTATTGTAGCTGTGAGAGACAGAATAACCACAGGAAAACCCCCAGAAACCCAGAAGGTTTAGCAGGGGATCAAATACTTTCACCCCTCACTGTAAGTGCTAAGCTGTATTGAGAGTCTTCCTTGTGGATTGTACTTCTGTCTTCCTTTCCCATATATTTTACTCCCTTTAAATTATGTACTCCTTATAGGCCATCTTCCCCCCCCCCCCGAAAAATCTACCTACCAATTCTTCTAGTACTATTTATGTGGTTTTTATCCTACCCTTTCTGCAAAAAAACAATGCACATCCCCTTCAAAACAATTCTGTTCACAATGAAAGAGAGCGCTTATGTTTTCCAGCAGTGCCGTGATGGATGCAGTGTGGAAGTAATTGTCAGGCCTAAGAAGAATATCAAAACCTGTGTGTGTGTGTGTGTGTGTGTGTGATCAAAATGACACTTTAAATGTACCAGAAGGTGAATTGCGCTTTGGAGGGTCATGGGCACCCAATTATACGAACAGGGCACCAGGAGCCACAGCTCAATGCTTTGCATACAGACTGCTAGGTTTGGTTCTTTGCACCTCCAGTGAAAAGCATCAAGTAGCAGAATAAACAAGAGTGAGCTAATTGGGGGGAAAGTCTGACCTGGTTTACAGGAGCTTCGAAAGTTGTATGTGATGAATTCACTTGTGTAACTATATCAATGGAAGGTTGCATTCAAAATTACTTGCGTCCACCTCCAATTCATTTTTCCCTGGCAAGTTGTGGCCAAATCTTAATTTATGCATTTATTTGACTCCTCGTTTTTTTTGTTTAGCGACCCCTCCTTCTCTCTCCCTTTTGGGTAATCTGCACCTTCAACTCCTTCCTCCTCTGCATCTTCTCTACCTTTCCCAGCCTGGGGATTACCTTTCTCCAGTTCCCAAAGTGTTGTAGACACTCTCCCCCTGTTCCCAACCCCTCCAATCATTAAATCCTTCTGTTCACAGCACTCTCCCCTTCCTTTCCCACACAGAAATCTTTGCAGGTCTTTATCTCCTCCTAAGAAAATGAGGGAGCTTTTCTGCTTTTGGAGGAAACCCAAAGGACAGCATATTTGTTTACCAATTTATATCGAAATGAAAAGAACAGCTAGAATTTCTGGCACAAACCCATGGGGGAATTTGATCTCCAGCTGCAAGATGCAAGCTTGAAACAATGAAAAATGATCTAAAGCAAGGATGTGGAGCCTTCCAGATGATAATAGACTCGAGTTAGACTCCATCCTAGCTGGGGCTGTTGGGAATTAGAGTCCATGGAGGGCCCATGGGTTCTCCATTCCTGTTCTAGGCAGTATGTGCTGTGGATTAGGCCTGGGGTGTTCCCTTGGAAGAACGCAATTCGATGAGGGAGTGGTGTTAGGAGTCATTCTGCAAAGAAACAGAAAAGATGATTTTAACTTTAAGAACTGTTTCTGTGAGTGGTTTTCTAGGCTGATTAGGTACAGCTGCTGATGAGTACAAAAGGAGAAGTAGTTGCAGTTTGAATTTGCCTGCAGAGAGAGAACATCCACATGCTTTGTGTTTGTTGTTTTGTATAGCTGTAATAAAACCTTTGTTTGAGTATTTTACACCGGTCTCGTCGTTCTGTCCTCTGCCACCAGAAGAAAAAAACCCTCTAATAAGCGGTGATGGCAACGAGGAGATCATCTTAGGCTCAGCAGTTTCCAAATAGCAGATGGATAGCAGACCTTGATATATATTTATTCTTATGTCCTGGGACCCCAAAAGCTGGAGGAGATAAGGACAGACAGACAGACAGACAGACAGACAGACAGACAGACAGACAGATACCCCTTTTAGATTGGACACTCCTTTAAGCATCTGCTGCCCCAATTGATCAAACAAAAAAAGAATGTGGCTGTAGTCAGTAATGATTAGTAAATGAGAGGGAAGGGTGCAGTCTGTAATAATAATAATAATGATTAATAATACCCTGCTCTTCTGACTGGGTTGCCCCAGCCACTCTGGATGGCTTTCAGCATATACAAAAATATAGTAAACATCAAACATTAAAAACTTCCCTATACAGAGCTGCTTTCAGATGTCTTCTAAAGATCGAATATCTCCTTGACATCTGATGGGAGGTTGTTCCACAGGGTGGGTGCCACTACCGAGAAGGCCCTCTGCCTGGTTTCCTGTAACCTCACAGTGAGGGAACTGCCAGAAGGTCCTTGGAGCTGGATCTCAGTGTCTGGGCTGAACAGTGGAAGTGAAGACGCTCCTTTACGTATACTGGGCTGAGGCCATTTAAGGCTTTAAAGGTCTGCACCACCTTGTGTTCTGCTTGGAAACGTACTGGGAACCGAAGTAGGTTTTTTCAGGACTTTTCTCAGAGTCTTGCGTGCTGTGCCAGTATAATTTGCAAAGGGTCTCAAACAAAATCGAGAGGGCAATCTGGTTTGGAATCCAGTGTATTGAAGTTCCAGCGTACAGTGGCACCTCGGGTTAAGTACTTAATTCGTTCTGGAGGTCTGTTCTTAACCTGAAACTGTTCTTAACCTGAAGCACCACTTTAGCTAATGGGGCCTCCTGCTGCCACCGCACAATTTCTGTTCTGTTCTGTTCTGAAGCAAAGTTCTTAACCCGAGGTACTATTTCTGGGTTAGCGGAGTCTGTAACCTGAAGCATACGTAACCTGAGGTACCACTGTATTGCCAAATGAACATGACAATTTTAAGCACTTAAAAAAACCCCAGCATAGATACATAGATACATCAAACACCCATGGAAAATAATCTTGCCATAGCAGGCCAGGAGAAATAATCCTACTCAAATATTTTGTGCTTCATTATTAGGAGGCCTTACATGCCCATCACCACAAAGTAATCTTTCTTCCTGATGAGGAAGAGGATGAGGAAATGTGCTCTCATCTGCTAGAACTGCAAATTTGTGTGGTAATCTGCAATCCTAATTATACGAATGACAAAAGCCCCTTTCAGATACCAAATAACTTCACATTGGACAGAATCAGAATGACTGGTTCTGCTACATTTCTGCAGCATGCTCCCTCAGGGTCAGCCCTAAGCATTAGGTAGAGTGAGGTAGCTGGATTTTCGGGTGTTGTGATCAGGCAGCAAATGAATGTTAGATAATTTATTATTAGATTAAACTAGAGTTAACATTTATACTGTACTTTTCTGATCAAATGATTTGCGATGAAAAACAACACTAAAACCACATATTCAATACTGCATGAGAGTATTAAGAGCAACTCTCAAAGGATCACTCAAAAGTGTTGCTTTCCTTTTAGCAACTACCTGAAGGCAATCACTTTCCAGACATCAGCTCTTCATATCCTCTAGGGCTAGGCTCCTCTGGACAATGAATGAATGAATAGCTGGGGTCTCCGTTGGGCTGCTCTGGGCACTAATGACAACAGTCTGTGTGTTGCCTCCAGCCTCACTTCTAAGGACAGAAAAGAGTACGTCTTCATTTTCCTTCCTTAGCTGCCTAAGCAGCCAGTAGTGGACAGCTTGGTGTCTGTTGGTGTGGTGTTGATGCTGAGCTGAGTAGTAGCTGCTTACTTAGAAGTGAAAAGTGTAGATGTGTTAAATGATATTCTAGATGCTTAAACGATATCTGTGTTAAACAATGGTAAATGATTTGTTTTTTGTTTTTTTAAAAATAAAATTTATTAGAATTTTCCAAACAACAACAACACGAAAGATATCAAAAAATAACAATGCACAACACACAAAAATCAATATTCGAAAACTAAAGAAAGCAACAACAACAACAAAAACAACACAAATCCATATCTTACAAGGTAATATTATAAACACTAAAACAACAACAAGAAGACATTGACTTCCCCCAATCCCACAGCACCTCCTTTATCTCTCACTGTGTCTTCCTGTTTTCCTGTTTTCTTTATCATCTCTATCCTAACATCTAGATATAAATCCTTCTTTCATATCCTTTCACTTCACAAGGTTATTCCAGACTCAGCCAGATTTCTGCCCTCAAACCTTGACTTTTGAGGTGTTAGCAAGTTTTTATTAACTTTGTGTAATTATTAGAGAACTGGGTAAATAGATATGGAAATGTAAGAGAATTTTGTTTATACTGTATAAAGAACCAGAAGAGGGGATGGAGGGAAGAGTGGAGATTCTTGGAATCTTGAAGAAAAAGTTTTGAAAAAATATTGCTACACATGGGGATTGGGGGGGGTAGAAGTGTGCTTCTTTATTGGTGTTAATGTAGAGTTAAATTGTGGAAAACAAAAAAAAAATATTTAACAAAAGAAAAGTGTAGGAGAAAGGTGGTGAGGAGGTCAGCACGGTGCAAATGCACCGGCAGGAGAGTTGGACTGCATGGACTGCTGCCTTTGCCTCGCACCCTGCCACCTTGCCCCTCCCATTCTCCCCATAAACAACAGCGACTCGGCTGTTGAGAGGTCAGGTAATTGCCACCACCTCGCCCCACTGTTCACCACTGTCAATAACCTATCTGGATTTGGATTTTGCACTGGTTTCTACGCCTGAGGCAGCCAAATGTATTGGGTCAGACCTGCTACATATGTAGGCACTTCTCCTCACTAATGGGACTTTTACAAGCACATATATAGAGCCGCAACAATGCTATCAGTGTATATCTAGGCTCTTCAAATGAGGAATGGAGGGGGGGGGTATTTATCAAATTATTTCGACCGCCACCCCATTTTCTATAAATTGTGGGTTTTTAATTTTTAAATTAAATACAGATGTTAATAATATAAGAGGTGATCCAGCCACAGTTCAGCAGTTTTAAGTCCTGCTAATTTTGGTGAGAGAGATTTAGCACATGTTTGCCTCTCCATTGAAATCAATGGCTCAGAACTGTTTCACAGGAAGCGTGGATCCAGCCCTCCAAGGGTGCATATATGCATTAAGACTGCAATCTTATACCCACTTACCTTGGAGTAAGCCCCCTTGAACTCAGTAAGGTGTACTTCTGACATGCAATCCTGTTGAAAATGTTAAATGACCCTTCAGCCCTTGCAGAGAAACATTATCTATTCAATTAATGGACCATAAAATGATCTAGATAAAAGACAAGGTGCCATCAGAAGCCCATATCCAAAGAAAGCTAATACTGATTTCATAAAACTTCGTGGATTTAAAAGGCTGTCGGAAATGGAGAAGTTTCCTTGCGCTGGATTCTGAATAACACTTTAGGAAACTGGAAACCAGAGAAGGGCATGTGCTGGTTGCACGGAGAGTACAAATATATGGTCTTCTGGAAGCTCTGACTTTTGCAGTTTTTGCAGAAATAACAAAGAAACAGTGAAAGAGGAGAATAGCTTTGTCTTCACAAATTAAAATGCGTTTTTAAGGGTTTTTTTATAGAAAGAATGAGATTCAAGGTCAAGCTCATTTCAAAAACCTTGCATTAGGGTGAATTTAAAGTTTTCAAATGTTAGGGCTGTTTTCAGATCTGTAGGCATGCTCACTTTTAGACTGTTTCTGTGATTTCCCCTTGTTATCATTCCAAGGAACAGTTTCTGTTTATGGGGTTGATTGCTAGCCTACATGCCACCTCATAAAAATGATGCATGGGTGCCACCTGCAGGACAAAAGAAAAATGACCAATAAAAAGGCAGTTTAACATACATTGTACAGTCACTGATGTATATTCACTGATGGGGAGATACGTGATGATAGTATTTCCCCTCTGATATGTGGTTGTGGCACACTTCTCTGAAAGATGTTGAGAGTCAGGTTTTACCTCAGGAGGAAGCCTGAGCAACTCAGCCAAGTTATTCTATCTGTCACACACACCATGAAAAGTTTGGCAATTATAGCGGTTTCCTAATTTACGACTTTCACCAAACTTACCGGCAGCAATTGTCGTAACAGTTGCTGCTCTGTTTCCTACTCCTACTGCATAGCTGCAAGGAGAGAAAAAGCAGGAGCAACAATAAGGAAACCAAGAGAAGTGAGAGGTTTGGAAGATGCTGGTATCTGAGGGGTTCCATAGATCTGACTCCTCCAGTTCAAAGATGTGGTACTGTTGGCCCATAGACCAAATGTGTCCTATGGGGGCCTTCTCTATTTGACCTTAAGTCCCCCCCCTTTATTTGTTTGTTTGTTTGCAGATTTATCAACTTCTTCACAGGAAGAAGTTACTGAATCAATGTACATTAGATATAAAAAGGTAAGTAACAAAAGGTTACAAACTCCATAGAATAAAAGCAATTGACCCATTTCTACAATTACACAGTTAAAAGGTAAAGGTAAAGGGACCCCTGACCATTAGGTCCAGTCGTGACCGACTCTGGGGTTGCGGCGCTCATCTCGTTCTATGGGCTGAGGGAGCCGGCGTTTGTCTGTAGACAGCTTCCGGGTCATGTGGCCAGCATGACTAAGCCGCTTCTGGTGAACCAGAGCAGCACACGGAAACGCCATTTACCTTCCCGCTGGAGCACTTTGACGTGCTTGCACTTTGCACTATCTACTTGCACTTTGACGTGCTTTCGAACTGTTAGGTTGGCAGGAGCTGGGACCGAGCAACGGGAGCTCAGCCTGTCACAGGGATTCGAACCGCCGACCTTCTGATCGGCAAGTCCTAGGCTCTGTGGTTTAACCCACAGTGCCATCTGTGTCCCTACACAGTTATTATTCATTTAAAATGACAGAGTCACATTTCAGGTGAAGCCTCCTTAGAAAAAAATGCCTTCAATAGGTGCCCAACTGTCCGAACATCAGACACTTGCCTGATTTCAGTTGGTAACTGATTCCAGAGAACTGGATGATGCAATACCACAAGCCTGGTCTCTAGAGCATAGTTAATGCACCCCTGGGACATGTGATACACATAGCCCTGCTCTTTGGAGAGGTGCGCTTGCCAGGCAGAGATATACTAGACAAGGCAGTCCGTCAAGTTTGGAAACAGCCTTATATTGGCCTCAGCTCTCTTTGACATATTTTGGGGTTGTCGAAAATTACTGTGCCTCAGCTTGCAGTGCTTATTTTCATCTCAAAAGAAGCTAGCTCTTCTTTTTAAATGTAATTTTATTGAAAATTTCACATTACACAGTGCACGCCAACTATTTTAACAGAACAAATAAAGTAAACAATAGGGGTACAAGTAATAATCTATCAGATGGCAATAATTTATTTTTTATTTATAAAATATTTTATTTTTTATTTATAAAATATTTTATTTTTTATTTATTAAAATATTTATATGTCACAATTCATTAAAAAAATACCAGAGTGGTTTACCACAATTTCACATAAAACCATAACATAAAAGCATATTAAAAAGTTAAAATCAGAAATAAACTATTATGAAAATATCTATTATGAGTTGCCTGCAGATATTAAGTAGCCACTAGGGATCACTCTCTTAATGCTGCTCTCTAAACTCGGTCCCAGAGGTAGGATTGGAACCACCATAATACAGCACACCTCTAATTCCCATTTTTCAGAGCCAGTCCTGAGGGATACCATGGTCAATGGTATCAAATGCCAATGAGCTATCAAGAAGCAGGAGCAAGATTGCATTCTCCCTGTCCTGTTCTCTGTGGCACAGCCAAGGGAACTCAGTTCCGTGGCCTCAGTTCAGGTCTGAACCCAGATTGGGCAGGATCAATAATCTGTGTCCTCCAAGAATTCCTGCAGCTGCCCCATCACAGCACCTTCCCCCAAAGCAGGTATTGGCAACTGGCCAATATATGTTCCATTCCAAAGGGTTCAGAGCTGCTTTCTTTAGCAGTGGCCGCACCACTGCCTCTTTCAATGCAGCTGGGTCCAACATCTCAACACAGCGAAGCATTAATCACTCTCTAGACCCAACCAGTCTATTTTACTACTCAACAAAATAGTTGGGACAAGAGAAGAATTCACACCCCAACGAACCTGTTTTTGCCTTAGAGAGCTCCCGCTTCTAATTTTAAAACCATGGATATATGTCATGTAAACAGCATGGAAAAATAGTTTCTCCCTTCTTCCACCCCACAGTATTTATTTTATTTTATTTTTACTTAAAACATTTATCTATCACCTCTTAAGGGGAATAATAGCAAGGCTTTGGAACTGAGTCTTCAAGGGGAATACAGCATCACTCAAGACTTGGCTGTTCCCAGACTACCCGGTCTACTCACCAGGAACAGTATCTCTGTTTTGTCTGCATTTACAGCTTATTTGCAGTCAAGTGTTCATTAATGACCCCAGTCGCCTTGGGTTGCAATGGAAGAGTGGATTGAATGAGAAAGAGTCCTTCACCATAGCATTGCCCCTCCTGAGAACTGCACAGTACTGGAAAAAAGCTGTATAGAGCAGTGTTTCCCAACCTTGGGCCTCCAGCTGTTTTTGGACTACAATTCCCATCATCCCTTGCCACTGGTCTTGCTAGTCAGGGATGATGGGAGTTGTAGTTCAAAAACAGCTGGAGGCCCAAGGTTGGGAAACACTGGTATAGAGCATGGTCTCCTTACCAGCGAGTAAGACTTTCTGATACTACCAAGCAGTGTGGGTAGAAATTGCAGCTGCATGCAGTGGATTCCACAGCCCACGCCATTAAATGTTAACAGTCAGAAAGGGCACTATGAATAAGCAAAGTTTTGGGCCCATTTTCACTTAAAACTGGTAATTTGGTTGCCAGGCACTTCTGACTTATGAATTCTGAAGGCATATTTTTAGTGTGTACACAAGCTTAAGGAAACAACCCATTATATTTACAGTGTGCTGTGTATTATTGAATCTTTTATATATTGCACTGTAAAAAATGGTTGGCTGTTTATGAAGTGGGATTGTGCAGAGACAACAAATGTGACATTCAAATAATTGGCTTTGGCCTTTTCCTTCGGCTGTAAGCTGATTCTTTACCAGACGCCAACATTTTCTATTTAAAACCAGCATTTTAAAGCAATAAAGTAACAATGCCCTCTTCTGGGCAAATTATAAAATGGCTTTTGCGACTCAGAAACGTGTGTGTATCTCTGGCGTATTTTTAAAAGCCTAGCTGCTTAGATTTGAACTGTGACATTTAAATTGTAGCTAGCCTTACCTTCTTCAGTTCTATAGAGTCAGGTATGGCCCAGTAGGTGTCTTGTGAGTGCTTCCTCCGTTAAACAGGAGTTTGCAGCACGAAGAAATAAAGGCTGCATGCAAAAACACAGAGCACTGCATATGGCCAGATGAATCAGGAGAAGCAAACATATTTGTTCTATTTATGGACTCTTGAGTGTCACTCTCTTGTTTGCAAAAGATATGCAAGTGTTACCGAGAGCTCCTTCACACATTACTTTCTCTTGACTCAAAGCACTGTCCTGAAAACCTGCACATTTTTCTCTCTGCTGTATTTAAGCACGCAGAATGTTAAGAGCATACCTGAATTGCAGAGTGGTGGTGGATGTGAGTTTGAAGAGCTCGTGTAGCATAGCGTCTAAGAGGCTGAGATACAGAGCAGAATTTTTTTGAATCTTGCCTCAACTATGAATTCACTAGATGGCCTTAACTACGTTACTCTCTCTTTCAGCCTCAGTCACCTCTTCTGTAGTATGGGGGACAATAATAAAGGCTTACTTCACAGGGCTGCTGTAATAATAATACACATGCAGTGCTTGGAACACTCAAAAGCACTTTAAAAAGCTAGGTAGTACATCATCATCATCTTTATTATTCTCCTCCTAATGAGAGGGTATGTCTTTTTTTACACCTACAGTGGTACCCAGCAGTATAGCGTGGGTTGTCAGCACCCGGGGCAAGGCAAGTAATTTGCAACCCCTAACCTGCCGCCGCTGCCAGCTTCTTCTTGCTGCTGCCTGGGCTGGGGTATTTACGGTAAGGTAGCCACGACGGCAGCGGCAGGTCCGTGTCAGGTGATCTGAGGCAAGTTGCCGCTGGCGCTGCTGCCCAAACGACGCCGCTTGCCTGGAGGAGGAGGAGGGCAGAGAGGCGAGGGAAATGCAACATGGCCCAGCAGCTGCAGCGGCGGCGGCGGCGGCGGGGCTGTGAGGAGGGGCTGCCTGGCGTGCCCTCCGCGGCCCTGATGCACGGGGACCGCGGCGAGCGCTGAGAGCCGCTGCCAGCTCGTCGGTTCCGAGAGACATGGGGCTCTGCTACAGCCTGCGCCCGAGGCTCTTCGGCGACTCCGGAGGCGGCGAGTGCGCCCCCCCCAGATGTTGCGCCCGGTGCGGCCGGCCCCCCCTGCACCTCCCACGCTACGCCACTGGTGGTACCTCAGGTTAAGTACTTAATTCGTTTCGGAGGTCCATTCTTAACCTGAAACTGTTCTTAACCTGAAGCACCACTTTAGCTAATGGGGCCTCCTGCTGCTGCTGCCGCGCTGCCAGAGCACGATTTCTGTTCTCATCCTGAAGCAAAGTTCTTAACCTGAAGCACTATTTCTGGGTTAGCGGAGGCTGTAACCTGAAGCGTATGTAACCTGAAGCGTATGTAACCCGAGGTACCACTGTATATTGTGTGCATAGGAGCACCAGGTAGTTGTTTCAGAATTTCTGCCTGCCACTTTTGCCCGTTTCTTTTCAAAAGGTTTTGCCTCCTTTGGAGTATGATTCCATAACCAGATGATTGCTATATTTAGTTGGGCTTTTATCTGCCTATCAAGGAAAAACAGTTTTATCATCAAAGTGAACAACACTCTGCATCTCCACCCCTTATATAACCATCTATAAATAGAAGTCATGAAAATATCCTATCTCGAAATATGTATGAAGATCTCTACTTAGAGAAACAGATCCTGCAAGAATCTACTACTGTTAAGGCTCATGGAGCCCAAGAATTAGGGAGAGTGCAGCATGAAATTCTGAAATTAAGTTTCAGCAAGAACATGCTATTAACAGTACAACTGCTAGGAGTAGTAGCCGTAGTAGTAGTAGTAGTAGTAGTAGCAATGCTAGAATCATTGTATTTTATAATGAACTTGAAGCTTGTACTTTTTAATAGTTTGTTTTAGTTTTATGTTTTGTGACCTTGTTTGGTGCAGCTTGTTACAAACAAACAATGTAGTTGCTGTGGTAAAATAGCATGGTATTTTACATTAAAAACTTCAAGAATAAAATACAGTAAATGCATATTATAAACATTTAAGATCAGACTTTATGGAGTTTGGGTTGCCTTTTACAATGGGTTTGTACAGCTGGGTACTGCTTTGTCAGTGTGCTTCCTGGGAGGAATGTGCTGGCGTAGCAACCCCTGACTCCCAGGTCAACTTTGACAGGTGGGTGGGACTGCCTGCCTATCAGTCATGTGACACTGTCATTACATCAGATGATTGACCCACCTGTCAAAGTTAGCCCCTAGGGTGGGAGTGAGGAGATAAAAATTTGCCCTGCTGGGCCAAAAACCTTCCCCACCCATGATGACAAGTCTTCTTTAACTTTTTAATCTCTAAGGCATTCAAAGGCTCTGGAAGAACAGAAGAAGAGTAACAGTTTATGCTCTACATAGGGAAATGCCTGACAGCTGAAAATATTTTCACAAATAGCAAAGTCAGGCAGATAACTTGCCCATCATATGCCGCTCTATTCAAGAACTCTGAGTCAGTTGCAAGGCTTGCAAGCACTCTGGCTAGATGGGAATAGAAAAGTGCTTTAATGGGATTCCCACCACTTTGTACTTCTTTTTAAAAGGGGTTGTCATGATTTTTTACCACTCAGCAGTACCAGGATAAAATGCACACTGTGGCTTTTTGAAATAGAGCAGAAAATCTCTCTGGCCTCTCCTGTGAAAATCTGTAAAAGACCCCAGTGCTTCCCTGTTCCAAGAATTATTCTGCAGCCAGTTTGGAAGAAGATGGCGTTAAATATTATAACTTTTTTTAAAAAAAGTTTTTAAAGTAGGGCCCTGAATTTCTTCCTCAAAGTCTTGCCCTGATTGTGCAATATCAATACCTCAATGTATGAAAATAATCACAATGCGTTGCTCTGCAAATGTTGTACATTAGATGCTTTTATGAAAAAGTTGCCCATTGGTTGACTATGTCACTGCAGTATTGGACAGGGAAATCAAATCAAATAGTATTGATGCCTTCCGTGCTGTTGGGTTACAGCTCCCACAATTCCTGACTCCTACAATCCCTGATATGCTCGCTGGTGCCATTTGGCTACTGCTGGAATAACACATTCTGGTCTTCAACTGCTGATGGTATTGTGCTTTATATGTGAAAGCAGAACATAAAGCAAAATACATCACATGTGCCTGCATGTGTGAAATGAGGATGCTGCACAATGTGCTCAGATATGACCCCTATAACTAAACATTTAGGAGGTCTCCTGAGTAAATGGCTGAAAATTGCAGATGACAACTTAAGGGAAGCAATATGTACATACTCCAAGCATTAGAATTAGTCACCCACTATACATTTGCCCATCCTGGCACAGAAGCGTTTAAAAATACACACAATGCCTCAAGCAATTCTGGCATTGGAGTAAAATTGCGAATCCCCATCCTATTCATTCTGTTAGTCATTCCGCTGATGGCTGCATTTTAGAAAACAGTCCACAAGAACGAATCCACAAAAAGAAGTCACGTAGTGAAGGAATAAAATAAGGAATAACTGCTCTCTTCTCATTCATGTAAAAAAAGAAGTGTTAGCCAATTGATTCTTAATTCTTATGGGGTGGCCTGGGGTTCTGCATTGAGTGGTGGGTCTTTTGTGCAAGGTCCAGGATCTCCTGGCCCCTTCCCTCTCTTGATTTAAACATTTTCCAATTTTTTTTTTTACTTTGCTAACAGGCTGTCATATTGCAAAGTGTATTGCTGTTGAGACCCCAGCTACCTGCTGTCTTAATTTGCCCAGAAGCATCTCTATATAGAATCTAACATATGCAGATGTTATGCAAATTTGCATATGGGCACATGGGGTTGCGGCTTTTTAAGTAGCTAGCAGTGCCCCTTCCATGTTTATTTCTGTGCCCCTCAATCTTGCCTTTTAGATCACGTGCAGCAAAAGAGGAGTCAAACAGAGCATCTTTGCAATAAACATTGAGTGAACATGCCAACAGAAAAAGCCACAGCACCTGCGTACTTTATAGGAAGTGTGCAGAATCATCCTGAAATATTGGCCAGTAAGCAGAGGGAAGGTGAAAATGTGCTCTAGCAGATAATGTTGGATGTAGCCCTTAGTATCTTCTTGACATGGGAGGTTAGATATTTTTGTTTAGTTGGGGGCATCTTACACTGGGATTATTTTTGCTATGATACTTTTTAGAAAAGAACTCTAAGCTTATTGTATTGCTTTAAATTGTTTTAAAATGATGTACCCTAAATGAAAGGCCACAATATAAATGCAACTGCAGTAAATAAGAAATAATTGCTCATTTTCTTTCAGCAGATTATTTGTTCTACGCTTGGAATCAGAATGCTCTCTAAAACATTCTTTCCATTGTCCTTGGCTTCCTTCTTTTTAGAAATGAAAGGGAAGCGAGAGTGAGTGAGTGTGAGAGATTCAGTCCTGAGGTTTGACTGGCTTGCTCAAACTCCATCTGGCTCTTACATCTGCCTGTTAGCACATATGTCACATGGTAGATGACAAGATACAAAGAGATCTCATGAATACAAGGGTTCTACAAGCAGTGTGGGCAGCAAGTACTATTCACAAATCTTGTTATTGTCACTGGATGGCATGCGGCTCACTAGGCATTGACTTAAAATGTAACATTTTATATAAAAAGCCTTTTGATATTTCAGTGTAAGACTTATAGGGAGATGCAGAAAACGTCCTTGATGGGATTAAACTGTATTGTTTCTTTTTTTCCCCACCCAACAATATAACAATCTAGATTTAGCCCTAGGTTAATTAAATGGGTGAAAGTCTACATATTTAGTGATGGAAAGATGATAGTTTAAATTTTATTTTAAAGAAAGTGCGTGGGGTGGGGGGTGGGGAGCCAGCAAAGCATTCAGAATACTTTCCCCCCTTAGCATACAAAAACTAGCAAGTTTAGGATTTCTTATTTTCCTCTCTCAAAATGAAAATATAAGCCTAAACCCTTTGAAGTTTGTTTCTGGGTTGAAACTGCACTAAAAACATGGCATCATATTGATTAAATCAGTGCAACAGTGTCCCCCCTCCCATAAAATTACAATGGAATTTGGTGACCTATTTTTGAATTTTACCTTTGATTTGTTTTGGGAAGTTTGTGTGTATGTATTTAGGCTGATGTTCATAAAACAAAATAAATTCTGCACACTCAGCATTGAGCAAAGTGTGTTTGTAAACGGGTTAATCTCTTTGCTAGCCGACTTTATTTTCTGGGAATCATCATCCATCACACTCCTTTCCATGTACACTGGTCCATGAAAACTGAGTGGCATAACTGAGGTCAGGCCTCAGATCAGAGGTATAAAAAATTGGAGAATCAAATCAGTGCTCTCATATCAATGCAATCTGAAGGGATCCTTGCTAATGACACAGTCAAAACTGGTGACTCTAATCATGTGTTCTATGTGCTCTAGCCCTCTTAACAGGATTTCAGATGTAAACAATCTACAAAGGTAAATAAGAATTGTGTTGCTTAAAGGAGGACTGTGGGCCTTTCTGTTTCTGTTTCTGTGATGTGATTTTGTCTTTATTACAAAGAGTCATGGGTTCTCATGTAATAGTCCCTAGTGTTGGCATCTTCACTGGCAGATTGACAGAAGCAGATTTATGTGTGTGATAGAACTGTGAACCCGTTTCCGGGACTGAAAACAAATTCCTGGTATGCGCATGAGCATCCTGTTCTTTAATCCTAAAATTACGTTGCTGCCCTCCCTACGACTCTGTGCCTGGTTAGCAGCAGTGCCAGATTACTAAATAGGCTGAGTAGACACCGGCCTATGGGTTCCATGCCTTTTAGGGGCCACGTGACAACAGATCAAAATAATATTGATTTGACCTTGAAAGAAAATTACAGTCAAGCTTTCTTGGTTCAATGTTATCCCACTAGAGCGGGGATCCCTGGTATTTTGACTGCCTAGGGCAGGGGTAGGCAACCTAAGGCCCGGGGGCCAGATCCGGCCCAATCGCCTTCTCAATCCGGCCCGCTCCGGGTCCGGGAATCAGCATATTTTTACATGAGTAGAAGGTGTCCTTTTATTTAAAATGCATCTCTGGGTTATTTGTGGGGCATAGGAATTTGTTCATTTCCCCCCCAAAAATATAGTCTGGCCCACCACAAGGTCTGAAGGATGGTGGACCAGCCCATGGCTGAAAAAGGTTGCTGACCCCTAGCCTAGGGGCCTCCATAGGGTTTCATTCAGCACTGGTTAGCAGATCTTCAGGGTTCTAGTAAAACCCAAAGTACACCACATTAACCTGTAACCTGCCCATTTCTGCTATGTGCTGGACAGGGTTCCTGTATCTTTAACAGTTGTGAAGAAGAGGGATGGGAAAGTAGATGCTGAAACTACCTCTTTTACACAGCTGTTAAAGGTTCAGGAGCCCTGTCCTCTGGCCACATGACCCGGAAGCTGTACGCCGGCTCCCTTGGCCAGTAAAGCGAGATGAGTGCTGCAACCCCAGAGTCAGCCACGACTGGACCTAATGGTCAGGGGTCCCTTTACCTTTACCCTAGTACTCAGGCTGTGGAGCTATATTGGCTACTGCATTATCTGGGCATTTGCCATTGAAAGCTGCCAGCTGTAGTCACTAACTACAGTTGGATACAACCAAACAAATAAAACATTTTCCCTAACTCACACCAAGCTGAGATTGATGGTGGAGGTGGTGGGCTTATAAGAACAGTTATAGTTCTTGCTCATTAAATCATTACACCAATTAATACTTTTAAAATCAGTTCCTGAAAGGTACAGCTCTTCCTCATTTTGGTCGGAATGGATGCCATCTTAAATGCACTTTAGTACTCTTAAAAAGGTAACATTTCTAGAGAAAGAACATCACATCTTTGCGTGATAAAATTTAGAGTAAATGCAATACATCCAGGAATAGGTTTAGAAGGGCAGTATAATCCAAAGAGCTATTTTTGTGTTTATGATGCAGAACTTTATACAACCATTTGTTAGAGACAAAGCCAAGCAGACTATTTAAAAGCTGCTTTTTCTCTCTCTGGTTGGAGTGAGTTTCAAGGATCTTCAACAACAAAAGCCCAGGGTACATTTCAGGTGAAACCATGGAAACAGCAGGAACCCCTTTACATAAAATAGCTAAACTTTTAGTCTTGAATGACCTTGACATTTAAGGCTGGCACAGTTGAACATTAGCATTTGTAATGTGAATTAGGGGTAAAATATTCAAAAGTGTCCTGTTGACTTAGATCTATTCGGAATAAAGCACTGTGTGGGATGCTGAAAATTTGTAAAAGCTTGACAGGGTTGTTGTTATTTTTAAATGTAATATTGTCCCTTTTCTAGAGTTTTGGTACAACAGTGTTCCAGCTCACTTCCATGGTTAATGGTGAAAATATTACTCTGTTCCCGTATTATTGTCACCTATTGTCAACATTAGCTGAACAGAAGCTAAAGGCATAAACAGTTGATGATCTATATGTCAAACACCGATTGTTTAATATTAAAAATACACATATACTTTCTACGTTCTGTTGTTCTCAGTTCTTTTCAGTGGTAGACCACAATATTTGTGAGAGTAACAGATGAAGATTAGAAAGAACAGCTGTGAAATCAACTCCACCAACCATCTATGGGATAAATCCACAAAGAGCAGAAACTGCCCTTTTCTTTCAGATCTATCTTGGTTGGCCAAATGATGGGCAAGTAGTGCAGATTACTCTTCCTCTTTCTACACCAGCAATGGGGAACCTACAACTCTCCAGGTGTTGTTGGGCTCCAGCTTCCATCTGCCCCAGGCACCATGACTCATGGCCAGGGATGATAGAAACAACACATGGAGGTTCCCAACCCCCACTCTATAGCCAGCTGATGGAGTTGATCAGAAGCCCCCTCTTCCCATTTGTAACAAAACTCTAGAACAGTCCATAAAATAATATGAGCCTTGCTGGATCAGATCAAAGGCCCATCTAGTCCATCATCCTGTGTCCAACCATATCCGTACCACCAGAGAGCCTTGTAGAAGCACTACTGACCACTTTTATGACACTGCAAAGTAGCAGTATAGTTCCTAGAGTTGGTGGTGGTGGTTGGGTGGCCTGGCCTGGCCCGGGAGGGTGCACCAATCTGCTGCTGTTCCCAACCTGCTGCCTGAGGAGCTAAGAGGTAGGTTGGTCCTGCCAAAGAAAAAAAGGGGCAGGGTTCATGTACAGTAGCCATAAGGAGTAAATGGCAGAGGGATTATCACCAGCCCATCATTACAAGCAGCACCTTTGTCTTATGCACCTGGTTCTTCTGGGTCCCCCTTGCTTCATGCAGGATGCTATTTTAGCAAGACATTCCTTGCACCTCAATAGGTACAGCCAGTGATGGGATAGGGATGTCTGACTGTAATCCTATGAATATACATAGAAATGTGGAATGTCTGCAGAATTCCAACTCAGAAGAAAACTGATCTGCTGAGTTCTTTCTGATGTCACTACTGTCTGATTTATTTATATTTACTGGGTTCTTTGAAGCACAGGGATATTAGTTTAATACAAAGAGATGGGGTTTGTTTATGTTGTCCCTAATCCAGTGAGACTACAAGTGGAAGAATGTATTGTATAGGACTGGCAACATGAGAGATTTGAAGTGGCACCAATCAAGCAAGACTCACAAGCCCAGTGAATATTATTGTTGTTCTGGGAAACATCTGGAGAGCACCAGGTTGGGAAAGGCTGGTTTAATGTGCTGAAGTATTTAAAAGTGCAGCTTTCTGCTTGTCTACTCAGAAGTAAGCCCCACTGAGTTCATAAGATTGCAGCCTAAGAAGCTAAATAATTGGCTTGCAATGTTGCATCATAAGCAATGAGGGAACTTTGTTTCCTGATTGGATCCTGCTTTCACCCTGCTCTGTGATGCAGTAACTGTAATTACATCAGTCCTATCTCCAGCTGATCTTAAAACAACCTGGGTCAGCTCAGACATATTCATTCAAATAGGCTGAAATACTGGAGAGCACTGTTGTTATAGAGGCCTCCCTTCTAACCAGCTACTGAATTGGCTGAATCAAGGTTGCAACAGGTTCTGCCCTGAGCAGGTAGGTACAGAATTTCTTTTCCCACTGGCAACCTTTTGTTGTGGTCAAACTAAGGGGCCTGGGTTCAAAACTATAAAAGGATGGAAGACTGGCAAGGCCTCAAAATAGCGTGTGGAGCCCCTAGGCCAAGCAGGTTTATGTTTCAAGTGGGGATAAAGGAATAGGAGCTAAGATGTATTTAACAATGAGAGAAAAAGGGAGGGAGCAAAAGGAACAACTCAGACACAACGTTTATTGTAAATCAGTAAACAAAAATGGAGGAAAATGGAGTCTAATAAATCAGTTATCCACAGGTGAATGATCGTACTTTCAGGCCTATCTTTTGTTACACAGTCCTAGGCTTGAATACACGTGTAGGCCTCAGTCTCACTCACTGGTTGTGGCGCTGTGACGTTTGCTTTTCCGGACGGAAAAGTTGTTGAGTTGCTTTTAGGGGGGCTGCCAAAGTAGTTGAGCTTTTTTTCTTCTTCTTTTTTTGCAAAATCACAAAGAAATTGAGCATTTTTTAAAAAAAGGAAAATTGGCAAAATCAACACTGCCAACATCTGATGCCATACATCCAGGTTTTCCTGGACCCTGACGCTGCTTTTGGATCCAGTACTCCAAATACTGTATGTCCTGGAAATTCCGGACATATGGAAACCCTATCTTAGTCTCTTTCCGCTCCAAAATCTTCAGTTGAGCCACCCTCTCCGGAATCACAAGAAACTCCTTCTGAAATCCCAGAAAGAAAATGTCCAGGCCTCACCCACTCAGCCTGTGAGGGAAGTTCCTGGTTCAGAGAGTGGGCATGGATCTTAAAAAGACAGGAGGAAGGGCATGCTTTGCAAGATTAGCGGTAAGACAAATCGCTACTAACCCAACTGGCTTTCTGAGATCTTTGACAGAGAGAATATGGGTGACATAAAATAAGATAGACGTGCACCCAGTAAAATTCTTGCTAGATTTTGGGCCGATATCACATCTATCCCACTACTGTGGTACCTCAGGTTACAGACGCTTCGGGTTACAGACTCCGCTAACCCAGAAATAGTACCTCAGGTTAAGAACTTTGCTTCAGGATGAGAACAGAAATTGCGCGGCAGCGGCGCGGCAGGCCCCATTAGCTAAAGTGGTACCTCAGGTTAAGAGCAGTTTCAGGTTAAGAATGGACCTCCAGAACGATTTAAGTTCTTAACCTGAGGTATCACTGTACCTGTATTTAGACTCCATGCAAAAGAGAGCCTTCGAAAGTCAGAGAAGAACCTGAAGTGATTATCAGAAGAATATTATTTTGAGGTTGGGAGAGGGGTGACCCCTCTAATCCCAGGATCCATCAAGTGTTAAAAATGCCAATATAATTCACTTCTAACAACCAATGCACCTCTTTGGTTTGAGATACTACATGGGTAGATGAGTCTAAAAAGTCTGGGACACAAATTGTCACGGCCCTCTAGCAGCTATGGTTGCCATATTTCAAAAAATGAAAGTTGTTGCCAAAATCTACACTACTGACATGGGTTGTTATACATCAGGATTTCCCCAGACATTTAAGCAATTTCTGCCTGGATGTTATTACAGACAGCCAAATCCTGTCTATGTCCAGCAAATTCCAGTCATATGGCAACCCTAGGCTATGGTGGCTCATTTACCAAAAGCAATAGATTTTGCATTTTGTGTATACAGTGGTACCTCGGGTTAAGTACTTAATTCGTTCCGGAGGTCCATTCTTAACCTGAAACTGTTCTTAACCTGAGGTACCACTTTAGCTAATGGGGCCTCCTGCTGCCGCCGTGCCGCCGGAGCCCGATTTCTGTTCTTATCCTGAAGCAAAGTTCTTAACCTTAAGCACTATTTCTGGGTTAGCGGAGTCTGTAACCTGAAGCGTATGTAACCCGAGGTACCACTGTATTCAGTTCTGACCAAACTAAACCTCCTAAAGCAAAATATACATCAGTATGACCCCCCCCCCACAGAATAACAGAATTGACCAAGGGTCATCTGGTCTACCCCTGCAAATATGACTATAAAATCTGCACCCCCCTCATTCAATTTAACATGTGATGGGGAATTAAGGGGCTCAGTGTGAGATGGCAAATTGTTGGGGGCCCCTCCCTCAACAGAAAAGGCCAGAGTTGGGAGCAGAGTGGGCAGTGATGTGACCTAGAAAGAAAGCAGCAAGCTGGAGCAACGTTTGAGAGCTATGTTTGATTTCTGTTTGAATCCAAAGCTGTGGTATGGGACGTTTTGGGGTGTTAATGCTGCGAACCCCTCCATTGTAGACTTAGGTTGTAAATATATCTAAATATACATATCTATTATAATGACACCACAGTCTCTGCTGGGCCTCATTCCCAAAAGGAAACGGACACTTACTCAAAGCGCCTGGAAGCCCCGGAATTTTGCACCACTTGGGAGTGGTATGCAACAATATTTAGCTGCAGTGGAAGATTCAAAGCAATCATGCACTGAAATTGGATTAAAAAATCAGAAATTGTTCCTGTGATAAAGGGATTAAGAAAACCTATATATTGGACTCTGGGCATGTGAGGCCCTGGAATTGACTAAATGCCTGGTATAAGTGGCATTAAAAATTAGGACAGCAGTTAATTGACAGGCAGACTTTGCATTTGTCCAGGTTGTGGACCAGAGGAAGACACCATATGAAATAAACTGAAACCATACCCCAACCCCCCATCTATATTGCCAGACTAGTGTAAATTCCATACATCAACATATTAAGAAAAAACCAGAATACATGATTGAAATGGAGATCCAATGGTTATCACTGGCAAGCCAAATGGGGATGTGTGCATATGTGTTGATTTGACCAATTCAGGGAACTGAAGTAACACATGAAGGCTAGAGGTAACATTGCATGATTGTGGTTGGTTACTGAAAATGCTGTCACCTGCTCTACTTCTCCCAGAGGGAGGAACAAGAGCCACAATATATGGGGACAGTAAGATCCTCAGAACAGCAGGAGGCAGTGCTACTGATACGAGTTGCCACACAGGACACATGTAATAACTTGGCCCTCTGGTATACAGAGTACATCAAAGAACTCACAAAAGTTTATTTATTTTTAAATTTATAATTTTTTTCCCCTAGGTAAATATAAAAAAGAGAAATTGTAATATGCCTTTTGTTAATATATGATAGAATGTGCTGTCCTCAATGTTTGCTGTCTCATAGAATCATAGAGTTGGAAGAGACCACAAGGGCCATCGAGTCCAACCCCCTGCCAAGCAGGAAACAAGTTTGTATTTAAGTTTGTATTATTTTGTATTTATTATACATATTGCAGTGCCCACCTGGATGTTCTGAAATGTTGTAGAAGTTGTGAGCACAACTCTTGGTATGATATGCAATTAGAAAGCTGTTGGAGTGGAATGGGGTCAAAATCTAAACAAATATGATTTGTGGCTAAATGTGTGTAGAGGTGTGCACATGGTTCAGGTTCTTGATGGCAATTTTAGTTTGAAATTGCATGACTAATGTTGCATGGCAGGCACAAGACAATTTGTTGTCTGATGCAAAAGACAAGATTGATTTCCCTTATGCATTTCTTGTATAGAAAGAAGCTGACTGGTTTGGCAGTTGAATCTTAATCCAACACTGGCAGTGAGACAGTGTACCTGAGGTGGCTGTCTCACTTTGCCTAAATGGTAGGAATGGCCCTGCTAAAGTGACAGTCAATTCTATTTGGATTAGCATGTTATAGCCTTGAGTGGAAATGGTCTGCAGGTGCATGACAAACCAACTTTACTGAAGCAACATGTCAGGATGGGAAACTCTCTGAGAAACCCTTGTATGCCACCTTGTGCTCCCTGAATGAAAGGCAAGCTTTAATTGTAATAAATAAAATAGGCTATGGCTCAAAGGAAAGTTATGGCTTGAGAGTTTTCAGCATTTAAATAACTCACATTGATAGGTAATCTTGTCATTGATAGGTAATCTTGTCAGTTAAGATAGCTAAACAAATTAGCTCTTTTGTTGTGTCATAATCTGTTCCCTCGGGATCTTTTTTGGTTCCTCGCAGGTAAAGGGTCAGTGAAGACTTTTTTTTTCATTCTCCTGGTGCTTTTAAGGGAAATCTGCTGTTGGTGCATTGTTCCCACACCCTTTAAAACGCCTTTTTTAAAAAAAGTATCTTTGTGGCCTTATCCTGGTGTGCTGTCTCAGGTGCGCAGGAACTGGATTTTATTTTATTCGTAAATTGATTTGGCTATCTACTTAACATGTGTATTAATTTTTATTACGGCTACTCCTACTAACTGTAAAACAGAACCCTTAGCGAGTTTACTTTGAAGGGACTCCTGCTACATTCAACGGGCTTCCCCCTTAGCGTGCATATAGGACTGCATTCTGGGATGGATTTTTTATTTTATTATCACTGGAACAAGCCCACTTCAACCGAAGGGCGGCGAGGGGATTTCGGCTCTGAGGAGAATGCTGGTGTGTCGTGTGTGCTCGCCATGGATTCTTCTATGGGGAGGGCTCTCTCTCTCTCTCTCCTTTTGCCCCTTCCGGCGGGAGTTCCTCTCGGCGGCGGTTCTTCGCCAGCCCCGCGGCTCCCTCTCTTGACTCCAGGGGAAGCCAATCTGCGTCCCTCTTGGAAAGGCAGGAGCAGGTGGATCGACACAGCCGCTGGGAGACGTTTCTCCTCACAAAGGAGAGGGGAGGGGACGGAGTGCGCCTGCGCGCTCTACGCGGCCTCGCTCCTAGAGACGGCAGGCGGGGAGGGGGGGGGTGAAGGAAACTCCGCATTGAGTGTCAGGCCGGGTGAGGAAGGGAGTTCAAGGGGAGACACTCGGGAGTCGCTACCTACAGGCGGGAGCAACCCAAGCTAGAGCCGGGGCGGCTGGCTTTCTGCCCTTCCTCCTGCCTCTCTCGCCTTTCCATTCTCCCCCCCCCCCCCCCCGCTTTCCCTCCCGGCTTCCCACGGATACGAGCCAGCGAGCTGTGTGAGTAATAGGCTGTTTCTTCATCTCGGAAGGGTGCTGTTGGATGGCGGGGAGGGATGCCTTGCATTATAATCCCTTCGCGCTTCTCTCTCTCCCCCCCCGCCTGATTCCCCCCTCCTTCCCTTGTTCCTTCGCGGGTTCCCTTTAACTTCTTCCAGATCTGCCTTCCCTGTGAGCTTCCTCGAGGCTTAAAGTTTTGGGACTCGGCGTTGCACAGAGCGATCCCCCACAGCTGGAAAGGAGACAAAAGCGGGTGGGAGAGGCTGGGGGCGGACACAGAGGCATCTCTTCCACCTGGGCGCGACCACTAAGTGGCCAGCTTTGTTTCCGTAGGAGAATCTGTGAAGTCGGTGCACAGGGATGGGGTAATAGTATTAGGGAGAACTTGTGGAAATAGGAAGTCATCTAAGGTGACAGTCCTATGCACGTTTAACTGCCGATGAACTCAGCGGGACTTGCTTCCGAGGGTGCGGGTTTAGAATTGGTCCGAAAGTCCTGGAGTTTCAGAGATTAAAATATGTTACAGACAGGCTGGCATGTGCGAACTGGTTTCTAGCTCTTTGGGAAGGCAGTGTGCATGCCGCGTGCATGGAACTTATTGTGCAGGCTGCTGCATGGCAGCGGCAGCTGTCTAGTTAAACGGATTCCCTGCGTCTTCCCCTGCCTTTTAAATTCGATTTTTTTTTTATCCCAGTATGTAGCGGTGCCTTTATATTTTAGCACAAAGCCCAGGCAAACGCTCACAAAGCCAAGCACGGAGCTTTATAAATGTTACTCTTCCAGATGGAGATGCAGATGGGCACTTTTTTCTGGCCAAACACCCTGATGCATGTGGCTGTGTGGATCATTCTGTGCCCCAAGATTGCCTGTGTGAGGGTGTTTTGAGCATGCAGATATGTGTATGAAATTGCACTTGCTTGCCGTTACTGTGTACCAGTGACATACAAATAATCTTGTCAAGTATGTTGATATTGGGATGGCACATGTCTGTCAGATATGTATTGAGATTTTCTTTATTTCCTGTGCCAATTTTTTTCCTTGTCTTTCGGAGAGCCTCCTGTGAAACTCCAGTCCTTGTTATCAGGAGCCCAGGGAAGCAAAATGGATGAGGTGCAGACAGTCTCTGATGCCTTGCTATTTGTAATTGAATATTTATTCCAGTATATTTATTTTTAGCCATGAAAATAAAAGAGTTAGTATGTTGACATTTGCTATTGCATCGGAGTTAATAAAAGGGGCTATAGTGCATAAGGACACGTATGTGTTATGCATGTGATTCCTTTATAAATATCTCTTTTTACAAAGGGTAGGCTGGTGAGGTGGGGAAAGAAATTGCTGAAATGAACCTGATTTTGCCTTCATATATTTTTGAGGGATAATTTTTTGTTGTGTTGATGCTGTAACCACTTCTCATTTATTAAAATGAATGTCATATCAATAGGCTGTTACTGCTTGTGGAAGGCAAGAAGATTCCAGCCATCCTGCTTTTATTGTTCAGGGGAGAGTGCCTGATAATAGAGATTGCTGTGTCCTTTTCTAGCCCCAGGGAGCAGCAGCTGGGAACTACTGCTGGGTGAAGCAGGACAAAAGCAGCATACTGACCTTTTTTACTTGATCTCTCTCTCTCTCTCTCTCTCTCTCTGCCTTACAGATTGGCAGATTTACCACCAGGAGTCTTTTAAACTGGAGACAGAGAGAGGACATCCTTCAAATCCATATCCTGGTGGCCGATGATGCAGGCATTCAAGGACTCTTTCCCAGAGCTGCTAGGCTTCTCTAAGAGCTCTGGCACTTCTTCGCTGCTAAACGTGTCCAATTAATCCACGTGGGAATGTGCTTGCAGAGGGGGAGAGGCCCAGTCCGATCCGTTTATAGCTCAGCTGCTGGCAGGGGGGAACAGGTCCTTAAGCAGTACTAAGAAGGATGGAGCCACAAAAGAATCTGCTGGGCACGTGCTCTGATGCACTGATTTGACGGTGTTGGATTGTAGACTCCTTTATTCCAGAGTGGCTGTGGCTGATGTTGAAAGCCACAGTGCATGCTTGCGTGCTCATGGGATGAAAAGACAGCATTGATTTTCAACGAGATTATGCATCTGATTGGAAAGTGGTAACTCTCAGTCCAAACTGGGCTTGTGATCAGCATGCTTTTGTCAGGGATAACAAAGCAGCAGAAGCACCAGCGCCCAAATTCCCTTGGGGGACAGCAGCCAGAAAAGCCAGATGAGAGCTTCAGGTCCAAGAGCTTGCCGGTTCTGAATGGATCTGTTCCACCGATTAACACCTCACAAAGTGCTCTCATTACAGCCAAAAGGAACTTACAGAGCTTCCAGGGGGGTTCTGATCAGAGATGTGGCCTTGACCCTGACACATTAGCACATCGCAGCAATGTTGCTGCTGCTGCTACTGCTTCTTCCAGGACTATGTTCTCTTTTACAGCTTCCAGTTTTTCAAGAATTGGGAGTTTTGCTGAAAGAACAGGCTGCAATAACTCTGCCAGCATTAGTAAAGGGGTTTCGCCAGCTTCTACACTGCTGGCAATCCCAGGTAGAAAATTTCTCAATGTAGTATTGATAGATTCTAGGTTCTTCTTGGTGTGCATGTGCTTCCTGACTTTCATCCAGTCCCTTATGGTCTCTGGCTATCTGAGCAGTGTTATCACCACCATTGAAAGGAGGTACAGTCTGAAAAGTTCTGAGTCTGGGCTGCTGGTCAGCTGTTTTGATATTGGCAGCCTGGTGGTAGTGGTTTTCATCAGTTACTTTGGGGGACGAGGACGAAGGCCTCTGTGGCTTGCTGTCGGTGGATTATTTATCGCACTTGGGGCTGCCATGTTTTCTTTACCTCATTTCATCTCTCCACCATATCAGATCCAGGAATTGAACTCTTCTGTCTCTAATGACGGCTTGTGCATGACTGGCAATAACTCCAAAGACCATGCGGAGTCGCCAGAGTGTTTCAGGGATTCAGGTGGAAAGGACCACTCACTCTATGTAGCTTTATTTATTTGTGCCCAAATTCTCATTGGCATGGGCTCCACACCCATCTACACCTTGGGACCAACCTACTTGGATGACAATGTCAAGAAAGAAAACTCATCGCTCTACCTAGGTAAGGTGGCTGTGTGTAAAAACAGATGTGCATTGAAGGGGATTACCTCCCACATTAAAAAAAAGCCCCAGAAGATAGTCAGCAGTGGTATTGGCTCTGCATTTAAATTTACTAGCATTTATGTAGTGTAAATGTTGCATTTAATGTTCCATAAGAACTCAGACTTTGGCAGCTGTTACCAGCTCTTCTGAGAACTTTGCTTCACTGGCTCATGGTTTGTATTTTCATCCACAATGTAGTATCTTTTCAAGTAGCGATTGGGAGAGATTTAATTAGGTACTTGATTTTTCAGTTGAAATCTGAGGTATGTGAACATGCTTCAGTTTCAGTGGGTTGGTTGGCTAGCACTTGTCTGTCTCGGAAGACAATGGAAGAGTGTGCCTTTGTGGGTGAAGCCGAACCATTGGAGAGTTAAAGCGCTTGCTGTGACTAGAGACCAATACATGAGAGACATGCTTTGTTGCAGCTGGGGCAGATGAAGGTGTCTGGTTGTGCTGATGCAGATCTACCAATGTCGTTTCTTCTTTACATGTGATTTTTTAAAAATATAGGTCCAGATTCAACAAACGTAGCACACTAGTGGAAGCCAGTGTAAGGCTCCCGTTAGCACACCACCTTTCCCTTTCTGCCTCCCCCAAAGCCATTCTGGAAGGTCAGTAGAACCCCCCTGAACAGCACGCAAGAGAAGATAGGGGGAATTGTTTCATCTGCCAAGCAGAAATGTTTGCACTGATGGATCAACTAGAAGAGAGTGACCTTGAATTCTTCCCTCAGTGACCAGGTGTTACGGTGTCTTGAGTTTTGCTTTTTATAATGCCTGATAAATAGTTCAATCCACTTATGTCAGTGTTTTTCAACCTAAATGCACCCATCATTCTCAGCCATCTTAGCCGATGGTCAGGGATGATGGGAGTTGTAGTCCAACAATATCTAGGGACCCAACATCCACAGGAATGATGTTGGGGCCCAGGATACCAAAGATTATTGAAATCAATGATGATGAAGTCTCATTATACAGTATATACCAATTTCCAGCAGAGACAAGGGTGCCTCAGTGCCCTCAGCTCAGAGAGCTGAAAATGGCTGGAGGTTACAGAATCTAGTTACTCTGTGCATACATGACATTATGCCTACTTACCTCAGCCAGCATTTCACCAAAAATAGACCTTTGGCTGTGTAATGATCTGTAATGATATAAATGTACTTCCTAGGAAAAGTTAATAAGATACTTAAATTTCAAAAACTACTTTTTTGACTGAAAATCAGATTGTATCAGCAACATTTGAAGGCTGGCACAAGGCTGAAATTCATCCTCCCAACTAAAAACTAAATCAGAGATCAAATGTTGAAATTTAGATTTTACGACTTGGGTTCTTTGATAATGCAGTATTTTTCTTCTTAAAATTAGGGAGTTGATTATTTCTCCTTGTAACTTGGTGTACTTTGAATTCATTTAAGTATGCATGGTGGACTATATCTGTGAAATCATTTATAATTACCTGAAACTACAATTTAGTTGTCTGTTTTTAACAGTACCACTATGGTACTAATGTATGCATGGGCAATATATCTGCACACTAAACCACTAAAAACCACGCTAAACCACTACTCTTTGTCATACTGGCTCCTACAGACACTGCTGTGCTTGTAATAGCTCACTCTACTACAAGTAACTGATTTTAGTACAAGCTGATGCTTCCAGGTTCTTCTGGTTAGTCTGATTAGAGTTCACTTTTCTGTAAGTTATAAAGTCAGTTCAAAAATACTGGCAGCAGTTCAGCCTTTTCCATGTTATAGCTAGGTTCCCTGATTCTTTTGGTTATTTTCAAAAAATAGGTGGTATGCCTTCATATTTTTTTAAAAAGCTAAAGAAAGCAAATTGTTTTATGTAATTTTAAAGAGAGCAGAAATTCTTGAAGAGATTGGCAATGTATGCATATTACAATTTCTAAAAGATTTGGTTGCACCATATAAATGAAAAAATGCCGTACTCCTATGGGTCTTTTAAAATATCTTAATATTGTCTTTTTTTGGGCAAAGGAACGTTTATTATCTGTAAGTTCCTCATATTTTGTTACAGTCAAGTGGCAGTGAATAGAAGGTGGGCTGTGTTTTCTCCTCCTCCTTTTTCTAGACAGCACTTCCCTAGTTCCTCATTGTTGGTTCCAACATTTTTGTTGGACTAGACTCCCACCATCCTTGTCAATTGGTCGTCCTGGCTGGGGCTGATGTGCTGGAATCCAACAACATTTGAAGTGCCACCGGTACACCTTTCCTGGTCTAGTAGAACTAGTAGCCTTTTTCCTAGAATGTATTGGTTAAATATTATGACATTGTACTCTTGGGAGCTTCACAGATATGCTTCCCATGAGAAGGAAATTGAATTTTGAAATATGAAAAGCTTATGGTTAACATCACTTCACTATTTTCAGAGAAAATTACACAAACTCAATACTGTCCTGCAGTATGTAACTCCCATTGATTCTTACTAGATGTGCATGGGGTGCACAAGATTGCAGCCACAGAGAAAATTACCGGTACTAAATTACAATGCAAAATCAGTGTTTTAATGTAGAAATAATAATTATACAGTGGTACTTCGGGTTACATATGCTTCAGGTTACAGACTCCGCTAACCCAGAAATAGAACCTCAGGTTAAGAACTTTGCTTCAGGATGAGAACAGAAATCGTGCTCTGGCGGCGCAGAGGCAGCAGGAGGCCCCATTAGCTAAAGTGGTGCTTCAGGTTAAGAACAGTTTCAGGTTAAGAATGGACCTCCGGAACGAATTAAGTACTTAACCTGAGGTACCACTCTATAAATATTATTGCCTCCCAACCATTGTTTAGTCATTTTTGCTTTCCAGCAGTTGTTCCACAGGAGAATAAAATAATAATTAATTTAAAGAGTGTTTATTATTATTACTGTTTTGGGAGATGTTATTACTGAGCATTTAATAGTGCAGTCCTTGACATATCTACTTGGAAGTAATGTGACTTATTAGCTGGTAAGTGAGTCTAGGATTGCAGCCTTAGGCAATGAAATTGCTTATCTATAAAGGGAAGTGTCACAGATTTGTTGATTATACTTGTTCTTCTTTAAGAATGTTAACTGAAAGAGAATCAGTAGACTGAAGCAAAATCCTGATAAGATACAAGTGATTTTGATAGGAAATCCAGGCATTTCCAGTTTTGCTATTCTAGATGGGTTCTTATTTGCTGTATTGCAGAAGCCTTGTTGTCCTAGGTTGGTTCTAGACCCAGATTACTACTAAAGAAACTCAGTTGTCTTGGGAAGAATTTATTTTGTCAGCTCTGTCCAAAGCACCATATGGTTTCCTTGAAAACAAGAATTTTGTTGCTGTGATCCAGGGTGTCCAGATGCAGCTGAAGAAAGGGGTCTGCACTTTCAATAAATGCACAGAAGAGAAAAATTCAGCAGGTGTAGCTGGACATGCAAGCTGCACCTACTGAAATCCCCTCTGCTGCATAGCAAAGATGCAGAAGCCCTGTTCTCTTTTGCATCAGGACACCCTTCTGTGACCTGTGCTCATAAAACACTCATAATTGAGGGCTCTACCAGGGACAGCCATTTGAGGATGCAGCTGGTGCAGATTGCTGCAACCTGTCTTCTTCCAGATGGCACTAATAGCACATAAAACCAGTACTGCAGCAATAGCACTAATGTTCAAGCCCAGATCAAATATATTGTTTGTAATTGATTATTTTTATGGAAAGGAAGGGTAGAAAAATAAATAAACCGGTCCTAACCTTCCACAAACTTGAGAACTGCAACTGTATCAGCAAGTTCTCTCCCCCCACCCCAGTGAATCTACTTCCTTGCTCGTTTGGAAGAAGCATTGCTCAAAGCTCTGTGGGTTTTTTCACCACTAGGCAGTTGATTCAGCATGGTAGAATGTGGCCCATGCCAAAGTGTGTGTCCTAAGTATACTTTCACAATGGATTTTCAAAACGAATAGAAGGTTTGTTTATTGCATCCGGTTTCTTAGAGGATTTCAGCATATTTGTTTCCTTTTAGGAATTGCAATGCTGCTCATCAGTAAAAGCATTTTAGAATAGCAATATAAAAATGTTATAAACATTTAATAGAAATAATCAAGACAATAACAGATCAAAAAGCAGCACTAAAACGTTTCCATCAAGTTTAGAAATCCATCCAATTTGAATAGCTTGGGGAAATAAAAAAGATAATTTACATTAGTGTGAATGCCAGGCAAGCCTCTCTCCCTCTCCCCCCCCCCTCTCTCTCTCTCTCACACACACACACACACACAGAGAGAGAGAGAAAGAGAGAATTCCCTGAGCAGAATACAGTACCACAACAGAGAACCCCTTCTCTAGTTATCTCCTGCCTCATTACCTGGAAGAGGGCTTCGAAAGATCTCTGCGCATGGGCAAGTTAGTGTGGGAGAAGATAACCATTCAGGTCCTAAACTGGGCAGGACTTTATGTACCAGCAATCTGAATTATGCTTAGAAATTGATTTGGTAAGCACTGGTGAGATGTATTTCCAATGACCAGTCCTGGTTAGTGGCTGCATTTTGAGCTACCTGAAATTTGTGACCACTTTTTAAAGGCAGCCTGCATTGAAGTAGCCTAGGCAAAAATTTACCAGAGCATGGACAGCCATGATCAGATTACCTCTAAGAGGGCTTGCAGCTGATGTATCTGCCTCAGCTAGTGAAAGGGTGGTGCTCTGTGTGCCACTGAAACTATGTGGGCTTCCAGCAACCAGGCTGGATCAATGAGCATCCTCAGACTGTGAGCCTCATTCTTCAGCAGAAATGCAGTGCCCTTCAGAACAGGTTGAATATCACCTCCCTGGACAGAGAAATCACCTATTATAAAGTACCTCCATTTTGTCAGTACTGATCTTTATTCACTTGGCCTATATCCAGTCCATTACTGATTCCAAGCATTGATTCAGCACTTTAATTGCCTCACCTGAATCAGATGTAACAGAATGGTAGAAAGGAATGGTAGAACTGAATTTAATATGTGTATTGATGATACAAAACTGGAAAACAGTGGGTGTTCTCATTCAGTGGTTTCATGTAGCTATTAAATATCCTAAGAGACAAGATGGAATCCTATTGGAGTCTCAGTACCACCTTCTGGAATTGGCTTTTTGGATATGAGTGGGAACGCCATGCTTCTAGCTCCAAGTCCAGAGAGCCTGACAAAAACAACACAAAAACTCCAAACCACCCACCTGGATGATCAATGCAGTTTCTGTGCAGAAACTGAGCCTAAAACCAGACTGAAATGCATCCTCTGGTTCACATATTAAGTCAACATTTGGCTTAGCCTGAACAAGGAAGCCCATCTGGAAAATCATGACTGCTTTGCTCTCATGGTCTTGCTGCTGCTGTTCTACTGAGAACTAGGCCATAGTTTGGTTTAGCGTTACATACTATCCAGGTTTGTGGTTTGTCTTGCTCCAAACAATGACCTATAACCTAGGCTGGCACTTATGGTTTGTTTGAAATTACTTGTTAAATGCGATTTTGTGTGGCAATGTAAAGAAGGGAGCAGGGGGGTTTACTGACATTAAGTAGAAGGGAACAGAGCAGCTGTAGAAAATGTGCAAAGAAGAGGGAAGGTCACTTGGCTGCTAGAAATATAAACAGACTTGAAAGGAAACCCACTGAGTCCATCAGTGCAACCCTAACCATATCCAGGGCTGAAAGTAGGCTTTCTGTCACCCGGGTCAAAGACCCAGTTTGGCAGCCCCCCCCCCCCCCCGGATGTGTGTTTGCACCCTCAACACATTTATTCCTAAAGGACAAAAATTAGGCAATATCATTCACTTTTTCATCTTTCTCTCCGGCTGAAGCCCAGGCATGCTGGGAGGCTGGGAGCCTCAATGGTGCCCCTCTGGAGGCTTCACCCAGGGCAGAAACTCTGGCAGATCCCTCCTAGATACAGCTCTGCCGTATCTACTCAAAAGGAAGTCATTTTGAATTCAGTGGGTCTTATTTCCAAATAAGTGCAGTTATGATTGCAGCCTAAGCCAACTTCTGGTCCAGTGGTTTGGTGGCCACACAGAATCATTATATGTGATTGAGACTGCATGTGATTGCAGTGCTTTTTGGAGCCAGAGGATCTGGTGGTGGTATTTCATCATGTGAGCTGAAAAACTCATTTGAGAAGCAGATTAGCACCTTCCTATAGCTATCAATCAAGCAGAAATGTATTTTTGAAATTGAATTGGTTTGAGTTCACCAAGTTGAGGAAAGCATAGTGTAAAACTGTTCACAAGAGATGCTACACCTAGAGAACCAAGCCCAGCCCTTATTTCCTCCTCTGGGGGAGCATGCAAGGAAATGTGATCATCCAGTCAGCCTCATGGGCATTTCCCTAGTATCCAGTAAAGATCAGATTAAAATAAAATAATGCACAACAACTTCTGAAACATTGCTACTTCTCAGGCACTGAAATCCAGCTTAATAAAAAAAGAAAAAAGTATTTCCATATTTCTCAGAGGTATTGAGCTGGGAACACTCCAGAGAAAAGGAATTCCACCTCTTTGTGGCAGTGTAAGATCTAGAAACTTCACTATTTGGAGAGTGTAAGGTCTGAAATCCGTATCTGTAAAATTCAGTGCTTGGAATATGTATATGATTAATCTTCAGGGCCTTGAAATTTCATAATTAAGGACTAGGATTTGTTATCCCTTCTCTTCCCTCCAACCTTCCTCATACTTGAAAAACACCTCTATCTGGCAGATTGATTTCAACAGGCCTCAAAGTTGAAAGCTGCTCAGGCAGTTGGAACGTGAGAATAATCTCTGCTCTAAATGGATTAGTCAAATGAGCAGAGGGCAGGTGAGGCAGCCAAGGGCACATGATAAATGGCATTCATCATGTGGCCGTGCTGTTCAGTCACATAGATGTTCCTTTATCTTATTTGCCATGCTGCCTTATTTTTCAAGTTGCTAAGAGGTTAGTGGTATTGGTAGGGGTCCCATCCTCTAACATACATGTGTGAGGGCAAGGCTGTAGGACTTGCATGACCAAATTTAAGATGCAAGTCAGAAATACCCTCAAAAGTTACATGGATTATGCGTCTGACTTTGTGTGCCTGTACCTGTAGGCAGAAAGGAATAGACTTCCTGGCTGATTCAAAAATAAAAATATAACTCAGTTTTTGAATGGGGAGCACAGAGTTTTTGCAATGTATTTCTAGTGAAGACTATTGCATTTTGTACTTAAATCACATAATATAAACTTATTTCTCTAGACCATTTCCCCAAAACTTCACAACTCATTTTCTTTGAAAAAACATGCTTTGATACACAGTAACTTGAAAGTTTTGCATCACTGTAGACTTTGGTCCCCCAGAATGCTTTAAGAGCTGCCTGTTACTACACAGTAGTAATCCTGATTTTTACAAAACTCACCTTATATAGATGTGGGAGCTATTTTATTTATTTTCCATGTTAATCCAGCTCAGTGGGTTGAGTGGCAACGTCATATCCTCTTAAGTGCAGGCATGCAAGCTCAGGCGGGACAGCTGTTTTGACATTCCTGACTGGGTGTCTTGCTCTTAGAAAAGTGCATTTGATGCTTATACATAATCTCTTGGCTGTCTGCATCCCAGTCCATCTGTCAGGATGGCGCTGTGCCAATTTACAAGGTAAAGTGTCTTTTTTAGTCAGGCTAAGGTGCCAAACAATTATATGTTTAGCAAGATAAGCCTGCAAAGTCCTGCGGTTTTTGCAGTGGGCTTCCTTGTGGATTGTAAAGACCGTGAATGAGTCAATCCCCTTATTGCTTGACACAGTAGCAATTTTAAAAATGCCCCAATATAAGTAGCATTAGTGAGAGAAGGAATGCTTTGGACTTTATTTACAGAAAAGAATGGCACAATTTAAAATCTCAGAACTTCAATCCCTGATAAATAATGTAATGTCTGATGCATGCAACTTGTTCACAGTCAGTTCTGACTACTTCAGTGAACTCTGATCACAGAGATAAGATCTGTATCTTCGATAAGGATATTGTTCCATTAGTGGAGATTCAGAGAATTGTTTAAAATCACATGGTACAGTTGTGCTGGTGATGATAAGCAAGTCTAGCCCTGTTAAATTGCCTGGATGAGAGGCTGACTGAGGACCATATATGAGCCACAATAGCAGAGTATACATGTAATAGATAAGAAAGATGTACCGATATTTCTCATTCTGATTGTAAGCCTTGTGGTGTCAAATGTGCACTTGGTGCAGTGTGTCTGTTCTGCAGTTTAGAAGGAGATACCAAATCCTATCATAAACGTGATGAGCATTAGGTACCGTATTTTTTGCTCTATAAGACTCACTTTTTCCTGCCTAAAAAGTAAGGGGAAATGTGTGTGCGTCTTATGGAGCGAATGCAGGCTGCGCAGCTATCCCAGAAGCCAGAACAGCAAGAGGGATTGCTGCTTTCACTGCGCAGCGATCCCTCTTGCTGTTCTGGCTTCTGAGATTCAGAATATTTTTTTTCTTGTTTTCCTCCTCCAAAAACTAGGTGCATCTTGTGGTCTGGTGCGTCTTACAGAGCGAAAAATACGGTAGTTGGATCTGCAAGGCCACAATTAATCTGCAGAAATAGCCCACAACCCTTTTACTTTCCCCTTTCCCCTCTCCACTATTCTTCTGACTCCTCTTTTACACCTCACCCCCTGCAGAATTTTATTTTCCTCAAGAGGAATTGTTGCTGTTGACTTACATAAGAGAAAGTAAATGATTCCCTTGAACTATTATTTGGGCTGGAAGTAAATTTACATCCTCTCTCCAATGACCACAGGTATGGATAATCAAGCCAACCTCTCTCTACCCAGCCTCTTGTTTGGTTCTGTTTTTTGATTATGCAAAGGTGTGGCAGAATGTTGGAAACTAACTAGCTCACTTTTATTCTTTTGAGTTGCTTTTTAGGCCCATTAAGTAGAAATGTGGATAAAGGTATATAAATACATACATAAAATTACTCCCACTTTTTTGATGGGACTGAGGAGGAGTTAGGAACTTGCTCAAGCCATTAATTGCTGAAGTTGGCACTGAGTTCAGGTTTCTCAAGAGACCCAAGTGCTCCAGTATTCCATGAATGAAGCCTATGGGTTTTGTGTGTGCTTCTGAGTGTAGATAGATATAGGCCAGAACTTTTAAATGGGTGTGGAGGACCAGGTGGCTTCCTGCATCCTGTAACTGGAGAGCCACTCTGGGCTGTGCAGTGGGGCAACTGCACATGCACACACACTGCTTTGTATTTTGGGAGGTATTTGAATAATACTGCACTGAGGGACCTGAGGAAGCTTTAAAATGTTGGCAGTAGTACAGCCAAGGACTGGCTAGCATTTAATGGATGTGTGCCCAGTACATAGCAGTTCAAGGCCATCAGCAATGTCATCTGGCCCTGTTGGCTCCCTTATGAAAACAGTAATTTTAGGGTTTGACAGTGATGAAAGGCAAGCAGGACATCTGTGAGGAAATGAGTATATTGGGAGCTTTTGGCCTCCAGTTCCAGCCTGACTGGAATAAACAGCAAGGTGGGAATGCATAGAATAAGAGGATGAATCTTATTCCAAAAATGGAAAATTTACATTTTTCATATTGTATTTTTGCCTGCAAATAAAATATGCTAGCTTGGGGAAGGGCCGGAACTCACTGGCAGAGCACAGACTTTGTGAGCAAATAGCTACAGGTTAAATCCTTGGTGTTTCCAAGTAGGGTTTAGAGAAACTCCTGTCTGAAACCCTGGAGAGCCATTGCCAGTTTGTGTTGACAAAATAGTCTGTCTTGGTGTAATGCAGCTTAGTATGTTTTTATAATGGTGGAAGTACGCAGACATGTGGTTCCCTACTGGCAGTCCGAAGTGATACAGATTGAGAAGGGCTGTACCATGCATTGCTTCTGCCTGGTTGAGATGGATTGTCCAACGGGCTTAGCAAGAAGGGTGGTTATTTTAAGAAACTGATACTTGGTAACTGAGCTATGGGATATTACCACCCTTTAAAAGCTGAAACAGCATATTCATTTGCCTGCTAATCAAGTAAAGTATTTATATATTCCTTGGTTTGATACAGGAGGGTTCAGTTGATTAGCCATTTGACAATATCTTTTTGGCCAGCCAAATACTGGTTAAATATTTTCAAAGCGTCAACTTTATTCAAGTAACATTTTTCGGTCAACATTTTTGTTGTTGGAACAAATATACCTTAATCATCAACAGCTCTGATATGTGACTTACAGTAACAAGTCAGTTAACTGTTATGAAAAGATAAAATTCATTTTTAAATTGTAATGAATCATAACTTTTTTACAGTGTTATGTAAGTAAATGTGAATGATTCACAGAAGAGTTCTTTCCCCCCCTTGAAAACTAAGGTATTTTTGTTTAGAAAGAGATGCATACAGAATTTTTAAAAACAAGTCAGAACTGGAAGGTTCCATAAATTTTAGGATGCGTTCTGTATCATGGTGGTGATGGTAAAAAATAGTAGAATAGATTCCAAGTACAATGTACAATTTGATGTTTTAGCATCACTGATATGAAAATTATTATTATTTATTAAATTTATATACTGCCCTTCATCCAAAGATCACAGGGCAGTTCACAACATAAAAATACAAAATGTGAGCACAGCATACATAATGTGACTGAAGGAACAGATGGTGGCTATGGTGTCACAGTCTGGTGTTCTATGTCAGCTGTCATCTATTGCATGGTTTGCACTGATTTGTCTTATGCATGCTGCCAAGCTAATCCTCTCTGTGAGGCAAGCAGCAACAGAGCACAAATAAGTGCTAAGAGTTCAGAGTTCTTTTTTTTAAGAGAATGGAAATGTTACATATTTATTTTAAAGCATTTCTGCTGCTTCAAACTTGCATCAAAATTTGCTTCAAAATTAATTGCAAGGTTGCAAAAATTAAAACAAAAGATAAAATATGAGGTACAACATACTAATAGAGACCATAAATAAAAATACATATTAGAATACTTCATATTTTATACACCATCTGTGGCATTTTCTCTCAAAGATAATCACTTCTGAAACTTAATAACGTATTCCTCTCTTCTTTAATTGGAGCTCTGTCACTGCATTTTTTGCGTCCTTAATGGCTCATAATGTTTGTGAACTGAAGGCAATAGCTTTTGCAAAGCACCTTAGAATTTCAGTTCCAATGGTCTTGTAGAAAACCAACACAGAGTCTTGTAGCACCTTATACTTTAAAGACTTACATTTGGAAGGCTGTTTTGAAATGTGGGACAAAAATAATTTAAATAAGGATGTTTCCAGAAAATAATAATAATTGTTGTGGTTGATGTTAATGCTAGTACCATTTTTTGGCCGTTGAACATGATCTACTTCCTATGTGTCAACAAAAATAAGTTTCTGCTAACTCATGTCCTCAGGGAAAGGCAGAGAAGAAGCCTCAAGAACGATGCTTAATCATATTATACCAGTTTTGCATCAGCAGCAGTTTGGGGGGGTCAGTTTAAAGTGCTAGTTCTACTCTTTAATGTCCTATATGATATACACGAGGGATGTGGGATCTGTGTTCCTCCAGAAGTTGTTGGACTACAACTCCCTTCATCCCTGATCATTAGCCTTCCTGGCTGGGGTTGATGGAAGCCGGAGTCTGACAACATCTGAAGGGCCATAGGTTCTCCATCTCTAGCCTACAACCACAAGGGTCTGCCTGAATAACATGCAAATTGAGGTTTGGTACAACACTTACCCAAACAGCTGTAATTAAGTGGTATCCAAATTGTTGAAATAAAAATAGGTAAGTAAATAATTAAATAATAAAGCTTACATTTGCTTATGCAGGTCTGTAGCATCCCACTATTTCAAAATGTCGCTTCCAGATTCCTGACACAAGTAGTGGTGTAATCATTGGGAATTTCAGCAGACTTAGAAGTGTAATCCGAGGAACAATGAAGGAATATAAGAAGCTGTTCTTTGAGGCCCCTTCTGACTATAATTCTGTGACAGGAATAGCTTTGCAGGCCATTTTAATTAATAGACTGCTTTAGCGGTTGCTGAAGATATGTAAAAATGTACATTAGGCAATTTTAAAGTGTGAATATAGAGGGGAAATATCTGGTTTCTTCTATCAGGCATGTACAATAATATTCTGCAGCAGTACTTTGATCTCCTCTGTCATCCATTTATGTAAAAGAGAACATCAAAGTTAAAATAGAATTTTGCCTTTAACAATTTCTTCAGTTCAGCAGATGGTGACTTTAATTAACCCGATTCACCAAAAACAGAATGCAGCACGTTATGCATCTTTCCAGCTCAAAATATCTCAAAGGCATGTTGCAGAAGTAATGAGCAAAATATTGGCAATGCAGAGTTTGCAAATGTAGCAGACATAATTAGTTCAGCAACATTTTACACAGACTTGCGTATTTGAATCTGATTTTGTAAAAGGGTATGCCAGTCTAGCGTACCATGCATAAGCTGATCATGCTAAGAGTGTAAGTGATTGGTGAAGTGGAGATGAACAATAAATAAGCCATAGACTTAGGCTCAACTTCTACCTTCAATGGTAGCTGGAAGTAGTAATTTGATTTTTAATAAGGGCATAGGAAGTTGCCTTATACCAAGTCAGACCATTGGTCAATCCAGCTAAGTACTATCTACTTACTGGCAGTGGCTCTCCAGGTTTGCCTCAGTGTGAGACAAGTTAATGGGTCTGAGAATACAGTCAGATGGAAACAACTCTTAGAAACCTGGTCCTTGACATATAAAAGGGATACCTAGGTGTTCAAAAGTGTTCTAAATGGATTGTGTTCTTTATGTATTTGACCCCTGTATGTGGCCCCAATTGACATATCCTGTAGTTTTCTTTTCCATTTAATCTCTTTGAATCACATGGTTTCTCTTTTACTTCAGGCAAGCACAACTTGATAGTATCTTTGAAGTATTAAATAACAACAACAGCAATACCATTTCCAGATGGACACCCTGGTCCATGAGTTGTTCAGGCTAGACCTGCTGGAAAGATGTTTCTTAGAGATGTGCATACTGATAAATCCCACTATATTCAGTGATGCTTGCTCCCTAGTAAGTCATTTTAGGATTGCTGCCAAAGTATGATTTAAGTGGTTGAGGATGTTTCTAACTTCGATTTGTCTGTTTTTGGTAGCAGTTACTGATACCTGGTGCAGTGGATGGTTTGTTTGGATCCCTGGGAGGGCAAGCATGCTAGTGTCAATCTTCCCATCACAATGTACAGTGGTACCTCGGGTTAAGTACTTAATTCGTTCTGGAGGTCCGTTCTTAACCTGAAACTGTTCTTAACCTGAAGACCACTTTAGCTAATGGGGCCTCCTCCTGCTGCCGTGCCGCCAGAGCACGATTTCTGTTCTCATCCTGAAGCAAAGTTCTTAACCTGAGGTACTATTTCTGGGTTAGTGGAGATTGTAACCTGAAGCGTATGTAACCTGAAACATATGTAACCCGAGGTACCACTGTACAATATTTATTTATTAGAATTTGATACTGCTCATCAGCAAACTCCCTTTGGCAGTATGAATTGATAAAATGTAAAATAAGATCAAACCTCCATTAGAAACAATAGCAATACAACCAGTGTAAAACCATAAAAAGCAAAAGCAACAGCACTCCTGCAGATAATCTCAGTTATTGAGCTGGGATACAACCAGGCCAGAAGGCAGCTCCACATAGAGTACATTGCAGTAATCCTCAGGCTCATCCTGTCAAGGAACACCCATAGCTGGTGAACCAGGCAGAACTGGTCAAAGGCACTCCCAGCCACAGCGGACACTTGGGCGTCTAGTGACAGATATATATCCAGCTGTGCCCCAAGCTACTCACCTGGTCCTTCAGATGGAGTGTGACCTCATCAGGAACAGGTAACTTGCTGATCTTCCCAGGATTAAAGCACAGTGTATTGTTCCTAATCCAGTTCAGCACTGCATTCAGACACTGATCCAGATCTTTCACAGCCTCTCCTGATTCATATGTTATGGAGAAATAAAGCTTCATGCTGCCAGAGTACTGATGACACCTTGCTCCAAAACACTAAATTTTAATAGCAGCTAAGTGCAACTACCTTCGTTTGTATCCAATACTATGTTTTGTTTCTCAGCAAGATAATACTGAAACCTGATTCATTACTTTAAGTGTATCTGATATTGCATGGTATGTTTTATTGTTATATTACTAAATATTATTGAAATTACTTTTCTTCTTATATGAAGGCAATATACCAACTAGTTCTATGTAAAGAGGTTGATGTTTACATCTAAAAGCTGGGTAAAATGTGTCAAGATGTTCTGGGATAAGCTATTCTTAATAAGTGATGTTGATGTTGTTTGATTATGCTTTCCGTGGATTAATAATAGAGATACCGATTAATGGTTTTTACATGACAGAAAACAATTGTGTTGATGCTGTTTCTAGCTATGGAAGCTGAACACTAGTTGGTATGAGTAGGTGCAGTCTTTGCTTTGTGGCTACACGGACAGCAGTACTGATGGAACCATAAATTCATCGGTGTTTTTAGGACTGGGACCTTCCCACGACCTATCTCCAGTACCTATCATAGTCTTCTATTTAATTTTCTCTGGTCTTTAGCCTTAAGTGCTTACAACTAGCCTTCCTTGGCTGTACATATATATAATATACCTTCTTAAATGCTTCATTCATTTGATAAAGGGGTCTGTTGCCCGCAAATGCTTATGCAATGAAAAATACTGTTCCTTTTTAAGTAAGGTCCCACAAGGCTTTTTGCTGTTTCTCTTTAGATTTTGCCTTGGGCCCAATAAATTACTTCACTTTCCCTCCCAGCTCCTGTCATTGCCTTTTTCTTAAAAATGACTTGATGGCATTTGTTTTGTGGTCAGTTTATCAACTCCGACATGAAGATTTAGTTAAGGATCATAGCATGGATGGAGATAGTGCTGTCATTCATTGTTAAAATCACCAATTGTTAAAACAATTTCAAACAGATTTTCATTGGCCTCTAACAACCCCAGCCAGTGTCACCCCCTACAGGAAACACCAATAGAAACATTTCCTGAAATTATTGAAGCACGAATCTATTTTTAAAATACGTTTGCCTTCCTATCAGTGTAATTCAGTAAATGGAACTGCAGTTCTCAAAATACCTCTCTACGCCTTAGAAATTCCAAGTAAAATTCATGTGGCAAACAGCGATAAAAAATTTGGGAATGGAGGTTACTTTCTTCATACTTTGGCAAACTATTCTTGCAGCAAATAGAATTTTACGGTGAACATGATTAAAGGTATATATGGAGAACTTGTAGCTAGTTTACCTTCCCACTAGAAAACGGTCCCTATTTATCTACTTGCACCCGGGGGTGCTTTCGAACTGCTAGGTTGGCGGGCGCTGGGACCGAGCAACGGGAGTGCACCCCGCCGCGGGGATTCGAACCGCTGACCTTTCGATCGGCAAGTCCTAGGCGCTGAGGCTTTTACCCACAGTGCCACCCGCGTCCCATGACATTGTTATTAGGGGATAATTATATTTAATTTATAAATATCAAACATTTTTTCATAATGGACATATTTGGTTGCAGAGAAAACTTTAAGAAAACCCTATTTTGTAGTTGGCTTAAAAAAAAAAAGGCTTTTAACAACACTTTTAGAAATAACTACATGTGTACAAGGTGTTTTGTACATAGACATTGTTGGCACATTTGGAACTCAAGAAGAGGCAGAATTCCTGTTTGCACATACACAGGCAGAAGTTATGCAGAATATAGTATGTGTAGAAAGTGAGAATAAGGACTGTGAACACAGTCCATGCACCCCTCCTCTACATCAAGAATCCTTTTACGTGAGTGTGCATTTGAATTACTTACAAATATTCTATAACATTTTATCTATAGACTATTGTTATTCAACACCTAAAACCATAAGGTGCTATGCAAAAACTAAAAACAGACTTTGTCCACACGCCTACAATATTAAAATGAAGGAAAGAAAACAGTGAGTATCTCACACAAAAAGGAAATGTAGCAGTGTTGGCTCATAAGAAAAATACAAAATCTGTGTTAGAGTTATATCTTTATTAGTCGAACCAAAATTATCTTGTAACATTTTTGTTTGCCGATTATAGTTCTGACATGGATTTTAGATTGAATATCCTTTAGTGGACATCTTGAGAAGTTTGTGGGGAACAACAATAGGCGAGCACAAGAATACGAACTCTGCTATTTCTGCCTTTGGCCTGATCAGTCAATGGCTTACCAAGACCAGGAACGTCTTGGTAGTGGCACCTCAACTAAGGAAAAGCCTTCTCGAAGAGGCTCCTGGTGGCATCTTTATTATCTTTTCCAGGGCAATGTAAATACCTTTTTATTTAATTAGTTTTTAAAACTGAACCTTAAATCTAAAGTGTTGAACTATTTCATGTGGCATCTTTGCAAGGAATATTTTTTGCTGTCTTTTATTATTCTTTATTATTCTTTATTAAATTTGTGTACCGCCTTATACCAACATGTCTCAGGGCGGTTCACAACATGAAATCACAATATAAAATCGCAAAATGCATAGTAAAAACAAGAACAATGGTTCCAATACCATCGCTATCATAAACTCACCAGATGCCTTAGGCATGCCTCTCTGTCTCCCTCCTTCCACTCCCCAACTGGTAGGGACTTACCTTAAAGGATTGTTGTAAGGAACACAGCAAGAAAAAAAAGTGAGTCTAAATGCTGATGATTGTTATTCTAGGTATTTTGGCATGGAAAAGGTCTGCTTTGCGCTGCTGTTTAAAAGGTCTTTAAATCCATTCCATGTGGTAAGATTAATGTGCTGAAAAATGTTCAGAAGTCAATGTTTTCCATAATGTGGTTGATATGAATCTTGCCATATGAAAATAAGTAAGGTACATGTGAAAACCCATTATTTCTTTCTAATAGCAACCAGTCATATACCCCTGCAAACTCACAAGCATGATGGCCTTCTCTGTTGTTTGTCCCAAGCATCTGGAATGCAGAGATGTGTTGTTTTTGAACCTAGAAATTCCACTAGGTTATCACACGTAATAGCTTCTGGTAGACCTGTTCTCCATTACTGCACTTGTAACCACCAGACATTTTTAATTGTTTTCCATGGGGGTTGTGGAGGGATCACATGCTGTGCTGTCCAACGTTCTCTTAAGGGCAGGTTGCTGACCTAAAGCTGGTTTGTTCAGCTGAACTGAAAATCCTCAGTGTGTTGGGAATTCTGATTCTTCAGGGTTTTTGACTGTGGGGAAAACTGTAAGTACATTTGGTCAAATGCACTAACAACCCTGCTTCAGACATTACCACTTAATGGGGAAAGGTCAGGAGTGCTGGGTCAGTGTATGTTGCCCCAACCTTCTCCATGGATACAAATTAAGAATGGCTGATGAAGACTTGAGTCTGATCATTTTCTAAAGCTTGTTTAAGCAGCTGATCAACCCTATATGTGACAGTGAATTTCACAGGTAATTTTTTCGTGTGTCCTTAACCTGCCAGACACCTCTGTTGATAATAGTTGATAATTTGTGCTTATTTTCTTAGTATTGGAAAAAGTAACATTTTTTTGTGTTGTAGGAGATATTTCAGTTGTTATAAATGATACACAGTACAATATATAATTTATTCTGCATTGGGGGGAATAATCTGACTGCTTCCTAGACATTGCTAATCTTTGGAGAGCTTTAATTGTGATTTTGAGTGAGATCTATGCAGACTCCATAAGCTCTGGGTGAATTAAGTTTGGCAAGACAACAGAAAGTGAATCCAAGTTTGTTTCCCTAGTTGTTGCTTTTAAAAGCAGCCACCTCCTTTGGAAGCACTCTTCAGTTATACTAATGTAAGTCTGAAGCTTCAAAAATAGCACTGTTACCACAAGACAGGAACTATGATTAATTTATAACATAGGAATGGTGCTTCACTTAAGAAGTTTTAAAGACAATATCCGCTATATTAATTGTAAAAAAAAAAAGAAGTTGAGTTAGGTAGGATGCTAAAACTTACCCAATGGTCATTGTTCACATAGGACTTGATAGAGTGACATGGCCACAGCACCACCACTTGAACCCAGTAGGGCAGAAGGTCTCTTTTTGCACTAGCTCCCAGGACCAGGCTGGTGCAGTGAAACTACCACCAGTGGCATGCCTACCAATGGTACTGTCTGTCCACTTGCTATTTAGGCAGGGACATTCAAGTGCTCCTAATCAGTGGGCCAGTGGACACCCCCACTTCAACCAAACCCCCTAGAAATTATGGTTTTGGACTGCTCTGCCCAACTTCCTTCCTCATAAATTCAAACTAATTATGGTATGGCATTTGAGATTCTTTACAATCTCACAGACCAGTATGGTGCAGTGGTTAAAGTGTCAGACTAGGATCAAGGAGATTGGGGTTCAAATCCATACTAGGCTATGATCTTCATTGGCTGAACTTGGACCAGTTTCTATCTTTCAGCCTCACAAAGTTGTAAGGATGAAATCATGGACTGAAATATGACTTCGGCGTGTGACGTCAGTCATTTTTTGGTGTGATGGGTCCAAACTCACAAATTACACTATTATTTAAGGGGGGGGCATTTTATGTTGCTTTCTAAAAAAATCATGACACTCCCCACTAGTTCTATATTAAAAGGCAAATATATATTCCTATATAGAATTGTAAATAAGTTTTAGGCTAGGAACTCTTCTTCATTAGCTACTTAAAATTTCATAGTGGGTACTTAATGAATGGCAGGCCTTTTTATTGTCTAAAAGTGACTAGAACAGCCCACCTTACTTGTGCTTCAGTCCTAGTTTTAGTTTCACTTTCCATATCTTACCACAATTGCCTGACTATTCAGGATCACTTTTCACCACAGTGGGGATTGGTAACTTGTTCATGGAGGGGACCACTTCCTAATTTCCATTTATGCACTGAAGAGTTAAGTACATTATTTTAAGGGTCAGGGTGTTTAATATTTATATTGCCAGTAAGATATATTTACAGAAACGGAGGACCGCATACAGTATCTTCATAATAATTTTTAAGTTTTAGGCAGCATTCCCATCTCTAATGGAATATAGTCTGCATTTGTTATTTTTATCTTTGTAATACTGTACAGTATTTCTGCTAACTGTGAAACTTGTCTTCAGCATTACTAAATAAATGCCCTGTAATGTCTGTTTAGACTAAATAGCTGCTGCACATTCCAGTGGTAAATGCAGATGATTTGGGTGCAAATCATGCATTCTCCAAAAGATATGCATATTTATACCTGGGTCTACTCTGGAGAGAGTTCAGAGTATTACATCTCAAGAGGGGCTTGTTCCACACAGTACAGTGCATTCTGCATGCCATCCCCATGCCTCTGCCCAGTCTGCCAAGGTGGTTCTGTCCCACAAGGCCCCTGCCTGGAATTCTGGCTCCATCCTTCGCCTTCCCAAGGACCCTTCCCAGAAAAAAGCCCAAGCCTCATGTAAAAGGACACTCCCCCCCGCCCCAGCACAGTCCCCTCCCCTGTTGTCTACCTACTCCACTTGCTTATATGTCAATAATCAGACACTGCAAATAGTTTTTCCTTATTCTGAAAATAAGGAATGAAAAAATACCCTGAAATATCTAGCTGCTTAAATTTAGAAGTGTCAAAAAGGTATGATGTTACCATTCATTAGCATGCAGCAGGAATGGAACTTGCTTTTTAGAAGTCAATCCTGTATGTGGTTGCAAGGGGGTGGGGAAAAATAGGAACTGTAGAAAAAGGCAGGAGTGGCTACTCTTAGAATGTGCAAAATCATAGGAAAGCATTCGTCTTCCTTTTCCTTCTATCTGTGAAATCTTTTATTACTTTAGCATTCTGCTTTAATATTGTAATGTCTGTAATATGGTATATTTTGACATGTCCTGGGTTGGCTTTTGCTTTTCTTTTTTCAGCCATCATGTATGTAATGGGAGCACTTGGTCCAGCAGCAGGATATTTATTAGGCGGAGTTCTTATTGGGTTTTATGTGGATCCTAGAAGTACTGTTTATATTGACCAGAGTGACCCTCGTTTCATCGGTAACTGGTAAGTTGCAGCCATATGTCTGTTATGCATGAGAATGACCATTGACATTGGATTCATGATCCAGCTAATAACATCTTTTTGAAGGTGGTTAAAGAAGCTGAACATTTGACCGTGTCCTTGACAGTTCTGAGTTTAGAGTAACTGCAGTGTGTGATGCATCTGTGGATTGTTTAACCAGACTGATTGCTGGTTTGTCACTTATTTTTTTCTGTTGTTTGCTAGTTGTACATGTAGAACTATGAATAAATATTCAAAGTTAAAAAGGTTTTTAAAAGCCAAGTACTTTAGCATTTGCAGCAAAGCCTTTAGATTCCCTTCCTGGAGTATGTCTGTGTGTTTCTATGCCAATATCCAGCTACACTTCTGCACATCCAACTATATAGGAGTTAATATGTGAGAATAATTCAATTTGCACAATTAGTCATGCATTCTCATTTTATAGCTTGCTGTTGTGAGACATTGTACTGGCACAAATTTTGATGCTCTGACATGTCTACTTGAGCAACAGAGGGGTTGTCACAATAAAATATTTATGCAGATTTGTGGGCAAGATAGCTGAATGGACTTTAAACATAAGTTGCCAGGCACAAACAACAGAGATGGGCATCACCTTTATGCCCTGCTTGTGAGTTTCCCAGAGATGCTGGAGTAGATAGACCTTTTGGTTGGAAAAAACAGGACAATTCATAGTTGTTGTGTTTCGCTTGCCAAGCAGCCCATGCTGTATCAGTGCATTTTCACATTAATTAATCTCAGTTAATCACATTCCCCTTCTTTTGGGAGCACAGAGTAGCTTCCTATAGATGTATCAAACATTCTTACATCCAGGTACTGACCATGATGATATCTGATTAGTGTTAACAACTTTTAACACCCTAATTTCTTCTTGCTGTTTGCTGAGATAGCCAAGTTGACAAAGCACTGTTTGGTTTTAGCAGCAAGTGGGTTAGAAACAGCTGCAACGACATTAAAGGAGCAGCAATAATTATATAAGAGTCACAGGGAAGGGAGTTAACAATCTAACCATGAACAATCTAACCATGACAATAATAGTGGTGATCTTAATTTGAAGAAATATGGCCTTCGATTTTCCAGACATTCAGTGCCAAACATCTGCCAGAAATAACTGGGTGCTGTGCTATAATTAGACACATTTACAAGGCACTGAGTAGCCATAAAGCCTATGGCTTCTTATTTCTACCAGATGCTCCTTAATTGGTGTTCTGCAGATGGTACACTCAGCTACTTAATGGCCAGCAGCTGGTGACCTAGGAATGTGGGAGGTCTCCATCTCTCTACATATATTCATTCTGGAAAATCTAACACAGGTAGAGTAAGGTAACCCATGTGAACCACACACAGAATAGAATATTAGGACGGAATAATACCGAGTCCATGTCAGCATCCAGTTCTGCAATGCTTTTGCTCCAGAAAATATTTTCTTTCAGATTGGCTGTCTGGTTGCTATACATCAACCATACAGGTAAAAAGAAAACTCTGACTGAACTGGAACGCAACTGAAGTTTGAGAGCCAAATTTAGCTTAGTAACTAGAGACAAAAGAGATGAGGAAAAAGTAGCATCAGTGGCCACATAACTCTGATAGGCCACAATGACCAGAATGTATGTTATCTAGCCTTGGAATAGGCTAGTGTTTGGGTCTGAACTGTTACATTGAACACGTAGTCTGCAGCAGTGGGCAGCGGGTGGGATCAGTTTTGGGGTTGTGCTGTCTGGGGAGTGGGGAATTAATTTCCCGACATTAAGAGATCTTGATTCAATTACTGTCTTCTAGTGTGTTACAAATGTACAAAGCTTACAGTGGGTCTATAAAAACATTTAGTTTCCTACCAAATGCTGAGGAGGACATGCTTAATTCGCTGCTGAAATAGACACCTGCTGTCTGCCTTAACATTCATTTCAAACTTATTTTCGTTTATACTGCAAGTGCTATTTGCCTACTTGATTGATATTCTGTCCCCTAGTTTTTGTTGATTTAATAGAAATTCATTTTGTATCATATATTGGCTTGATTTGCACATTATATGAAGCCGTGGTTTGTTTATGGATTAATCTTTAAGCTATGGTTTTTTTAAACCAACCAACCAACCAACCAACCAACCAACCAACCAACCAACCACCCACAAGTTCTCCCATAGACAATCAAATAAACCATGGCTCATTTGGTTTGCTTTCTAGCTGCTGTTGCCTCGTGGCTTTACACTTTGGTGAGCATCGGTGATGGGATGGCCAAACAAGCTGTAGTTAAAAAAGGGTGCTGGATTCACACTTAATGCCAAATTATAGTTAAAGCAAACCAAGCTTTATGAGTCTCTTAGAAGCCAGTTCATGATTTGGCAGTACAAAAATCCTAGTTAAGCTGCTTGGTTGGGTTCACACATAGCTTAATAAACCATAGTTAATAAACTGCACTTTAATGTTATGTGCAGACCAGGCTGTTTGTTTCTTTCTGATTATAGTTGTGACTCTTACTTGTATGTCAATTTTTAAATTTCAGTCACCATGTAAAGAAATATTTTATGAAATAATTAGAAGTACATTGGATGTTTTCTGTTTTATAAGATGCAGAGAATCTTTGTACAGTCTCAGTCACTAGTTTTTGTTTCTGATTGCAGTACACATATAGCTCAGCTGCAATTGTTCTTTTTTATCTCTCAACTTCAGGTGGAGTGGGTTCCTCCTTTGTGCCACTGCGATGCTTTTTGTCATACTTCCAATGTTTACTTTCCCCAAAAAGCTTCCACCTCGACACAAGAAAAAGAAGAAAAAGAAGATGCATGCTGATGATGTTTCAAGTGATGATGATATTGTAAAAGAAAAAGCAAACAGCAAAAGTCAGGTAGACCATGAAGTCCCTGCTTCAATGGGATTTGGAAAGAATGTTAGAGGTAATATATGTTTTTTAAATAACAGATTGGGGTGAGGTTTAAAATCATACCATTACTGTTAGTTTCTGCTGAAAATTGATAATGAAAGCCAATAGGCAATAATAGTGCACTTGGGAAATGGGAGAGTAACCAGTGTTTTGTAGCATATGGTATTCTATCTCAGGACCACCTGTAATCTCTGGCCAATCCACAGTTGCTGTTGGGTAAATCGCAACATCCTGGCACATGCAATCTGTGCAAAGCATGTCAGGGTCATTCAAGACATTTTCCATGTTCCTCCACAGCTTCATAAATCATCATGTGGCCACATTCTCTCCCCTGCCCTGCAATCCTGTTGCCTCATGTGGATTATGTAGCTGTGGAAGAATGTAAGAATATGACCAACAGTTTTTGTTATTGCCTTAGATATGCTGGAAACAGCCTCTGCATGGTGGCTTTTGTCATCACCACAAGGAATAGCACCAGTCACAATTTCCTAGTTCCTCAACATGTAGATGGTCTCCATGCCGGCATCTGCCTAAAAATGAGAACTGGCAGGTGCTTAGGTAAATATAGGAAGCAGTCATTCAAATGAGGTGTGGGTTAGTTGCTTTCACAACTATTGTCTTAGACACTGGAAATTCTGAAACTCAAAGTGCTTTCCAACTGGAATTTGCACAGCAATGCTACTTATTCTAATAGATTAGCTCACTTGTCATGAAAAAAGTATAAAGTTTTGTAGCCAGAAGTTGCAATTATATGTGTAGTGACCGGGGGTTAAGTCCCTTTTAATGCATTGGTAATTACTTTTAGTGATGCGGGTGGCGCTGTGGGTTAAACCACTGTTCTGCTTGGGCTTGCCAATCGGAAGGTCAGGGGTTCAAATCCCCGCGACTGGGTGAGCTCCCGTTGTTCAGTCCCAGCTCCTGCCAACCTAGCAGTTCGAAAGCATGCAGTGCAGGTAGATAAATAGGTACCGCTCTGGCAGGGAAGGTAAATGGTGTTTCCGTGCACTGCTCTGGTTTCGTCAGAAGCAGCTTAGTCATGCTGGCCACATGACCTAGAAAAACTGTCTGCGGAAGCAGACAAATGCCAGCTTCCTCGGCCTTTAAAGCAAGATGAGCACCACAACCCCAAAGTTGTTTGCGACTGGGCTTAATTGTCAGGGGTCCCTTTACCTTTACTTTTGAGTGGGCATGTATAGGTTTTATTGCTATCTCACCAAGCAATTGATACAATGGGTTGAATCCAGACTAAGGCTGGAATCCTAATTCTGTTTACCTGGGGAGTAGGTAACTCACTTTGAATTCAGTAGGGCTTACTTCTGAATAGATATGTTAGGCTTGTGCTGTGTCAGCCACTCTTTGCCACAACCAACTTAAGTCGCATTGATTTCAGTGAGTCTGGATCCAACTCAATGTGTTCAGATAGCTGTCAGTAGAAATATCATAACATCCAGAGCAGAGAACAGAACCAGCTTGCCCTGTATGTAAAGATTTAGTCATTGTTATACAAATTGGGAAAGCAAAGGAGTTATATGTTATCTGCTATTGGGCAAATGTACAATTGCCTTCATTTTTCTCTAGTTTAATTCTGTCTATAGGTAAAGGTAAAGGTACCCCTGCCCATACGGGCCAGTCGTGTCCGACTCTAGGGTTGTGTGCCCATCTCACTTAAGAGGCCGAGGGCCAGTGCTGTCCGGAGACACTTCCGGGTCACGTGGCCAGCGTGACGAAGCTGCTCTGGCAAGCCAGCACCAGCGCAGCACACGGAAACGCCATTTACCTTCCCGCTATAAAGTGGTACCTATTTATCTACTTGCACTTAAGGGTGCTTTCGAACTGCTAGGTGGGCAGGAGCTGGGACCGAAAGACGGGAGCTCACCCCGCCGCGGGGATTCGAACCGCCGACCATGCAATCAGCAAGCCCTAGGCACTGAGGTTTTACCCACAGCGCCACCCGCATCCCAATTCTGTCTATACATTAATGTAATTGAAACAATTTCTGTTTTAAGACACTGCAAAAGTAATATAACACAGGTGGTGGTACTAGTAACAGAAATAATATATATAATGTCCTAGTTAAACTACTCTTATTGGGCATTCAAAGCCCATAAGCACATGGGGCAGAAAATAAGACACAAAGGGGTACATAGAGGCTGATTTAGGGTCATCCAATAGTGGCTTAGCATGTTGGCTATTTGCAGTATGGTAGCGCTGCAGATAGCTTGCTGGGGAGATCATGCATTAAAAATGAAAAGGACTCAAAAATAACTTAAACAAGGTTTTAATAAGAAAAACAAAAACTCCATTTACACTAAATACATTAACAACCAAACCAGACCCAACCCCCAACCCAACCCCCAGGGTAATGGGAGAGCTAGGTGCTGCTCCTTATATACTAAACCCAAATGCTGACACACCTTAATCAAATACAACTCAGCAGCACCTGCTATGTTTCACAGCTTTAAAGTTGGGTCTCGTTATCTTGCTCTGGCCCTTGCTCTGGCCCCTTTAAGATATACACATCGAGTGGAACAATGATGAACCTTTACATTTAAAGAAACCATTCAACATTTCCCCTGCGGTTCATCATTGTGGAACAAAAACAGAAAGCATACTTTGTACATGTTTTTCATGTGTAACCTTTGGAAGTGCTTTTGTAAAAATGTCCGCAATTTGACTGTCACCAGGAACATATTCAAATACAACCATTTCATCAGCAATTAGTTGCTTTACAAATTCTAAACGTAACCTTAAGACTCTAGTGCGCTGCGTATTGGTCTCTGAGCACAGGATAGCAAGTCCACTCTGGGAATCAAGGTAAACTTTTACTGGTAGTGTTACTTGCATCTGTAGGTCTGCAAACACTTGCAGATACCATTCTACATCACGAGTGGCCTGAACGCATGCACATAATTCACTTTCTGTTGTGGAGAGACAAATAATGGTTTGTGTTTGGGACTTCCATTCAAATGGACAACCGTTATAACAAAACACCATACCAGACACACCCCTGCAATTATTTTGTTCCATTGCATGAGATGCATCGCAGAAAATTTCAAAACCTTTGTCAATACATGTTGTAAACTGCAACCTATAATGTTTGGTATGTTTAAGGTACATTACCACTCTCTTAAGAGCAGAGAAACATTGTGTAGTAGGCTTTTCCACAAATTTTGCCAGAAAGTGAAAAGCATAAGTTATATCTGGTCTTGAGATTCTTTGAATGAAATTTAGCTTGCCTATAGCAGAACGATACAAAGTTTTGTTAGGAAATGGCTTGTCTTCACCTGTAAAGGTGAAACCAAACACCATAGGTGTTTCCTTCCCATTTGCATTTTCTAAACATAGCATTTCAACAAGATCATCAATTTTTGCAGTTTGATGAACCAGAAAAGATCCATTTTTGCCTTTCTCAATTTGCATGGATAAGTAATTTTTAGCTATGCCTAATTCCACTACATCAAATTTCTTCTGTAACTGTGATACCACCTGTTCATATTCCTGTTTAGTTTTTGTAGAAATTAATACGTCATCTACATACACACATATTTTTGTTACAGAGTTTGCCCTTTCCTTTATGAACACACAATTGTCTGCCTTTCCTTGTGAAAAACCAATATCCAGCAATTCTTTTGCTAAAGTTTGGTGCCAATTCCTTCCACTTTGGTGCAGACCATAAAGGGATTTGTTTAATTTGCATACCAAACCTTCAGCGGCGTCTATGCCTTCAGGAACACGCATAAAAATTTGTTCTTTTAAATCAGCAAACAAATATGCAGTTTTTATATCTAGGTGATAAACGGAATGTCCACGCTGTGATGCATCTTTTAACAAAAGCTTAACTGTTTCATATTTTACGCTTGGTGAATAACACAAATCATAATCTTCGCCTGGAATTTGTTGAAAACCCCTAGCAACTAATCTTGCTTTGTACCTTACAACTTCGTTTTTGTCATTCGTTTTAACTCTATAAACCCATTTCGAATCAATAAGTCTCATATCTGGGGTTTGTGGTACAAGAGACCAAGTGTTATGCTCTTTTAAAGAAGCTATCTCGGAGTTCATAGCTTTATACCAATTTGCAGCTTGTTGCTTAGGTAATTTCTGAACATCACTGTAGCTTTTTGGCTCAAAAACTACCTTATTGGCATACACAGTATTAAAATGTTCATCTGCAAATCGTTGTGGCTTCTGTCTCTTTCTATCTGAATGTCTCAGTCCAGAAGGAGAGTCAGACTTCTCAGACTTAATGGGACTAAGTAAACCACTAGTTTCAGGTTGTAAATCATTGTCAGATTGAAGAGGTGCCTGTAGGCTAAGCTCACGGTCAGAAAACTCAAGAGAATCTGACCTCCCCTCGGGTGCCTGTGACTTTAAATCATCAAACAATTTATCAGACTCAACAGGCTTTTTGTCTTTTCCCATTAATTCAGAAGCACTATTTCCTGCTGCTTCTTCTGCTGTTTCTTCCTCTTCTTCCTCAGTATTATCTATACCATCAGTATCTTGGAAGACAGCAACTCCATTCCAATTTACAGTTTGTATCATGCTTCTGGTAATATGAAATTTGCCAGTTGCTGGTATGTAAATTCTGTACGCCCCCTGCTGGTAGCCCATTAATTTTCCCTGAACACTACGTTCACCCAATTTTTGCTTAGCAGGATAATGCATAATTACATCTGAACCCCAAATGCGGAGATATTTCAGATTAGGGCGTTTTTTAAACAGTTTCTCATAGGGGGTGACATCTAAACCAGTATGATAACTGCGATTTCTAACGTAACAAAATGCATTAAGTGCTTCAGCCCAAAAGTCTTTGGGCAGATTAGCATCATGCAGATACGTTTTAACCCCTGCCTGTAGGTCACGCTGCACAACTTCAACAAGCCCATTTTGCCAGGGACTTCGGGGGCAAGATAACTCATGAGTAGTCCCCTGCGCTTCCAGGAATTTCTCAAAATCCTCAGAAACAAATTCCCCGCCCCGGTCAGAAAACAGGTTCTTAATTGGTTTGTTAAAGTGCGTTTTTACCCAGTTGCAAAAAACTTTATACTTTTCAAAGGCTTGGGACTTCTCAGCTATTGCATAAGTCCAACAGTATCTACTATACTGGTCTATCAGAGTAAGCCAGTACTTAGAACCTCCTAATGATGGTGGGAGTGGCCCAACTAAATCACAATGTACACGCTCAAATGGTTCAGTTACTTTCCTATCTGAGCACCTACCCTTGCGTGCAACCTTAATCTTATTCTTGCAACAGGATAGACATTGCATAAAGAATTTACATGGTTTTAAGTTGAGGCCATTAACGATATTCTTTGTCTTAATTACATCAGCAAAATTCAGGTGTCCCAGAATTCTGTGCGCCTCATGGACACACCCGGAATGAGGCCTTACATTCCTCAACCCCTGGCTTGACTGTGCTGCTCTGCAATTTATAGGCGATTGGGAGTAGGTGCGAAAATACAGTCTATATAAACCATCAGAGTCCCGGGCATACAATAAACGTTTGTTCCCATCAAAAAACTCACACATTGATTTTAAGAAACGCACAGTTATGCCTTGACGAGCAAAGCACCTTACTGACAATAAATTGTCCACTGACGGGCAGTAAATGCAGTTTGCTATTGTAATGTTTAAAGAGTCAAGTTTAACAGTACCTCTGCCAAGCGACTGCAAGACTTGTGAATTGGCTAAATGTACATTACCAATTTCCTCTTCGAAAGAAATAAACAAGCTTCGATCATTGCAGATGTGCTGAGATGCTCCAGAGTCTATAATAAAAGACTTCCACTTGGCATCTTTAATTCTTTTACGATTTGTAGTCCAAGCATGAAAAGCTCGCGGCTCGTTTCTGTCTTTACTATACGATGTCTGCTGTTGGGCTGACAACCGTGACTGACGAACAGAAACAGACTTGGGAGTACTTTGCTTTCTTTTGGCTCTGCAGTCCTTTGCAAAATGTCCTTGCTTATTGCAGAACCAACAACGCTTTGCAGCTTTAAATGCAGTTGTATCACCACAGGTTTGCATATGGCGTTCCTCATTCTTTCTGGAAATAGGAGTGCTTATGGCACAAGCCTCCCTTCTATCCAACTCGCCCATTAATCTTGCCGTTACCCCTTCCACAGTTAATTGTGCTGGTGGAACAGCAGATATCTGGCTAGCTATACCATCAAAGTCCTCATTAAGGGAACAAAGGATGATAAAAACATACTGAATATCAGGTATCACCATGTCCCTTCGAATTAATTCGCCGCGTATTGCCTCCAGACGTCTCAAGTGTGCTGCCAAATCACCACCAGGCTGCAACTTCGTCTGGTACAACTGCTTGAAAAACGACAATGCAGATGCTGACTCTTTTCTAACATGCACTGCTGCAAGACTGTCCCACATTTCTTTGGCAGTTTTCTTATTTCTTATATAGACTACTTGCTGGTCGCTGACTGCCAAATTAATTATCGCCCTGGCTTTTGCATCTCCTTTCGACCAAGCATTAGTTACAGGGTCAGGAGGGTCATCAGTTACATAGGTCCATACTTCTCTAGAGGTCAAAAGCGCCTCCACCCGAAAAGACCATAAACTATAGTTCTCATCTGTTAGCTGTGGGAAGACCAGAGCCTTCTCAGCTTCAGGAACCCGGTCAACCATTCTGGAACTCTTCCAGACCCACAAAAAATTACACTAACAGGAGAAGGAGTTTTCAAACCTTTCTCAGAGTCCAAAAATATGCAGTCATCCACTCAGCAGCTGGGCCCATAACCAAAGATGTTGGCTATTTGCAGTATGGTAGCGCTGCAGATAGCTTGCTGGGGAGATCATGCATTAAAAATGAAAAGGACTCAAAAATAACTTAAACAAGGTTTTAATAAGAAAAACAAAAACTCCATTTACACTAAATACATTAACAACCAAACCAGACCCAACCCCCAACCCAACCCCCAGGGTAATGGGAGAGCTAGGTGCTGCTCCTTATATACTAAACCCAAATGCTGACACACCTTAATCAAATACAACTCAGCAGCACCTGCTATGTTTCACAGCTTTAAAGTTGGGTCTCGTTATCTTGCTCTGGCCCTTGCTCTGGCCCCTTTAAGATATACACATCGAGTGGAACAATGATGAACCTTTACATTTAAAGAAACCATTCAACATAGCAAAGTATGAATAAGCTTTTTGCCGGTGCATACAACCTCTTCACTCCTTCCTTTTGTATGAGTCACAATTAAATCAGGAAGTCACTAAATAACTAGTCTTTGAGCAGGGAAATCCAAAGAAACCAGGATTTTCAACCATGGTTGGTTTGAAGTTGTTTTAAAATTTTGGCTTGCTTTATAGTTGGTTTCCAATGTGACCGACCTGTAGTATTAACTCCCCACCCGCACCCCACAACCTTTTGTGGCCTGTAATATAATTCTAGCACCATTTGGTGACCTAGTTGTGGCATTATGATAAAATTTCACCATCATTTCTTGGCATATCAGTACAGTTTCATATTCGCCTTTGAAAATGTCACCCTTTTCTTTGACATTGCAGTGTCATAATTGCTCAGTTAGCAATTCAGCAGATTTAATTGGCTATAAGAAAATGTGCTTTATGCCATTTTTTAGTTTTGGCTTTCTTCACACCTAAACTTTCATTCTCTTTTGCGTAGTTCAAATCTGAGCAAGTCTTTTGGAAATAAGACTTTCAGCATTGTCCTCTAAATGACTGTGTGTCAGGAAAAGTTGCAGAGTAGCATTCTGCTGAATTTTTGCAGTGACTGCTATATGTCTTCATTATTTTAAATGAAAAATTGCTGCATCCACCTCCACTTTAATTCCCCAGGGCTTGCTGTAATGTTTCTCCTTGGCCCCTATTAAAAGTATTCATTACAAACGTTGGGGGAGAAATCACCCTTATTGGCTGTTTGGCCAAGTTGACCTGAAAATGGTCAGGCTATGCTGCAAAGTGGAATGATCTCCCCTCTCCTCCCTCTATGTCCCCACAAGTGGCTCAGGGGTCGGGTGTTGGTAGAACAGTGCTCAGGAAGACAATTGTTCTCTCTGGTAAATTGAAATGCTTACAACAATCATCTCCATTGCAGTGATATGGAAAGTTAGGGATATGATTGTGTTTGTGGTGAGGAGAGAAGTAGTGGAGGTTGCAGAGGGAGGGTGTTTGCTGTTGTAGTTTCCCCCTATCGTTTCTTGTGTTCTGTGTTGCTCATTTATATCCTGCTTGGCCGGTCTCTTTCTTCTTGGCACTTTTAAATATAAGACAGTTGGTGAAACATCAGCCCTGCAAAATATCCCTATGAGGTTGAGGACGGGAGGCAGTAGAGGATTTCTGATAAGACATACTGAGTGGTCCTCACTATGCTCTTCCTGTCTCTACACTCAGTTCCTTTTTTCATGGTGGCATGGGAACCACAGTAGTAGAACCCCTTCCCATATCACTTGGATAATATGATGAGCACACATCCTGCCTCTACCGTAGGCTAACTTTGTCCCCATTTCCAGGAGCAGTGTTCAGATAGGAATGAGCTGCAGCATGGGCTCATTTATAACCATTTCCTGACCCGCACATGAAGGAGCCATACTGCAGTAGCTTCTGTACAACCAGTGTCACATCAAAAGGAACTTTTGAAATCCATATAATGTTGGGCTGTACCCTGCTGTTCATTATAACCAAGGCCTGCCAACGGGATTGTGCATTTAGTTCTACAATTACAATTCTTGGGACTTGGACATCTGATCCTAGCTTATGCTGAGTCAGTCTAGTCCAGTATTGTCTACTCTGACTGTCCCTGGCTCCCCAGGATTTTTGACAGAGATTTTTCCCATCACCATCTACCTGATCTGTTTAGGATGAGATGCCAAAGATTGGACCTGGGTTTTTTTTACATGTGAGGCAGGTGGTCTGTCACTGAGTTATTTACTCCTAAGACTTCTACTTGTGGAAGCACACTTGGGAATGTTGGAAAGGCCTTAACATATGCTAAGATTATTTTGTATTCACACTGTGGAACCCCCAGGAAGAGGTCTTGGATGGGTAACTATTCCTTAAAATCCAGTTCAAAGCAGGCTGATTTTCTTTTTGTTTTCTGTTCATTATGTATATATAAAGTTCATGTGTCATACTTTTATTTTTGTTTTTATGCCATTTGTAGAACTTCCAAGAGCAGCTGTCAGGATCTTAAGCAACATGACATTCCTTTTTGTGAGTTTGTCATACACAGCCGAGAGTGCCATTGTTACTGCTTTTATTACCTTCATCCCCAAGTTCATCGAGTCACAGTTTGGCATCCCAGCTTCTAATGCCAGCATCTACACTGGTAAGGCATTGCCATCAGTAAGGAAACCTGTAAGAATTATTCTTTTGTGACTGGCAAAAGAAAACTTTTTAATTGTTTGTTTTACAGTTTGTAATTATTCGGCTTTATAGGTACCCATTGTTTATATATGAGCAATTTGCCATGTCTGTAGTGTGATAATGTTTTCTCATGTGGAAATAAAATTGCTCTGGCAATGCCAGCACCATCAAAAGGTTGTCCTGACCTGTTAGATTGCCATTGATTGCTTAAGAGTGAAGTTTACTGCTCTTTCAGCATGTCTCACTCTCTTGCTTTCAGGTCATTCATTGGTCAAATGGCCTGTCCATATCTTTACTCATTTTTCATCTCAGCAAAACTGAAGCTATTACTATGGTTATTTAAATCTATATAGCTCTTGTATGAATTTCCATGTAAAGGCATTAAAACATCACAATTACCAAGCTGAATCATCCCAAAGGTCCATCTATTTTCTCCCAGCAGTGACTATTTGCAGGCCTCTGAGTTAATTGGAAACAAGGCCATTCCATAATGTTTGCTTCCAGCACCTGAGAATCAAATGGATGTTGCTCTGAATTTGGGGGTTCCAGTGGTGGCGATCATAATATGCCTTATATACCCTCCCATCTTTTGGCCACATACTCAAAACAGCTTACAAAAGACGTTAAATATTAAAACCAACATTATCGTTGAGACAGCATAAAACATAGCTAAAACAATTCATTTTTTAAAAGGTGGCATCATAAAATCAACCTGAAAACACTAAACCCTTTCCCAAGATCATCCTATATGAATCAGTTTAAGGTAAAGGTAAAGGTACCCCTGCCCGTACGGGCCAGTCTTGCCAGACTCTAGGGTTGTGCGCTCATCTCACTCTATAGGCCGGGAGCCAGTGCTGTCCGCAGACACTTCCGGGTCACGTGGCCAGCGTGACATCGCTGCTCTGGCAAGCCAGCACAGCACACGGAACACCGTTTACCTTCCCGCTAGTAAGCGGTCCCTATTTATCTACTTGCACCCGAAGGTGCTTTCGAACTGCTAGGTTGGCAGGCGCTGGGACCGAACGACAGGAGCGCACCCCGCCGCAGGGATTCGAACCGCCGACCTTTCGATCGGCAAGTCCTAGGTGCTGAGGCTTTAACCCACAGCGCCACCTGCGTCCCATGAATCAGTTTAGCCTCCTTTAAAAAGCCAGCTAACAAGGTTTATAAATGTACTTAGAAAGGACCCATTTAGCTAAACTAAAATAGCCTAATGTAAATTGCATCTTGGCAAGACTTCACTGCTCTAGAGTCCTTGAATGGGAAAACACTTTCTATTTACTGCCAAAGAAGAGGTCTAGGAAGGGTAGTTAAAACTGTGTAGTTAGAAGAGATGAAGAGAAGCAATGGAAGCACCTTGACATGGAATTCCTATAGGGGCAGGAGAAACTTAGTTGAAACGTTTCATATTTTAATAAATTTGTATAAGGGGAGAAACCAAGAGACGTTTTGTACAAATGGTGAAATAAAAAAAAATGGGAAAATGGGTGCACACAGTCCTGTATGGACACCTCCACAGGGTATGGAAGTTGTGCATTCTATAACATAAAATACAGTAAAGGCTGTTTTGATTGACAGTCTTGTAATTCCATGTGATTAGTACAGAAGCTACTCAGGCTCATAACGAATGTTGCTTCTGTGTTTTATGGCATACCCAAGGGCCTTAATTGTATCATTGCCTAGTATTAGATGTGTACTCATAAAGTCAGGGTAAACTAAGCCTTAAGCTTGATATGAGAAATTGCTAATGGCCAACCCAAGAATGAGAGAGACAGACACTGGTTAGTTGATGTATACTTTTGTATCAACTTAGATTTTTGAAAAAGGTCTTTCTCACAGCCCAATTCTGTCCATTTCCCCCTCACATTTAAGCCTCACTCTACTCAGTGGGGTCTATTTCCTTGTTTAAGATTGCCTAGTGCCACTTGTGAAAACCACACAATAGGTATTTGTATATTATTATTTTCTCCAATGTTGGAAAACCTTTTGCTGCAACCTTTTGACGCCAACTCAAGGACAGAAACTGGATATTGCTGACTCAAAACTATTCTTGGTTTGGGGCACTTAATACAGTAGCATCTTTGACACATTCAGAATCCATTCTTAGCTGTCTTTGGAAAGTAACTTATGTGTGACACAGTAGCAAGCAATCAGATACTAGATTTGGAAATGACATGTGACACTCTTGCTTAGCACATGCTTAACTTTGGAATCTCCTTTGAGCAAACCGTGGCATAACCGACTGCTCTTTTTAGAATGCATTGCTTTGCATTTCATATACAGTACATAGTCAAAAAGAATATGTGTTGTTTCCCATGTGGCCTTTACAAAGTCCGTTTTGTCAGTTTGATTTTAATCTGCTTCTTGGAGTCTATAAATTGTTTACCACTTATTTCTAGTGCTACAGTTGTTCATTAATAGAAGGGCCTATATAGGGAGCATAAACAAATATCACCTAGATTCTCAAAAGGAAAACAAAGCAAATGAATTTAGCACATTTGGTTTATAGTTTTGCACAATAACTATAGTGTTTCTTATTCTTGACTGCCATGAGAAATAATGAAATATTTGTTTAAAATAGAAGGAACTCCACATGCAGGGATAACTGTGAGTTCAGATGTCAAGGAAGCAGTTGGTAGAAGGGAAGAGATCAAAGGGAAAGGAGCTCCCAAATTCTGAGGAGATTTTGTAGAGATGCAACAACAGGCCAAAAGTAGGCCCTTTGGTTTCTCAGGCTCTTATTTGTTTCCCATATAGTCCACACCTTGCTAGTACAGAATTTCTTACTGTGAAGTAATTGATTTGCAGATCCAGTTAATTTACCATCCTTCCATGTCTTTACTTTGACTTTGCTTTGCCACTTGCAATAAATAGATAGATATAAATATTTTAGGCCGTGATGCATTTCCCCCCTATTTTCTCTCTCTCTCTCTCTGTTGAGACTTTTCAAAAACTAGATCTAGCATCAGCAAGACTATTCCATAAAATAATCCTTAGTCATGAAATCCCATCTAAAAGGAAATGAATTACAATCTATACCACGTTTGTTTCTAAATAAAGAATTATCACCCAATTAGAAACTTAATTTAATTCTCTTGAACTTCATGTATTTTCTAACAACACTTGGAGCTGATTCCCTTCCCAGCCTAGCATGAAAACAAAGCAATATTTCTGCTTGTATTTAACAATAGCTCTATTTATTCTGTTTCTGCTGCTTCTGGAAAAATCATAAGGAAGCTTTTATTAATCCTTTGACATAATTGAAGGGCAGTGAAAATTCTGACACTTTTTTGCTGTGGTGAAGTTCTCAAGAATTGCTGTGATGGTTAAGTTGTGTTTTGGGCTGCACTACTTTTCACTTAAGCTGATGAACATATGATGAAATGCTCCTCCACGGAGAAGAAAAACCCTGCCAGAAAAGTAGCATGTCACAGAGAAGGCTAAGCTAGTTAGATTCCTTCCCCTTCATATCTAGGTGTGTGTTTTTCATATGCACTGATTTTTAATTTTGTATGGAAGACTTATTACTTCAGAATTTGTATATTGCCCCCCCTTCTGGTATATAAATACAACACTATAGAATTTATTATGTGCTTCATATGCTAGTAAAAATCACTATAGAATTTATCGTATACTTCATGCACTAATAAAATCAATCTGAATACATTAAAGCAGTAGTGGTTAAGACCATGCACAACAGCACACATATTCATTAAAAACTGCTTGAAAGGTCTGCATAAAATTCAGTACGGTGTGTGCGTGCGCCTTTATAGGGAGGGCATTCCACAAATATGGGGGCCACCACCAAAATGAGCTGTCTCTAGTTCTGACCACTCTGATGGATCTGGATGGTGAGTCCACAGACAGGACCTCTGAGGCTTTTAAGCAGATTTAATGTGTGGGGGGCAATCATGAAATTGCCCAATTATCACCTCATCTGGTGGTGTGAGAACCAGCCTTAGGCAATGGGGTCATATTGTTTTGTTTTTGCATGACACCCTGAGAGTCCTGCTTGAATTTAAGGATGGGGTATTAAATGTTTTATCATAAAAATAGTGTAAAATTTCACAGCCACACTGGTGGGAAAGGTTTTTCTCTCCACACCCCCTTTTATTCTTTCATCCTTTGTAACATAGAAAGTGTTTTAATTTTACCCTTTTCTTTCCTTTTAATCAGGTGTGATCATTGTTCCAAGCGCTGGTGTTGGTATTGTCTTAGGGGGCTACATTATAAAAAAACTCAAGCTCAGTGCCAGAGAGTCTGCAAAGCTGGCAATGATCTGCAGTGGTGTGTCTTTGCTCTGCTTTTCAACACTGTTCATTGTTGGATGCGAAAGCATTAATCTAGGGGGGATAAACATACCATATACTACCGGGTAAGTATCTTTTGGCTTTCTAAATAATTCATGCTTTCATCAAAGCTAGCCTGCTTATATAATGGTAGTAAACTTGCCTTATTTCATAAGGACATTAAATGTGGCAATCAAAAAAGAGTGGGCGGGGGGGGGGGAGAGGGAGAGAGATAACCACAATTTGAAGCTTTTGTGCAGGTGTGGAGAACCTTTTTCAGCCTGAGGTCCTACAATTCCTTGTGGACTGTATGTGCATGCCTATGTTCAGCAAAGGCAGAAAAATGGAGAAATAGCATCTTGTTCTGGTCTTACAGAGTAACCCTGTCTTATATTAAATAAGACAGATCTGACTCAGAATGCTAGATATTTGGGACAAACACTAACCTCTGGGCCAGAGAATAGAAAGTGCTTGAACATTAGGGGAAACATCTTAATAAGAGCAGTTTGGCAGTGGAGAAACAAGTATGACAGCGGAACCAATTACCTAGCGCAGGCATCCTCAAACTATGGTCCACGGGCCACATCCAGCCTGCCAGGGTCCTGAACCCAGCCCGCCCGGCAATTGCAGAACCCACCGCTGTCTAACAGATCTTGGCCCAAAACTTTAGCGGCACAGGAACATGGTGGGCGGTGCCAGGGAAGACGCGGCTCCAGAGGGCTGGGGAAGGCGAGGCCTCATCAGTCGGGAGAGAGGCTGCTCTAGCTTGACGAGGTACGGAGGAGCCCCAGGAGCTGCGAGGCTGTTGTGGACTGAACCCCGAGGTTTTCTCTCATTCCATGCTCCTCTCTTCCCACCGCCTTACTAAGCGGCCTCTTTTCCTTGGTTCGCTTTGCACTTCCTGCCCTCCCCACTTTGCTTCCTGGCAGTTTCAACCAAAAAGCCGCTCCTCTCGCTTCCCTTTCTTTCCCCGGTTTCCTTTCCTTCGTCTTTCTTGCGCAAAGACAGTTTCTTACTCAACTATTCCCCCGACAGTCATTTGGCTTCGAGCACCACATTTTGCTTTTCATTCTCCCGTTCCCCGTCAAATCGCAGGGAACGGGAGAGAAGGGGAGTCGTTATGCTGTCACACTCTCCTGTGCATTTACAGCCTGCCTTAAGAGAGATACGATTACCTGGAGACCCACTTCCTTTCCTGCAAATCCCCAAGCCACAGTCACCTGGACTCGTGAGGGCAGTGGTGGTGGCTGAGCGGAATCAATATGCTGAGCCTTAACCTGGGAGTTGCACCTGCTTGCACTGAGGGGAAAGAGACCCATGCTGGCCGTTGCCTGCCTCCAGCAGAGCGGAGTCCTCCACGGCAACAGCCAGTGCCGATGCCAAGGATTCTCTGCAGGATCCCAGCGAGGGCTGCTACTTCCATTGTAGCTTCTCCTTCTGGTCGGCAGTGCTTGCAGACTTCGCCTTCGCCTGTGGCCAAGTGGCAGGGAGGTCCCCTTCCCCGGTCACTTCCCTTGTCTCCCAACAGTTGGGGTTTCAGAAATCTCCAAGAGCCTCTCCCTTTAAGTGGACCTGGTCATTCCTCTCCTGCCCCCCTTACACACACCTCTCATCCGCCCTCCCCTTCTTTCTTCCTCCTTTGACCATTTCTTGCAATCGGAGTTTATTCTCCAAAGACCTGCATGTAACACAAGTGCCCCCCCCATTGCCACATACTTCTAAGCCCATGGCAACCACATGCTCACAGCACCAAGTGAAATTGTGGAAGTTGCTGGATTGGACTATCAACAGCTACTAGTCGTGATGGCTATGCTCTGCCTATGCTGTCTCTTCCAATGTCTTCACCCTTAGAGCAACTGCACTGCATTTAATCCAAATATATCTTGTTGAAAAGGTTCACGTTCTGCAGATGGAGATCCTTATATTTCTGGCAGAACAGAGCAAATTGGCTAGTGCCCATGATGTCACCATGTGCAATGCCTTTAAAGTATATTGTAAATATTGTATTGTTTTTCTGTTTTTTGTGCACCACAAACATAATATGTGCAGTGTGCATAGGAATTTGTTCATATTTTTTTCAAACTATAGCCCGGCCACCAACAGTGTCTGAGGGACAGTGAACTGGCCCCCTGTTTAAAATGGTTGAGGACCCCTGACCTAGAGGCATAGTAGACTCACTTTTGCTCGAGGCCTTTAAGCAGAGACTGGATAGCCTTTTGTTGGGGATGCTCTAATTCTGGATTTCCTGTACCAAGCAGGGAGTTTTATTAGATAGGCTGCGCAAAATCTCCTCCAACTCTATAATTCTATGAGTAGCAATAAATTTTGATATTCAGACTTTATCCTCAGTAATATATCTTAATGTATATCATTTGCATTATGAGGCCATAATTGTGCCTGTATGCTAATGGTGATTTGGCTGGAACACATTCTGCTATAATAATGAGAAATCAGGGGAAATAAAGTTTTATGGCTTATAGTTATAAAACGGTTCAATAAACTGATTTGAAGCTTGACTCTGGCATGTTGACAGCTGTTGTTTGTGTTTTTCTTTCAAAGGCTGTGCTGAAATGTATTTCCCCCTAGAAAGATTTCTCAATTTCTACTGCATCTTTTGAGAAATGGCTTGTTGTGTTAGGTCAAGGGGAAACTCTAGTATGTGCTTTCCTCTAATGGTAGTTTTATTAAAAAGGCATTTTTGTGGCCAATATTAGTCAATGGACTTGCTTCTTATTTCTGGAAGTAAAGAAGCATGCAGTTGCTAAGCAGGATTCTCACAGACAGCCACATTATTGAAGGGTTTACAGTTCAGGTAAGGCAAGGGATTAGAAATTACCGTATTTTTCGCTCTATAGGACGCATTTTCCCCCCTCCAAAAATGAAGGGGGAAAGTGTGTGCGTCCTATGGAGCGAATGCAGGCTTTTGCTGAAGCCTGGAGAGCGAGAGGGGTCGGTGTGCACCAACCCCTCTCGCGTTCCAGGCTTCAGGAAGCTATCTGCAAGCCTGAGGAGGCCGGCAGGAACTCCCGCTGGGCTCCGCAGGCTTGCGGATAGCTGCCTGCAGCCTGAAGCCTGGGGAGCACGGTGCTGTGCACCCTGGGCTTCAGGCAGCTCTCCGCAAGCCTGCGGAGCCCGCCGGGAGTTCCCGCCGGCCTCCTCAGGCTTGCGGATAGCAGGCAGCAGCCCGAAGCCTGGGGAGCATAGAGCTGCATACCCTGGGCTTTGGGCAGCTATCCGCAAGCCGTTGGAGCCCGCGGGAGTTCCCGCTGGGCTCCCAAGGCTTGCGGGTAGCAGCCTGCTGTCCCCGAAGCCAAAACAGCGAGACGGGGCGCTGCGCAGCCCTCCGTCTCGCTGTTCCAGCTTCGGGATGGCTGCGCAAAGCCTCCGCAGGGCGGCGGGGTGCCCTTTTGCCGGCCTTTCCCCCCACTCAGGAGTTAGCCACCTCGTGACATCACTAGGCCCCATCTTTGATTCACAGACTTTGGGATATTGGAGACCAGGCAGTCATTGACATCCAGGTCTTGTATGGTAGATTCCACTAAATTAGAAACAGTGTGAAAACAGAAGTGTTCAGCAAAATTCCGCAGGCACTAGGACACACAGAGAGAGGGAGGGGTAAGTGGATGGACAGAAGCCTGCAGCCTTATGGGGCCTGCATTGTCAAGAGAGCTGCTAACTAATTCCACAGCTCCTGAGTTCCTGCAGGCTTTTCCAATTCGGAGGCACCTGGAGGAGCCATCAGGGTGTAGCAGGCGACTAGCAACAGGAACAACAGGGAGCAGGAAATATAAACACCATAATAATCAGTGACATTGAGATCCCAGGGACATTGGGAGTGAGTGCTGCTGTTTGGATTTACAGGTCCCAAAGCATATGTGAAGAAAGAATTTATTTAGGCCTATGGTCTCCAGACTGGAAACCGATCCTAATCCCTGGTACAGGGAAATGTTTAAAGGGCATTTGTCACTCATGTATAATTAATGTATTGCCACAGTGCCATGCCTGGGTATAAATATAAATCAGGCAGCTAGGAAGATAAGGAGCTTAAAGGGGACTAAAAGGACACCAACCAGTTCCCCAATTCCCTGCACCCACCCATTCAAAGGGGATGCTGGGAGAGAGAAGGGGGCTGTGCCACAAGTTAGTCCTGGAGTCAGAGAAATGATGCTGTGACCTTCATGTCCTGCTTTTGGGCTTCCTTGAAGAATCTGTCTAGCCACAGTTGGAAACAGGGTACTGGGCTGGATGGTCTGCTCCAGCAGCGCTCTTACATTCTCATATCCGCATGTTTTCACATTTGCCTATCATATCCTTTTTAATCCTCTCTTTTAGGTTTTAAACTCTTAAGAGAAGGGTCTTATTTCTCCTTTCATAGCTGTAACACAGCTGTAGGTGCTCTATAAATTCTAGTAAATGGATTTATTTCTTATGCACAGGACCAAAAGCAGAACCTTCTCTTTAAAACCTTGTGACATAAACAAATGCTGCAAAAAGATTTGCTTTTCGGCAGATGTATGTATCCTAAAACTATAATGCCAGTGTAATAGGAAGGGTAACTACGGTATTGATGGTTCAGTGTAAAAACACAGCTTTCAGCTTGGGAAAAACATTAATATTCCTTTGTGTTTCTTACTCTTCGATTTTGCACTTGGTTGCAGAAAGTTGGGAAACTACTGGAAGGCTGAAAGGATATTCCGTAAATTTATGTTGACACACTCAGTCCTACGCTGACATGTCATAATTTCCCATTATCATCTGAAAACTCCAGGACTTTCTGTGTATTATATCTTAGGATAGATATTGGGAGCTAGACCATTGTGTCTGAAGTTTGTTTTTTAGGCAGCTAAGAAGGGGTGTAGTTAGAGGTTTATAATATTATCTATGCTGTGGAGAAAGCGGACATTGGTTATGATAGTCAAATGGAACATTCAGGTTCCAGTGCCTCTGAATTTCAGTTCCTGGTGTGTGCATGTGTGTGGGACAGACAATGGCAATCCTTTGTTGCCCTTCATTGATATAAAGGTATTTTTATTCAGTTTTTAATGCATGATTGTTAATAACTGAAGCACAAAAGGTACAATAAATTATAAATCAAGATGAAGTGCTTGAGTATTCAAATGCAGAGTATCCAAACCTACGTTCAAATGAGAAATACAGGTAATTAAAGAAAGATGGAGGATTAAAACATGCATTAGCATTGAATGCCAAGTAAGAACATTTTTCTACAATGAGGAAGATGGGGCCAGGGGGATAGAAGAGCCCAAGAAGCTTTTGAGTCCTGTTTGCAGGATTCCCCAAACCCTCAGTCTGGACACTCTTGGAATAGGATGCTGGAGCTAGTGGCCCTTCCTTTGATCCAAAAGGATCCTTCTTATATCAGACAAACAGGCTAGTCTTCATTGCATTGAGTATAAATGGAAAAATAAAAAGAGCAGTGACAACAGTGAGTTGTTCACAAGTAAATTCATTAGTGAGGGGCCTGTTGTTTACAAGCTGGATACATTCACGTTGTTGTTTGTGCTGGCTGCAGCTGTATCTGACTGCTATATGACAAGCCTGAAGGAGTTCACAAAATGTTCCAAATGGCAGCCAGAAATCAGTCATTACTCCACTTCTTAAAGTGCCAGGCTCAACAGCTTCAGTTCCTTCTCTCTTAACCTTGATCAGTAATTTGAAGCAAAGATCAATCACAGCAACAATTCAGTTTTTTGTGCCTCCTTTGTTATGTAGGCTTCTTTAGGGCACAGCAAATTAAATGTATTAATATTTGGGACTTTGTCTCTGGTCCATCTGTTTTGGTCTGGGGGACTGTAATCTACATGACTGGAAATGCAGCTCAAGGATGAGTTGGTGAATATTTTAGTATCTTTGCAGAAAGTAACTGAAGCAAAGTTGTCTCCAGAACTTGACTCGGATAATCCACTACTTCGATAGGAGGGCTGTCTGAGGGGAATTTCTTTACTTTATTCTAGTCTTCAGTGTTCCGCTCCTCTGTCTTTTGTTCTGGGTGATTGTAATTAGTTTTTTGCCTGTGTGTGAGGGTGTTTGTACTCATTTGTCTCCCTTAGTCTCGATTGTGGATGAGGAGGTAGTGGTGGTGTTGTTGTGGTGTTTGCAGTTGGGCTTTTGGGATTCTGGTGGAGTTCATTTTAGAGAGATTGGGCCAGGAGCTTGGCACTTCCTGTGTCTCCTCAGAGAGCAGGAATGTTGTTTCTCTTTCTCTCTCAGAGCTTGGGGGGGGGGGGGAGTTTCCCTCAACTAACAACCCCAGCAGCTCCTTGGAGTCACATTTCCCTGCCCTCCTTGTCCAAGCAGGATTGCGATTTCGTGGCTCCCTCTTTTTCTCTGACCATCTGTGGCAGCATGCTTTCTGCCAGAGAGAGGAGCCACGTCTGGCGCGCTGCAGACAGTTGGCGGTTTCCCACATTTTTCACTACGTACGCTGGGCAACTGTGCTTTTGAGGGACGGCATCTCCTCAAAGCACTTGGGACCATTTCGTACATTTTGCAAATCCAGGTTTGCTTCCGAAGATACACTCCATAGGGAGCTGTAGCTAATCGCTGCTTAAGGAGCTTCCTTCTATGAATTGCATGCTTACAATGTATTAGGCGTAGTCGCACTCATCCCTCTTGGGGGTCCATCTCCCCAAATATAGGCCTATACCCCCTTGTGCTTATGATGCAATGGAAAGCCCTCTTCATCCACCCCCAGAAGTCTCCCAAAGAGCCTCTCCCAAAGAGCTGTGGACTCTCAGGAAAGGCCTGAAATAAGTACCAGAAGAGCTGAAACTGGAGAAGGGAATTGGGGAAAATCAGGTAGAGGGAGGCTTGCATGAGTGAAGCTTGGCCTGTCCCCCATCCCAAATTCCCCACTTCTACTCTAGCCTCTGGAGAATCCCCCAACCTTCAGGAATGTGGGTTTTTTTTGGGGGGGGGGGGTCAGGAGGGCTGTGTGGAGAGGAGGAACAAGGAGTTCCCCTCGCCTGAGCATCTTTTGGTCACACACTTGATTGGATAAAGGCTACTGTTGTGGTTCATCATTTTCATCCTATTTTGAAAAAATAAAACCACACCATCTTTGAAATAACCCTAAGGGTTTTTCCGCTCCTTATGTGGCAGTTGCGTTCACTGTCGCTGCTTAAAATGTAGAGCTGTTTTTCAAATTCCTGAGTAACACTGAAGGTGAACAACACTTCGTTTAGAAATCTAATTCACCTTTTTGATCCCCCTTCCCCCAATGAGAGCTAAGTAATGCTTCAAAATCCAGTGCTCACCATAAAACAAAATGATGACTCAAAAGTTTCTCAGTGCTGTGTTCTTATTTGAGTTCACTGCTTATTTATTCAAACAGTATCGAACTGTTCATAAAAGACATGTGTAAATATAATCAGCTTTCAAAAAGCTTTTATGTTTTGCAGAATGTTAGTTGTTTGTTGAGCTTCGCAGTGAGCTTTGGTCAGTGATGTCTTTTCAGTGTTGGTCATGAATATTCAATAGAATTTCTGCTGCAGACAAAAGAAGCACCCTTTTTGTTTTCTTCTACTGCAAAACTTAGTCTTGCCTCTGGTATAATTGACTGAAGCGAATACTTTAGCCCAATACTATAAATACAGTAATTAGAAAATGCAGAGGTAGCTGAAGAATACCTTTAATAAAATGTATTTTTAAAAATCAGATAATTTAAAAGTACATAAATACATTGCGTAGAAAAACCTATAGAAGGTAGCATTGTACATAAGAGTAATATTAGCTCACTGGGGCACAATATAACTACAATGATTAAAGATCATTTTAAAAGGCAAAGGACTCAGACTCTTACAAGTCTTATTTATTCATTTTATTTAAATATTTATAAGCTGTCTTGCTGGGCCAAGTCCAGGTTTCTATGGAAACCTGTGCTGCATCTTTTTTATTGATATTTATGGTACTTTCCTACTAACTTATGCAATAATAGATGACTGGAATTTTCATTTTCTGCTATGCAGGTATGTATGCTTACTAAACAGATGTTTTTGAGGGACAGATGTGGTTTTTAATATTCTGTTGGGAGCTGCCCAGAGTGGCTGGGGAAGCCCAGCTGGATGAATGGGGTATAAATACTAAATACTAAATAATAATAATAATTCAAGTAATTTGCAGGCAACAAAACTGAAACAATAACAACTATATAGTTAGGAACTTTTATTATTTAGTCAGTTTAAGCAAGATGTGTATCTGAATGGTTCTGGAATCAGAAATGATCTTAGTCAAGATTTGGCATATTGAAAATGGTCTAAACTCCATCTAGATGGACGGCCACCAGACTCCTTTTGTTCAAGGGTAGAAGCATGAGCTCTTCTCCTCTAGCAATAGTAACTAAGAGCTCATTTGCATCTTATTGCATCAAGCAATAAGACCACATCTACATGTGATGCTGTGTAAAAGCAAAGTGTGAAGATGCACATGTCCAAATACACAATGGACAAAGAATTTCACTCCATGTATCTTTGATTGTTTGGGGCCCCATGCCTTCCCTTCATATAATTGCTGTGTAAGTGCAGTGAACTCTAGTGTTCCTGCAGTGCCACATAAAATGTGGATCCACCTACATAAAAATTAATGGCCGTATCATATATTAGTAATTGTATGACTGGAGAAAACAATTTCTAAAGTATCTGTGCCAATGCGGGAATATTTCAGAATAAAGGAACAAACTAAAAGTGACAGGTGTCCCACCTCCTTTATTCGATATCCTGCCTCTTGTAGGATTCCTGCCCCCTCAAAGTGCTATTTCACCACCCTAAACATTGTTTTTGGGGTGGGTTGTGATCCATTTGGATACTTGTCTTGTTGCCCATGACCCCATGGATTGTGTTTCAAGTCATCGTCCCCATATGACCCCAAAACCTTAGGAGCTCCAGTCACGCCCAACCAATAAACACAAAGAACACAAAAGTTCAATCAGTATTTCTGTTTGAGAAATATTGTTGATAAGTTCTAATACTTGCTGTTGCTGATACAAGAGGCAGGCAAGTCTGATCTTAAATGGTGTAATCAGACCCACAATGCAGCACTCCAAAATATCACATTTGTAAGGAATCCTAAACCTGTCCTAAAAGGAGGCAGGACTTCTAGTGAAAATGGGGCAGGGCACATCTCACAAGTCACTTTTCGTTTGACAAATGGTAGTAGTATTATTCTTATTATTCTTATTATTTTATATGCACGCAGGTCTCAGAGTGGTTCCCCTGGTCTTACAGCTATAACTATTGAACATTTTCTTCACCTAATGTGTACTGTAATCTCCTTTTTCCTTAGTCCTACACTCACCATGGCACATAGGAATCTCACTGGGAGCTGTAACGTCAACTGTGGCTGCAAAATCCATGAATATGAACCTGTTTGTGGGTCAGATGGAATCACATATTTCAACCCTTGTCTGGCTGGTTGCATCAGCAGTGGAAATCATAGCACAGGGGTAAGGATACCCACAAGTACACAAACTCTACTTCTCATGCCATGCAGAAAAACACTTAAGCAAGTAAGGTCATTACCCCTTTCTTCCATTTTCAATGCTACCCATCCCCAAACCACTCACTCACGAGACAGGCATTAGCTCAGCGGCAGAGCACATGCTTTTCTGGCAAAAAGTCCCAGATTAAACCCCTGGTATATGCTGAAACCCCAAAGAGCCACTGCTAGTCAGTGCCAACACCACTAATCTAGATAGACCAATGAACTGACTTGACATAAGGCAAGTTCCTAAAGATACTGACATATAGCTTAACAGAAAATGACAGTTGCTCCTCTACTGAATGAGATCCCCAGCCTTAAGCATGGAAAAATATCTTAGACTGAAATAGGAGACCTTCTTCTTCAGACGTAATATTCAGCTTACAAGTTTTGCAAAACCTTTTTGTGCTTTCACAGCCAAGGAGGGCTTCTGTTCTTCAAATGATCTAACCTCAGGCATTCTTTAATTCCAATTGCTATTATAGTCTTTCTGCCTTAAGATCCTGTTCTTTTAAAAGGGGAGGGTCTCCTTCCTTCCATAACTAACTGAAGATGTGTAAGTGCTCTTTTTAGAACACACAGAAAGGGGGGGGGTGTGTTTCCACTCAGGGAGGCAGTACATTTGGATTTTGCGACCTATACTGATTAAACACCCCACCAGCCAATCTTTTTCAGGGAAGCTGCTAGCCTGCCCCAAACTAGCCAATCAGTAGCTGTAACTCAGTCTTCTCCAACCCTGGTTCCTCCTAGATGTTACTGGGCTACAACCCCCATCATTCCCAGCTCGCATGGCCAATGGCCAGGGATGGTGGAGGTTGTAGTCCCAACAACATCTGGGGGGAAGCAAGGTTGGAGAAGGTTGTTCTAGCTAAATGGTTGTGTAATCTGCTACTCCCCCCAAGTTGCTCAATGCTATATCCTTGTTTGCCTATCCTACTCAGTCGTCCAGCTCTACTCCTGGCCTGATTTCCCGCTTGTGCTGCCCAGCTCTAATATTACATAACTCTACTTCATCCTAACCTCTCCTGCCAGACCCACCATAGTGTGTTTAAAGAACTAACTTCTTTTGCCTTGATTTCTGCACTGACTTCTCTTAGACTCTAATGTCTTTAGCAGCTCATTACTTCTAGCCCAGTATTTCCCAAACTTTCCCCCTCATGGAGCTCTTCAAAAATGTTGAGGGTCTTGGAGGACCGACCACTCAGTGGTTTTCTTGCTTGTTGTGGCAATTGTAATGGGCTGTGCTGGATGCTGCCTGCATTTCTATTGCTCCTTTTATTTATTGGATTTTATTTTATTGCATTACAATTTGAATTCCATATAAGCAATAAGCGCTGTAAAAATACAGTTAAAAATCAAAATGAGTATTTAATGCAGGCATGCCACAGACCGCACAAATGAAGCTTGCTGATCACGTGTTTGGGAACCTTGTCCTAGCCCACAAGGAACTGCATGGTTATATAGGATGGAACTCCAATTTACCTCTGCAAGCACATGTTCCAAACCTGCATTTGTGTAGGTAACAGGTGTGTGCAGGTGTTGTTTTTTAGGAGAGAGTAGGGGGTGGAAGGGGGGGGGAGTGCTTAATCATTTACACTGATTCTTTCCTATAAATACCTGGCCCCTTCCTTAGCTTTATAAGACAACATAAGATCAATAAGTCACTTTCACTTTCCCCCTAGCTAGCATATTGTGCCAATTCAATGGAAGCATAAAATACAAACAAGAAACCTTGGCATTTGATGCTCCTTGTCTTTGATGTTCCACAGATAAGAAATTATACAGAATGTGCCTGTGTCCAAAGCAGACAAGTTATTACACCACCGACAGTTGGACAGCGCAGTCAGCTGAGAGTGGTGATCGTCAAAACATATCTCAATGAGAATGGTTATGCTGTGTCTGGGAAGTGTAATCGAACCTGCAATACACTCATTCCATTCCTCATTTTTCTCTTCATTGTTACGCTCATCACAGCATGTGCACAGCCATCAGCAATCATAGTAACACTCAGGTGAGAGGTGCCTGAATTATTACAGTTTTATTAGAGGGATAGCATGCTGTTACCAGGTTCTGGGGGTCTGTGTCGTCTTCAGCAGGATATGCCTTATCCTCATTTATCTGATAATAGATATCGAGGTGACCCCTTTGATATATTTTAGTTATATGCACCCAGTTCACAGAGGCACTTGAAGATCAAGTGTGAGAGAGGGACACAGTAGGAGTGGGCCATTGCAGATGAAACCACTTAATAAACAATCTAGGAGGGGATTCAGTCGGGAAGAAGTGGATCCGCTGCTTTATTTGACCTCACTAGTTCGGAATGTATATGGTGAACTCCTTTTTTAAAAAATAATTTTAATGGGTTGAAGAAGTGGTGAAGATGATCTGTGATCTTCTCAGCTGGCTTGACACAATACTTCTAAGATGACCTAGGTCCTAGAAGTAGCATGGAAGCTACTTTTCTTCCTGGATAAATTCAGTCCATTTATTACATTCATCAAATGATACAATTTAGTAGAAACAGAATAAAAGTCATAAAAGGAATACAGATATCACAGAGGAAACAAAAGTGAGTCCTTTGCTGCCTTTGGCTTCCAAATTCTTGTTTGCCCTGAGCGCTCCAAAGTAGGGTGGAGAAGCAATTTAATGGGGATAGAAAACAAAGCCCGATAAAAGAGTTGATTCAATCAGGATGCAAAGCTTTTTAGTTTGCTTCATCACTTAAAATTACTTTATGTGAACCTTTGGATTTGAGTCTATTAACTGCCTTGTTTGCACTTAACTCTGTGAATGCTTTTTTTTGGTATACTAATAAGTGGACTCACACTCTGAACTTCTTCTCAATAAGGATTTTTTTTTTTAATTAAGAGAAATTGAAGGTATTACTAAATATGCCTTGCAGTTTAAGGCTTTAAAATACCATGTGTCTTTTTTAGGTCTGTGGAAGATGGTGAGAGGCCTTTTGCACTTGGGATGCAATTTGTTTTATTAAGAACCCTTGGTAAGTGTAGTCATGTAGGGCGGGTAACTTATTGTTTCAGATCATATTATTTAGGAAAATTATTGCAAAAATACGTAATTGGATGGAGTTAAATTTGAGACACTAGTTTTGGCTTGGAACCCAGTTGAGTAAGTTGCTTTGCTACATTTGAACCCACTTATTGGTAAATATCATCCACAAGATCTTTTGCCCCTTCTTAAACTTTAGGTATGTGTAGTTCTTTGCAAAGTATTTTGGCCTTTGCAAAGCAAACCGGTTTTATTATACAATTGTATATTAACTGTTTTAATCTGGGAGTCAATTAATCTTAATCTTCCTGTTTATTTCAGCATACATTCCCACTCCAATTTATTTTGGAGCTGTCATTGACACGACCTGCATGCTGTGGCAACAGGAATGTGGTGTGCAAGGCTCATGTTGGGAATATGATGTGACGTCGTTTCGTTTCGTCTACTTTGGTCTGGCTGCTGGCCTAAAATGTGTTGGATTCCTGTTCATTTTCCTTGCCTGGTACTCCATTAAATACAAAGAAGAGAAGCTTCAAAGGCAGATGTGGAGGGGCTCATCTATCAACACAGTGAGTGAGGTGGTGGGGAACACCGGAGCTCAGCAAAACTATGCACGGACTAGATCCTGCCCCACTTTTAGCTCTCAAGGCGAACATACTGAAGATGCTGGTCCGTCACTAGGGATGCATTACATAGCGCAGACCTATCCTGGCCCCCTTACAGAAGCAATAAATGCCCCAGATGAAAAGGCTTCAGAAGTACCCACTCCTGAGATATAGAGCCCTTTGGTAACCTCAAATTTGATTTGTTGGTCAGTTTTTAAGTATGGGGCCTTTGGAAACACCCGTGCCTTCTTTTTCTTAACCTGATCTGCAACAGATAACAAACCAACAAAGCTTAATGCACAGAGCCATGACCTATCTGAGGGCTGGAAACCTCAAAACAACCCAGGTAGCTCTTTCTTCCCTTTTTGGGAAGGGAGTTTTAAAACATGTTTGTAAGTATTTCAGCTGTGTCTGTTAAATCCCCAAGTTCCAGGCAAGTGTTACAAAAGGCAGAACTCAAGATTGACAGAAATGAATATCCAAAGTTACAAAACAAGTAGGATAATGCATCCACAACTCCTGGACTTGGGAGGAGTTAAGTATTTATTTTGACTTCTGTTTCAAAGCACAACTAAAACCAGTCTCAGCTATGCAACTTGGATTGGATAACTTTTTTGTTCTGTGTCTCTATTTTCCCTCAAAATTTCTCAAATCATCTGAATTAGAAAAGGGGGCATTTTTGTTATATTTTAAATAAAGAGTACTTGAAACCATAGAACAGTTAAATACACTGGGTATGGTCTGATATTCTAAGGCATAGTAGTTTAAACCTGTTCAATTCATTTAATTCTAGCATGATGATGTAGTATTTTTTAGTTTAGCGCAGAGAATTATAACCACCAGTAATTTTAGTATTAATCTATAGTAATATTAAAGCGTTTAAAATATGTGCATAAAGAGCAGCTCGGTATTTGTATATTCTTGCAACAAGGAGATAATCTGCCACAGATACTCTAATACTGCTTTCACCAATTCCACACCCAAGCTATCTTAGAGTGAATGGACACACACAAAAAGGATGACCTTTTGAGGTTGTGGCAATTTGAGAAGAGTCTCACGTTAACTAAAGCTGGTGGAATTGCACAGTGGTTTGCTTATTTTGTCAAATGAACAGATCGCCATTCACATATCTCATCATGCACCAAGTGTCATTCTGAGTATGTGATAGTGCAATTAAATGCCTGTTTTGCCATGTGGCCTGCTGTAACGCGCACTGAATTCTTTCCAATTCCCCAAGGGTGAATTGTTGGGCAAGTGATGCTTGGCTGTAGGGCAGCCAGAGCTGATCTCCCCTTGCTGCAGTATTAGAGGATACATGTGTACATAGGTTCCAAGGTATGGAGAAACAGAGATTCAAAAGCTACATATATAATAGTTGTGTGATTCTTCCATCTTACAGTTGGGTGGTTTTTTGTGTGCCAACCAACCAGAGGTCTAGAGTAGAGCACTGTCACAAGGACAAGATGCTTAATGCTTTCCCATGTTTACTCAAAGATTACACCCTTCAGCTTCTTTCATGCTATTCTCCCTCTTGTCTTTTCCTGATAGGTGGGGCAATAGCTTGGAAAGGAAGTGGATTTCTGAGTGGGCATATAGCAAGATGGAAGAGTTAAGCAGCTGTGCCTGCTCTTCCTCCATTTAACTTGGTTTGTTTTTTTTACTTTATATATTTTAAAACTGTTGATGGAAAGAATCACACAGCTAAGTGTTGTATATAGTTTGATCCAAAGTTCCAGGTTTTCTTGTTTTGTTCGATTTAAATTTATCAAATTTCTTTTGTTATGCATTCGTTTTTGTTGGGGTGTAATTTCCAGATAGTCGATGTAGTATATTCCCAGTGAGATGAAAAAGGCTTCTTAGTGTTCACTGAGATTGTTGTTTATGTCTTGGAAGTACTACAGGCTGTGCTGTGTATTGTATCAAGGTATTTGAAGTCATGAAGGATTTCGGTTGTGATGGTTTTCCTTCTTACAGTTAAAGAGCTGTACAGGGAATTCTGTACATGCAGTGGGATGTCGTAATCCCACATTGCAGATGCAGTTGTCAGCGGTTCTAGGCATTACAAAGAGGAAATATGAAAAGGACAAATGTTTCAGGCCACATTTCTAGCAGAAGGAAGCATTAAGGGAAATACTGTGAGAGAGAGTGAGAAGCATGTGAGGTAATGCACATATAAATGATGTTAGTGGTTGCTATGGCAGTGTGCATATGCAGTGCGGATCTTCAAAACCCAGTTTGTGTTGATGAACATGTAACGTGGAAGCATAGTGCTGGCAACGGATTATCAGTGGCACTGTGGTTCTGAAAAGTTAAGGAGGAGGCACTCATGTTCATGAAGCTGGCTCCTGGTTTTGTGGTTTGCAGGGAGCCAGGGTTGCATATGAACTAGCAGTAGCCCCGTATTTCAAGGAAATGTGTTGAAAATGCAGATTTCAAGTCAAAGGATAAATTGCCCTTCAGTCAGCATTTTCCAAGTGGTGTGCATGTCTGTGAAGATTCATGGTCAAGAGACCTTCACTGTCACTGTGATTGTTGAAAGCGGTAGCAGGAGGTTTGGTCATACAACTTCATTGCTTCACATTGCTGTTCTTTTATTGGTCTTCTTTGATGCCGCCCCTTTCAGATGTGGAAGAAGGGGGACAACTCTTTTAGGGGAGCAATGTAATACTTCAATTGAAGGTTTTCCCCTCTCCAACAGTGTTTTAAGTTCTAAATATTTTGATAACATTGTATATAGTGTAAATGGAAGTAGACAGCCATAAATATTAATGTAAATACATGTTTATAGTTGTAGCATTAAGCATATTTATACAAACCTAATATTGCCTCAAAAATATTCAAGTTCTTCTTCTATCTACAATTATCAGTGTTGGTTTTACACCCTTGAAATCTGAAATGTTATCCAAAGTTGCCTCCAACGTACTGCATTAGTCTGAGCTTATTTATTTCAGATCATTGTGTCATTTATGTATTTATAGTGTGTGTTACTACTCTTGTATCCTGCAATACATTGTCATAAAACACAGGGTGTAAGGCCAGGACTTGTTCTGAACACTTCCAAAGCTCCCCACCCCCTTTTAGTAGAGAAAATAATGAAAGATGCAACTGGATTACCTTTTGAACTAGATACATACTGCCCTGGTGCTAATGTGATGAAGTAATTCTTTCTCTGGCATGAGAATATTTCATACAAGTTTAAATAGCTGCATGTGCTTGCCTTCTGAAATTCTCATTGTTGTCTACAAAAGTGCACATAATTATTGGTAGGTTGGGCACACACTTCTGCTCCACATGTTGGTTGCTTGCCTGAAGTAGTACAAAATTTAAACCAATATCTTTAGGTACTTTAGGCATGAAAAATCGACTGTTACTCGTTCTCTGTTGATCTGAAAATGTAAGGTTCAGGAAAAGGATAGTAAAGACACTGTGCTTCAGTTTTGCTAAACAGATGTGATAGGCAAGTTTTCCTTCTAAATAGCCCCCACAATCATTTGGTCAGGTTAATACTGAATGAACATGGCGATAGTGTCAGTGGAGACAGTCAAACTATGCCTTTTGGCTTCTGAACTTTAAAAAAGGTAGTACTCTACTGCTGAACAGAGCAGTTAGCAAAGCTGTGCAGTAACCACATATGTTTGAGGCTTACTGGAAATATGTAGTAATTCTACCTGAGAGGAAAATTGCAGGGATTATTTAATTAGAAATACTTCAAAAATATGCAATTTTCAATTGTTGTTAGCTTTTAAAATACTTGGCTACTTCTCTCTTTTCCAGGCAAAAGGGACATTGCCACTGGTTGTCCTTGCATGATGCAATGGTGTGCCCCTTTCCTCCCCTTGTTTCATTTTTAAATTCTGAAAAGTTTCATCATAAGCCGGCTACAAACCATGGATTATGATGCTGATTTTGTTTTAAACCCAAGATTCCTGGCTCAAACTAAATTGTTATGCTAAATCAAAACTCTTTAAAAATGAAACATGGGGAAGGGGCAATAAGCTTCACTTGGACTCATTGAGACCCATTTCCGTAGTGCTAAACCGTGTTCCTGAAAAGAAATATATGGTATTAATCAAGGGAGCAAGCTAGTTAAAAAGATTATACTGCATAAATGGTTTGTTTTTTTAATGTGTCCAACGGGAAAGTGTTTAGCTACTGTGCCTGTGGTAACAAAAATGCAATTTGATGGATACAGTAGGTTTCTTTTTACTAAGACGTCCATGGAACAAATAAGAGTTTTCCAAACCTATGTGCAAGTTCCTGTAAAATAAACATTATGGGCAAAATTTGTTGTAAACATCTCTTTGCAAGTGAACCCCTTGGATACAACATTTTGAAATAAAAATGGCTTCTCGGTGTGTTTTGCTGTACATTCTCAACCTTGAACGTGTGGGTTTGCGGATCTCAGTTGCAGGATGGAACAGTAGGTGGCTGGCTGGTGCCCACTGAGACTGATGGGGCAGATGGGAGGCACGCCATGTGGTGAGTCACAGGTTCCCTACCCCCTTCTCTAGAATGGCAAAGTCTAAGCATATACAGAACAATAAGAGGTTAGTGATGAAAATTTCTAGCTATTATAAAGGCTCTATTTTTTTTTGGGGGGGGGGAGTTCCTCCTCCAGCCCCTTACCACTTGGAATTATGTATAATTAATTGTCAAATGAGTAAAGTACAGGTACCACTCCCCACCACATTGCTTTCATCTGCCCATCTAAATTATATCTATGTGCTCTCATCTAGTGAAGTTGATTGGTGCAGAAGTTTCCTCTGTAACAGGATGCAAATGTTTTTGGGAATTGTGCTTGTTCAGGAACTGATGCATTACAAAATGTGAAACTCAATTTCAATGAGTCCCCCCCCCCTTGCTGAGTGATTAAACTCCACATAAATTTCTGTCATCAGTAGGTGCAATGTGGAACTGTTACCTAAATGACAAAAAAAACCAACAACCCCAACCTACTAGTTTATAAAATGCAGAGATCAGGGCCACCAGACTTCATTATGCTGGTGGTTTTGACTATTTAAAAATATTAGGAAAGATGCCCACATATTTGCAGAGGCTGTGTGTGTATTGCAGCAGAGCAGGTTGTTCAGTAGTGTCACAGTGACATCCAATGGCTGGTAAGGAACAGCAAACAATTTTCTGCCGTCTGAGGCATGTGACACAAGTGTCCTATATTATTTAGTAGCTGTAAGAGTGAAAATTGAAATAATTGATGCCTTCGTTGCTAGCCTGTCTCACACTACTGAGTTTATTCCAGTCCTAAATAGTGGCAGACTTTTCTACCACAATCGAAACTAGTTGTTTTTATTGTTCTATCCAACTAGGATTCTATAGAAACACTGAACGGTTATTTAAAATGGTTATTTAGAAGTCCCACATAAAATTAACTCAAATCTGCATAAACCTAATTATCAAATTTAAAGATTTTGGTCGGCTATGCTGGAATATAAGATGGAATCCCAATTTTGAACCTACCATGTCATCAGTAGATGTTTTTAGAGATTTCATAATACTTTAACTAAATTGGCAATCTACAAATTATACTATTACTGTGTAACTATTGCCCATAAACATACAGTAAAAGTGTCCAACTCACAACTGAGCATAGTGAGTGGTCTTCACCATTACTCAACACCAATGTAAAGTTTACTTAATTAATTGTCTTCAGTAACTGATGTTTGAAAGTATGGAAACATTTGCTACGTTAGCCTTATGAATCTTTGGTTTCACTCAATTTTTTTTTACTATGAAACAGGTACAGGAACTCTTTATTTCAAGAAATATTGCTTCTAGACTTCACCGAAGTCAGAATTGTTCTATAAAAGTATTGCAGAATATAATTTTTTTTTACAAGAACACAGTTTAAAGTCTAATAATGGACACTCTATATACAAACAGCATCATTCATGCCCATAAATACGTTTGTTCGGTCATTCCGCTCGTGACACACACATGATTAAACACCTAGTTAATGTCAACAACTTTACAGAGTCCATCACAAGCTTTTCCTGAAAATTATTAAAAAGCCTACTGAGCACCAGGAACACGCAATTGTCAATTTTATCCTGTGTTATTTAAAACAAATAGTTTTTAAACCCCTATTTCCATTACCACACATAAAGACATGTACTCTCCTATAGATCAAATAACACAGAAATACCACTTTGCTCTATTTTATAATTCAAATGTTGCGGTTCAAAAGAACCTCTAAAAATGTTTGGCAAAATCAAGCAACGAACTTATACTCAAGAGTTTGTCTGCAGTTACGTACCTTCTGCGTCTTCTAAATCTATGGTTACCAATTTTTGCATTCAACTGTTTTGTTCAAAAGCAGTCCAATCCATTAAGTAATGTGGGTCGTATGGGAGATGGTGCTTTTCCGTCTTTTTGAAGTCACTGGAGAAGCCCTTGTCTATTCCACATGCACCTTGGAGATTTCCTGTGTTTGAGAAGCCTCTGCATTAAGATGTATGGCTATAATCCAGCATTCATATGACTACATAGAGAGAAGGCCTCACAGTTGTGTAGTCTCCCATTGGGATGAGTAAAAAACTGAGTGACTCTCCACTATACCCTGCATAAAAAATGCTTACTGAACATGCTGGTATGAAACACTGCCAATGGCATATTTGTATAGGCACATTTTTGCATACACCAGTCCCCTTCTTTGGATGAGAGTTCAGTTACAAACAGAGGTAGCTGATCCATGGCCTCCAGATTTGGACTTCACCACACAACATCTCTGACCCATGGCCATGTTGGCTGGGACTGATGAGAGTCCAGTAACATATGACAGACCACAGATTAGCCTCCCCCGTTCTAAACTCTAAAACTTATCTGAGTAGTTTCCGAGCACATCAAGGCTTGTCTTTGCCTAATGAAAATTAAGCTTCCTTTCAAGCAAAATAAATCGAAAATTTGAAAACCTTAATTACTTATTAGTTTCCTTATACATTGAAATCTGAAAATATAACACCTTCTCTATTACATCTTTTGTTAGCTGCTTCTTTCTGAGAAAAATTACCATAAAATCAATTTGAGCATAGAGGCTTAAAACCAAACATTGCTTTCTGCTCAATGTTCAGATAATTGGTTTTCATAATCCATGCTGCATATCGCTTTTGCTACCAACCTACTTTATTTTGTTGCAATTACACACTATTTAGCAAAACTAAGAACATGTACCAGATTAATAAAAGCTATGGCACACAGATTATAAAAGTGCAATATAATTTTACTCTTATCAGTATGAAATTTCAGTGGTTAATTAAAAAAAACCATGATTCAGGGAGCTTAAGTGGACAGAAACATTCATTTGTGGTGAGCCATTTGCGGAACAAGAAGACAAATGACTCAAAAGACTAATTTGCAGGTGCCTTTATACTGCAGAAAATCAGGGTATCACTGCAATGTGACTTTCTTTTTAACACTGGAACTCTGGCTTCTTCAGTTACACTTTAAGAGTTTGTGTATGTGTATGCAGAGCACATATCATGGTCTCATTTTGCTAAAAAAAGTTAACAGTAGCAAAATTTGGAATGTCAGTTGTCATAACTACTACTATTTGCCAACTAATTAATAAAGAAGAAATAATGTGTGGTTTACCACAATCTAATCTGAGGAGAGTGGAGATGAGGCACTGCCTTCTACACTTAGACGCTGTGAAGCATTTGGAAAATGTTCCCTTTTTTTCAACGCCCTCTCAGTTTTATGCTCCATGATGAACTGGTGGATTGCCCCTGCATTCATGGGAAGATAGATCTGCTCTTCAAAAATATCTTCTGCAGAGTCACTGTCTTGGGCTGAGTCTTTCTGAAGAATATTACTGGGTTGTAAGGTGAAGCTATGGCTAGACTCAAGCTCTGTGAAGTCATTCCCACTGAAATCCGTTTCAATACGAACTGGTTCTTTGGTCTCCAGCCACGCGTCGGCTTGGTGACTATTCCAGTGTGGTAGGTTTGGACTCACGTTTGCAGGAATATCATTGCTTAATTCAGGTTTGCTCTCCTGGCTTAACATAATAGCGCTCAAAGCCAGTGTCCCCAAATCTGTAGGCATAATAGGCTGGGCCTCTTGGGCTGTCAACCAACTTGAACCTTCGTCTGATTCAGCAGAGCTCATATCTAGCAAGGCAAATGGTGTGGATGATTCATCCAAGTACCCACTGGCATAAGTAGCCTGAGTCTTTGCTCCTCCATTTTGCTCAGAGTAACTGTTCAGCAGTGCAAAGATTCTATCTACATCCTTCAAGTAATTTGTCCAGTCGTTAGGACTAAGTCTGTAGTCATTTCTGGCTTCATATAAACTTTCATTCACACTGTACAAATCTTCCAGTCCTTGCCAGTTGACATTTTCCATGAAGATTGGCAACTTAGCCTTCCCATCCATGCCATAACTGTCCTCTGCTAAAAGAGAAGAAATGAAACTGTAGTTAGACTAAAGTTCAGTATTGATTGTGTTTGCTACCACTGTCCTGACTCAGTTCAGTAGCTCCTTTTTTTCATAACTGCAGCATGTCGATTGGTTATGGAAAAAGATAAAGATCACACAATTTTTTCTTTTTAAGAAAGTGTGGGGACACCCACAGTGAAACACCCCATATTTTACTTATAGATGGGGAAAAGGCACTTTGATCCAAGTAGCAATAATCGAGAAAAGGAGTCAGAAGCAGTCCACAATCAAAGCAGGAGTGGTATTCAACTAAGTTCTATGGACAGCAGACCCACTGAAATTAATGAATTTAAGTTAGTTGTGTTTACTATCTTCAATGGGTCTACTCTGAGTAGGACCATTGAATACCATCCAATGTGTGCATATGGGATCAATGAACCTTGCTTGTTTTCCAACTCTATCAATAATAATAAAGTAAGTAATGAAGTAAAATACTTTTGACGACATTGTGGTTCCAATAAGATGCTCCATGACCTACTACTGTTACTAAACTGTTGTGCATAGCCAAGTTACTGTACATTTTCATCTTTAAAAAGATGGCAACGATGTGGTATCCGAAAAGGGGGGTGCTATAATACAATATAAGAAAACACTGGTGCTTCTAGTATATCACAAGTAAGCCTGTGGATTTAGACAGTAGAAATATTACTGAGAACACTTCATTGAGGATACCCAGGGAATCAACATACACATAACAAAAGGGAAACAAATGTTTGTACTATACAATAATGGCAAAGTCAACTACAGAATTATGAGGGCTATGCAGCCAATGAGAGGCTACAGAAGAACAAGAATAAGGTATCCATGCACCAAAGGTCTCTTCTGTTGCCATCTTTTACTCTACCCCATACATATTAAGATGCACACTTTTGACGTGAACTACCTGCCCTTAATTCTAAACACATAGGGATTTGGTATACATAGCTACCTACTACATTATGAGAAAAAAAATGTACAGGATTTGAGCAAATGTGGTGTAATGGTTAAGAGTCAGACCAGGGCTGGGGAGATCCAGGTTCAACCACCGCCCACTCAGCTCATTGGATGACTGTGGGCCAGTCACCATCTTGCACTCTAATCTAACTCAGAATTGTCAGTGGTGGTGGGGGGGCAATGTACACTACCAGAGGAAAAATGGGGTGCAAAGTGGTTTGTTGTATTCCAACAACTTCTGCAGGGTCACATGTTCCTAACCTCCAACTTTGATGCTCTGAGTGGCATTTAAGCTGTAGAATTTTAGACAAATTCTTGTACAAGTGGATCACTCCAAGTAAATAAACAATTATTCAAGTTTACTGATTTGAAACAAATGTAGTAAGGCCCAATGTCTTCCTGAAGTTTTTCTAACAGTCTTGAGTATTCTCAGGGTTCCTCATCTCTGAAGGTTCACTCAAGTACATAGTACCCGATAGGTCTTCTAGCCAGGCTCTGATTATGTCCAAATCTCCGTGGCTTCAACAATGCTACAGTATGAGGTGCTTTCAGACTACATACGTGACAATGCAACTTTTCACTTGGGTTACAGATTCAGGAAATGCAAGAACACATTTTTCGTATCACTTGTGAAAATGCCCTAAGTGTCTGAACATCCTGATGGAGGTCCAAACCTTGAAAGCCAGTACCTACATACTCATAACTTTACAAAATACCAATTCATAAGGGGAGTTAAAAGTCAACAATTATGCAATTGTATGGGATATGACATGCAGAGCTGAAGTATTTTTAATTGCCGTATCAGGTTCGTTGCTGCTGACGATAGCAAGAAGATAAGCGTATTTATAACGAAACATTCTGAAAAGACCAACCTATAACAACAACAAAAATGCTTCCATCATTGAAAAATGCATCAGAAATGGGAACCTCAAGAAAGAATGGCAAGTAGAAGCAAAAAGTAACTGGCATAATCAAAAGAGATAAAATATTGATCCAATGTATTTGGACCATACCATCTTCATGGAAATTTAGAGAAGCAAAGATCCAACATTTAGATGTGCTGTTTCTTCTTTTCTTACCCTATGATATCCAAAACTTGTTGGATCAATGAACATCGCTTTTGAATCCCACTTTACTTTCTCTCTTCTACTTCCAGTTCAGTCATTATAAACAATCAAGATTTGAATGGCATAGATAAAAAAAAAGTGACAAAAGATTTGAATGAACTCCCCTTTGTATAAACCGAATGGCTTGAGATGGAGCAAGATTGCACCCACTGGCTGTGCCCTTGGTGTCCATGTGTTCAGGATTCATGCACAAGGCTGATGGCAGGTTGGAAGAAGCCCTGGGCAAGGGGTCCTCTAGGGCTCCTTGAAATATTCTGGTGGTCACTGACCTCCATAGCACCCTGGGGTTGTCCCCAAGTAAGTGTGCCAGGCAGCAGAGAGGGATTCCTTTTTATTTTTATACTCAAGTGCCGTATTCTTGGGACAGAAGTGGTGAGTGGCTGTATGCAATTTGCTTAATGGTGTAAAGTGATGCCAGCAACTGCTGCCATCTCTGGCGGCCCCAGCATTTGCCTGGCCATGCCGACTCTGGGCCTGACACTTATGCATAGGTGAGACTCCTTGTCCCAAGGTTCCTAATTGCATGAAGACGCCTTCTGCAGATATGTCTGCACGTGCATGAAATGCCTTCCATACATTTGCTAAACATGTAGATGTTGTGGGACCAGTGGGTGCAGTCTCATTCCCCCCATGTGCATCAATGAACACGAGCGATGCTATTGTCATGTGAAACAACATACAGTACTTCCAGAGAACTATGCCGTGCCTTCCACTCCCCAGCCCCCCGTACAAGGATGATGAGTGAATTTCCTAAAGCAGGACTAATGTAAAATGAACTGCATGAAGTCTCAGTGTGAGCAAAGTTAAATGTAAAGTGGAAGATGTAAAAACCAGTGGCCAGGTGCAGAACATCATTAGCGCTTGCATGCAGCAAAAGCTACGCAATGTGCGGGATACAGGCATTAGTCGAAATGGACCAGGTCATGCAATTATTTGGAAAGAAGCTGCTGAGGAGAATAATAAAGTGTGGATACCTGTGTGGATCATAGCTTCCTCCATCTTTATTTCCTGATATAGGAAAATACAAGAGTAACTTTTGTTAGTGTTTAGATTTGGTAAAAATCACTCATAATGTAGCTTTCCATGCACAGCATCTACCTCCTAAAAAGAAATTTATCGTGTTATAATTAGGTAAAGCGACAGTCCAACAAAGATACCTGGTAGGGAGTGTACTAAATAAATCAAAAAATAGAAAAAGTGATAAAATCGTAAGAAAAGGGAAATGTTACATATTATTATTATTATTATTATTATTATTATTATTATTATTATTATTATTTTATTAATTAAATCTGTATATCGCAATTCTTCTGAAGATAAAAGGGCGGTTCACAACAAAAAATACAAAATGAGAACACAAAATGCATAACAAAACAATAACAAAGCTATAACCCACTCCCACAAACACCTTTAAAAGGCCATAGAATGTTAATCAGCCAAAGGCTTGGTTATAGAGAAACGTGTCTCCCTGGGGAGAGGATTCCACAAATGGGAAGCCACCAAAGAAAAAACCCATTCTCCCCTTGCCACCCTCCAGACCTCTTGAGGAGGAGGTACACAAAGAAGTGTCTCAGGTGATAATTGCAGAGTCTGGGTGGGTTCATATGGAGAGAGGCAGTCCTTGAGGTATTGCGTCCCTCAGCCATTTAATGATTTATACTTCAAAACCAACATTTTGAATTGGGCTTGGAAACTAACTGGCAGCCAGTGCAGTCAGATCAGGATTGGTGCAATATGCTCAAACTGCCTTGCCCCAGTGAGCAACCTAGCTGCTGAATTCTGTACCATCTGAAGTGTCTGAGCTGTCTTCCAAGGCAGCCCTGCGTATAATGTGTTGCAATAACCTAACCTAGAGGTTACCAGTGCAGAGACGACATAAGTGATTCCTGTCCAGACAGGGGCACAGCTGAGCTGACGGAAGGCATTCTGCGCCACTGAGGCCACCTGAGCCTCAAAGTGACAGCAAAGGATCCAGGAGTACCCCCAAGCTACATACCTGCTCATTCAGAGGGAGTGTAACCCCATCAAGAGCAGGCAACCTCTTATCCACCCAGCCTAGAAAACTGCCCACTTAACAGTGCCTTAGTAACTAGACTGAGCTTCAGTTTGTTGGCTCTCATCCAGTCCATTACTGAGGCAAGACAACGGTCCAGAACATCCGCTGGCCTTACCTGCAGATGTAAAGGAGAAGTAGAGCTGTGTGTCATTGGGATATTGCTGACAACATACTCCAAAACTCCAGATAACCGCACTCAGCTGTTTCATGTAGATGTTAAACAGCATAGAGGATTAAACTGAACCCTGAGGAACCGCATATTGGTAACAGGAATTATTATTATTTTGCAAAATTTTAGAGAAAGATTTCCCTGGAACACGGCCCACAACCCCTAATCACTTTACAGGCTTCAGATTACAAAAGAGTAATATAATTCCTTATTTTTCCAGGGAAAATGGAGAGCTAAACACAGGGGACACAGCTATGTACTTTCTCAGTGGGGTTTGATGCCCCTTGGTGGGCTCAATCCCAGGACAAATTCTCATTTGTTCTATTGGCAACCCAATATACGTATTGGACAAGTACATATAAAAGCAGATGGTGACCTCAGGCCTTCTCCCAGGCCCAAGGGAATACCTGGTGAAGAGAGGGCTGTAAGATTGGTTTCTACTAATATTTTGAGTGACAATGGAGAAGATGCATAAAATGAACACACACCCTTTAAGGACTCAAAACTTCATGTCCTAATAGAGCAGTTAATTGGTACAGTGAAAAGAAGAATCTGAGCACAAGGCTGCATAGAATAAACCTTTCCAGATGTGTTTTGGAGGGCAAGTGGAGTTATTCAGAGAGGAGGGAGTAAGTTTGCAATGTTCAAAGGCAATGCCTTCTTCATTATTGCTTCACATTTCCCAGGCTGACTCCTTGCATTGAGGGAGCAGGGGAGATGTCAGGCTTACAAGAAGAAGAAATCATATATACATGCAGCATGGTAAATAATGCAATTAACTCTGCCTGCTTTTGTAATTATTATGCAGTTTTCATGTAATATCTGTGTACAGTGAGGTGTCATATATTCTTCAGCTGCAAATCACGTCTAAATGGCTAAATATATTGTAAATACCCCATTCTGATCATGCTTAAAATCATTATTTCTCTAGATGTTTCACAGACCACTTTAACCATTCCTTGTAGTCATTAAGGGTTCAGGGATGGAAACAACATTAACAACCCAGAGTTAAGCATCATTTGTTATTACCTGTGTCAAGCCCCTTAGGTCTTGGATTGCACTGCTTATAACCTTGACAACTTCGTAGCTCCATTAGCTGTATGTGTAGCTGGTTCAAGGTGCCTCTTTCTACAGTGTGTACTGTATTTGTCAGCTAGACACGGGAGGGAGGGGAAAGGGGGGAAAGAAATGTTATGAGTGTCTGCAACTGCAAAAGGTGCAATACTCAAATGACTGAAGTCTATACGCTTACATGTAAGCCAAGCTTTAGGGAACCACCATAGCTCAGTGGTAAAAGCATGCAGCTTTGCACGCAGCAGGTCCCAGATTCAAACCCCAGCATCTCTAGGTAGGGCTGGGAGAGTTTCATTTTCCCATGAAACATCCCAAAGTAATTAAGAATAAAAACATTTTTTTAATCCACTACAGATGGAAACTGGGATAAGGATCTCCACTTAAAAGGCTTGTTGAGAATTGAAGGCCTTTAAAGAGGTGTCGAAAAGACAACAAAGATGGAGCTTAAATGAAGCGTAATGGGAGGGGCAGACATTAAACACACATTTACCTGGTAGGGGTCTGTATTCATGTCAAAATACTCGAGGAATCCTGTAGCAAACTCACAGAAGAGGAAGTTATGTGTTTCATTTAGTGTTCGTAAGCACCAGTAAGTATTATTGTTTGAGCTTGTACAAGCACAAAACGATCCCACTGTTGGGAAAAGGGGGGGGGGACTTAATCAGTATTAAGGAAGCACATATTCAATCCAGGAAAGGCAATTAGCAGTGACCAGAGGAGGAATGACTGCTGGGAGGAGCAGAGAGAGAAGAAAACGCCATGGTACACCTGAAGCAACCCAAGCAGACGCCTTCATCTGCCCCAGCTGCAACAAAACACATCTCTCCCGTATTGGTCTCTACAGCCACAGCAGGCGCTGCAACCTTCCAACAGCTTGACTTCAGCCCCAAAGGCACACTCCTCCATTGTCTCCCGAGACAGATGAAGGCCAACAATAAAATTATGCATAGTGCAAGGTGCATACCATCTCTCTGGATGCAGTCTTTCATGCGTTAAAGGAAAATGGTTTCCGTGTTCAGACCCAGAGACCTCCCCCCTAAATAAACACACATTTGACTCAAATTTTAGTTTTGGTTTTTGGCAGAATTTAGGCCACAACTTTATTGATTACAGAAAGTGAGTGGTTGCTCACTGGTTTGACTAGCTCCCTGCACCCTTGCAGGTAGCGCTGACCCAGAGCTCTATCATAGGTCAGCCAAGGGTGAACACCTGAGGTAGGTGGAAAGCCCGGGAACAGACTATGCTCACTCCCTGGACTCAGGGACGGGCACAACCCCCTCTTAGGGGTTGACCAAACCAAGTTGAGTCCCTGGATTCCTTTAATGGAATACCCTTCACATGGGGATGGTGAGACCGTTCTCCCATCCCTATCCGCAACCTTACAAGTTGTGGCGATTTGCTACACAGCAGGCGAAACCCAAATGGCAACAGCCAATCAGCCAAGCGGGGGAAATTCCTGCCGTGCCCCTGTCCCAACGACAGACAACACACAACGGCATAGCAAGCTCAATTGCAAAATGCCCTAAATAGGGAGAGGTGGGCAGGTGTTCTGATGCACGAGCTGAAAGAGGGTCAGGTGTATAGGTATATATAGGTCCCTCAATCCATTTAGACTGCTCCCATTGGCCAGATTAAACCCAGCAACGAGGGACCTACCAATCGGGTGTTGTGGCTGTCCCAATATATCCACCCACAACCAGGAGGTCAGTCTCCGGGTCTCACCGCAACACATGCCCTCTTTTAGGGAGGACACGCTTTAGGAAACATGACTGCATCCAGCACCTGGAAGTGCACACATATAGTGCTGTATTTCAGCACCTCATGTGCCCTGGGTAGGCAATGGTAATTCCAACAGCACTGCACATCTCTGCAGGAGGCACAGAGTCCAAGCATCTCCCACTTAACTTTTAAACTTTACAGCACCATCTGTTTCATAGGGAGCATCTTTGCACTGCTGTTGCTGCACACAAGATTTCTGGTTCAGGACCATTAATTTTAAATTCATTTTCACAATTTTCTTTCAAAAAAACAACAACTGCATTACACAACCATAAGTTCTGAAGTTCAAGGTTTGAAAAAATGCTTTTTGCGCAAGAAAAAAGAAGACGACAGAATGTCTCTGCAGTTTACAGATGACCCCATCCACATTAAAGATTCTTTAAGGGCCACTGGTTTCAAGGAGAATGGGAGAAACACTTTGCTTAAATATCTCCCATTAAAATCAAAGGGACTAAAAAGTGCTTCATTGGATCACATCTTTTAACCCTGAATAAAAAATTGCGGTTAGAAAATATCCCACATTTAAAGAAATAAAAAAACTTTCATGAGGATATAATTTTCATGAATTATATCCTCTTTCATAAATATTCAGGATTCTGGAATAAATAATCGCTTAAGTGATCCTGGCACTCCAATAAAAAACTTACTTTAACAATAAGAAATGTTGGCTGTATGTAACACAGTGAACAACCCAGTTATGCACGTGTTTACGGTTGATGGTGGGAAGGCAACACTGACACTGACACAAACATTAAATTGTATCCAATGAAGTCAACCTCTTAGTGCAAGGATCTATGCCCATGCAATGGGACTTCCTTTCCCCCAGAGGAGAGATGGGGCAGGACATGGTGATGTGGGGAGAGAGGAAGTCCCATTGCAGAGCAGGCGGAAGTCTTGTGTTAACAGGATGTTTTTCACTGGATACAGCCCAAAGTCTTACTCTTGAATATTTACAACCTCAAAGGCAATGCTTTCTTTAGAAGAAATTGCCACCATAATATATTGCCCCTGTGAAATATTTTAGATCAAAGCACGCTTCATTATATGCTTTCACTTTAAGAATATGGTTTCCATTCTTCACCAGTTGGAGACTTGCCTCTTCTCTTCTCCCTCCACCCCCCCAACCTGGTGTTGCTTCTCCTTTTTAATATTGCTCTCTCTTTATCTATACACGTGTGGGAAGACCATGTACTTGAAGACTATGGCTGCAATTACATGCACAATTATTTGGGAACAAGAACCACTATCCTCAGTGGGACTTCTGAGTAAGTTAGCAGAGAATTGGTCTGTCTACACCTAGAACCATTCAGGAGCGATTCTACTGGGCAGGTTCACAATGTGTGAACAGGTCAAATTACGGAACGCAAACAGGTAAGGTAAACCACTTAAAAGAGGAGTAAGCTATCACCCAGGTGGGCTCAATGAATGATTCAGATGAGACAGAAAGTCACCAGAATCCTATAATAACAACAACTGTTGTGCATGCTCTGTGGTCCCATAACCTCATCAGAAATTTGAATGTGCCTGTATTCCAATTTCTATTTCATTTTTTGGCATTAATTTAAGGAAAAAACCCTTTAAAAATATTAAACTCGTTAAAATCCAGTTTTAAATACAATTTAAATTCAATTCCAGTTGTATTTAAAATAAATAATTAAAAAAAACCACAAAAGTATATATATAAATCTCCCAACGCTGCAAGAGATCACACCAACCCCGAACCCCAGAAATGAAAGTGGTTCTCACAGTTCCAGAATGGTGCAGTCTGCCAATGGTTGTTATCATGCGTAAAACAAGTGAGTCCAGGAAGGCTGCATTCGTCTCCTTTTTTCTGGCGCTTTTTCCCTTTCCTTTCTTTCCTTCTCCTCCGGTTCTCTTTGAAGAGCTGAAGTTTACCATCTACCTCCTGGGCAGCTTCCCTAGTCAGATTCAAGAATATTTCATAAACCAAGGCTTAATCCTAACAGTTTTCATCAAGCACCTACAATAGATTGGAGTTCTCATATAAGCAAATCAACATGCTTAGCAGCTGGAGGGAAGAAGTGGATTGTTTCAGGACTGATTTAAAAGGTCACCTCCCACCTGTGCTTGCTGCTGAAATCCTCTTCCCTGAGCTGTGACTCATATGGCAGAGAGTAATGCTTAAACGTTTTTGCTACATGCACTAATTTACATGCAGATGGCACACACCAGAGTTATTTGTATCAGGGCTATGCAAAGCGGGAGTTTATATGGTCAAGAAATTACATATCTGTACCATATGGCTAAAAAATGACTTTGCACAGGCAATCTTATAGCCAAACAGCCAATGACGTACACAAATATAAATAATATTAACAAACAATAATACATAGCTTCTTATCAAGAAAGAAAGAAAGAAAGAAAGAAAGAAAGAAAGAAAGAAAGAAAGAGGGGCTTACTTGAATGGATGAAGGTGACTTGTCTTAAGCTTTTCTTGACCTTTAACCCCCTTTTCTTTATTGTAATAGCTGTAAGGAAATATTACGACAAAATGAGGCTTCGCTGAAAACCAGCACTTAAAAATGGAAGTGTGGCTATTAGTTTCATTCCTTAAATATTTGTACAGAGATTACCCCACCAGCTTTTAGATAAATATAACTGTTGGTAAAAATGTTCAAACTCTTTATATATAATGTAAAAGATTTCAGTGTATTCTTTACCCAAAGGCCATGAAACAATCTATTTTAACCTTAACCAAATGAAATACTCAGATATGATATAGTCCAAAATTTTGCTTCAAAAACTCCAGTAGGATCACCTATTTAAAATTTATTTCAGAAATGCAAATTACTGTTCTGTATGGCCCTCCATAGCAGCAGCATTTCAAGCAGAACCAGATGAAAACAGACCTGAAGTTTGGCCAAAATGTATGACTGCTGTCTTTATGCTTTATCCCATTTTAACCAGAAAACCAAACCTTGGGAGTTATTATCTGTTCCCTCATATACATTGATTTTCCACCTGGAATTATGCAGATGAGAAAAAGAAATGCCCTTACCTTTTTTTGCTACAGTCACAGTCCTCAGGTTTTCGTCTTTTTAGATGTCCTCTCACTTCTCTTAAATTCTTAATTTTATCTTGGAGAGCCTCAATCTGCAAAGTTAGTTGCAGGTTTAATAAAAATTTCATTCAATACTTATCAGTGCAGCAAAACGTTGCTACTAACAAACACTGAGTACTGCCAATGGTCATATTACTATTTTACTATTCATCATTTGATAAATCTCACACATTGCATCTACAATGATAGCTGCTTTTTACCACTTGGTGAACTGACATCAAGAAATAATTATTTGTTCAAGTCCACATAGTGATATTATTCAAGCAGAGATTTGAACCTAAATCACCCAGTTCTGACTGTGATCCTTCATCCACTGGTACGTTTTGTGAGATTTGAGTTTTGGTAAGATACCAGCACAGGCGTTTAATAAAGGAAAATGACTTCAAACCTCTTTGTCAATGTAGGCTTTGTGGTCTTTCCAGGCTCTGGCTGATTGGTATAGTTCTCTCTCACAGTGAATAGAGTCATTCGGAAGAATAAAACACCTTTAGGTGGAAAAATGGATAAAAGAAAATAGGGGTGATGTTTGGGGGAGAGAGATCTTGGGTAAATGCAGCCTAAATCCTCTGAATCCACAGAGTAAAGAAAACACTATAAATTACTTTTACTACGGCAGTTCCAGCATCTCGTAAGAATCAAACTGGGCAAGTACTTGCTCTGCTTCTTCCCTAGGGCAGAAGGACACAGCTTGGTTGGAACCTCCTCAATGGCTACAGGCACATTATGGAACAGCTTCCCCTGTGAAGTGTAGCTGACTCCTTCCTTCCTGGCTTTGTTTGCCAGTTACTAAAGACCTTTTTATTCCTGCAGGTTTTATTGAGAGGTTTGGAGCGTGGCAACAGATTTGGAGAATGGGCCTATTCTATGTTGGCTCAGCGTCTGAGGAATGCTCTCCCCAATGATCCTCGAATGAAGGGTAGTATAGGATTTAATAAATAATAATCAGACTAGTTTCTGCATTAATCACAACTTCCTTTCCCTTACCTTTATAATAATGATGATGATGATGATTTATACCCCGCCCATCTGACTGGCTTTCCCCAGCCACTCTGGGCGGCTCCCAACTGACTATTAAAAACATTATAAAACTTCAAACATTTAAAACTTCCCTAAACAGGGCTGCCTTCAGATGTCTTCTAAAAGTCAGATAGTTGTTTATTTCCTTGTCATCTGATGGGAGGGCATTCCACAGGGCGGGCACCACAAGAAGGCCCTTTGCCTGGTTCCCTGCAACTTCACTTCTCGCAGTGAGGGAACCGCCAGAAGGCTCTCGGAGCTGGACCTCAGTGTCTGGGCTGAACAATGGGGGTGGAGACGCTCCTTCAGATATACTGGACCAAGGCTGTTTAGGGCTTTAAAGGTCAGCACCAACACTTTGAATTGTGCTCAGAAACATACTGGGAGCCAATGCATGTCTTTCAGGACTGTTGTTATATGGTCTTGGCAGCCACTCCCAGTCACCAGTCTAGCAGCCGCTCCTAGCCTCACTACCCTTAATCCACTATCTCCCTTATCCATCCATCAATCCCAATGTATCTCTGCTCAACTACTTGGCTCCTCTGACTTCACCATAGTCAGCTGCGGCAAAAGCATTCTTACTTATGAGTCACTCGGACAGAGTCTGGCTGGCCGACTGCGTTGGTTCCATCGGCTAACATCGCTTTGTCACCACCAGCGGTATCTTCTGATTGGCCCTCCTCCTCTTCACTGTAACCTCCATGCCGCTTAACAATGCTTTTGGGCTGGAGGATGTGCAGTTCTTCCTCCTCCAGGTTTATATCATATATTTCCCCTTCGAATTCCACAGACAGGGAACGAGTCTGGCGCATGTGAACAAATCGAGGTTTGTATTCTACATTGGTAAAAGAACACAGAAGTGTCAATTAGACAACGACTAACGGTGCACTCTTTATAATTAATTTTTATAATGAATGATTTTAGAATGTTGTTTATGCTGTACTTTTGTACTGTTTTATTGTTGTTAGCCGCCCTGAGCCCAGCTTCGGCTGGGGAGGGCGGGATATAAATAAAATTTATTATTATTATTATTATTATTATTATTATAATTATTATTATGGAGCCAAGACCCGGGGACTGATGCAGAGTAACTGGGGAGAGGGGAATAGTACATTCATGATGATTTTCACTACAAAGCTCTTTGGTCCAAGCAATCAATTTAACAGACATGACGCTACCTAGTCCTGCACTGAACACTTCATTTATTTAAATAAAATGGGACCTAACTTTCCAGGGCAAAAAAAACCCTCCCAAGGCAATTTTCAAAAATTCCTCTGCCCAGGCCTGCTCTACACAGTACAATGGACTGTGACACTATTCTTGGAGAGATTTAAATTTTAATAGAGAAGCATTAGGGTGATGTCATTTCCTCTCCCAAAATCTGAACTGCTACAGCCTAATTTACATTCTCATTCTGTTCCATTTGTCAGAGTCAGACAAGAGAAATGCAAGTCCCTAGGAGCGGGGAGGATATGAAATGCAACTTTACCAGCATCATCTTGCACAAAAATGGTCCTTTTAAGACAGCGATGGGAAACCTGAAACCCACCAGATGTTGCTGGACTCCAACTCCCATTAGCTGCAGCCAGCATGACCAATGGTCAGGGGTGATGGGAGGGGGGCGGTAGAGCTCAACAACACTCATAGGACAACACTTATCTTTCTCTGATTTATGAGATGTTCACATGGAGCTCACTGTAATTGTGAGCAAGGCCTGTGATGTTCTGGCCAGGTGAGGTTTTTATTTTACCACCCCTCTGCAGCTTCCTTGCCCCACCCCCCATCAAGTGTAGCTATGTTGTGAAATGCTCTACTCCACCTGGTAAGAAAATACAGGTTTTCTGATTGGTTACATAGCCACCATAGTGAACTGCCACTTTGTAGATTACTGGAAATAGTACCTTGTCTGTCTCCCTAATATAAGAAATGTGCACTTGATTCAATTTGGTAAGTAGTTCACATTGGAGTCCACTGGAGGGCACTGCAGAAACATGCGTTGGAAACTAGCTAGCTAGGAATTTCGCTTTAACAGAAATCTGGATGCATTAAAGTACAACAGGGACAAATAATTTGTGTACAGATGGCTGAACAATTTAAACTGCATTTAGGGCTGGGAAAAAGTGATGAGCTGAGTGATAATATTGCCATTGCCAGGTTGATCTAAATAGTTTGTTCTAGATGTTTTCTGCCCAGCAGAAAGCCATTCATAAGCATAGCTTTTTATCTTGTAAAAAAAAAAAAGGTGTAAGACAGCAAGCAGTTTGCATTAAGGATGCATTCAGTAAATATATACATCTAGATGAGAAATAGCTGCTCAGTAGGACAAGAATACAGAACATCTACTTGGGTATATTTTACTAGCCTTTATAGAAATGTACTAGAAGCAAGCTTTTGAGCTACACTAATAACTTTTTCTTCAGATATAAATATTTAAGTACTACTTAAACCTGGCTAAGCTCACCAATGTTGTTTAAAATAGTCTAGAAACACAACGCTCCATTAAACTGAGAGCAGACAGATTTCGTAGTGGTGTGGTGGTTAGAGTTGGACTAGGATTTGGAGACCGAAAGCTCACTTGACTATGAAGATTCCTGGGATAGACACCAACTCTCACCTTGACCTACCTCACAAGGATGTTGTAAATGGCGGTGACGGGGGGCGGGGACCATGTACAGCACTTATAAATGCAATAATTCAAGGGGAAAAAATGTTTGTAGAGTCAGGAGCTGATGGGAGTGGGAATGGCTTTGGGATGAATAGTACTTTCTCCACATTTACTTCTATGGTTTAACTTGCTTACCTGGTTGGCTCTGGCCTGAAAGCTGATTAGTTGCCCCTTGCTAATTTATGCTTCAGGTGAGCGGCCTTGTTTGCCCCACCTGACCCACCTTGCACAGTAAATCCAATCTTATTATCTTATTATTTCTTTACCACACTTCAAAATCTTCTCTGAAGGGGTGGGTGGCTTTGTGACTGATGAAAGAGCCAGTCCGTAAGTGCTTTAAAAATTCACCTTCTACTCTAACGCTCCCTGCCCTCTCAAACCACAGGAGAAGATTGTAGGGTTGCCAGAATTATGGTAGGTTTCCACATCAAGCTCACTGCCGAAACAATGCACATTTATGTGCAGCCTTACTGGAAGCCCTGTTGTTCACTGGAAGCCTTCGGCAGTGAGGGAAGCCGATCACAAATTTTCTTAGTATAATGGCATCAACTTTCTAGAGTCAGAGGGCTCAGAGCAATATATGTGGCAGACTATAGCTCCAACCCTGTGTCATTGGTTGCTTACTGCTCCACCTGTCTCCTACTCACTGCCTGCTTTAACGAATGCTGAAAGGCAGAAGCAGAGGTACCAGCACATGTCTCTTGAGCAAAGCAACAAATTGTGCCTGTTGCGTGACTGGTTGTGTCTGAACCTGCTTGTTCTGCCAGGGGCCTCTCTCAATAGCACAGTCTGTGAAACGTTGGAAGAAGGCAATTAGGAAAGGCAGTCCAGGCCAGTGAGAAGCCGTTCCACCAGTGCACTGGATTAGGAAGGTGGGGATAGCTCTGTACAAACGGCCAGGGGGATCTGATGCGGACATCACACAGCATCTATTGCCTGAGGTGGCCACCTCACTGTGTCTAATGGTAGGGCTGGCCCTGCCAGAGCTGAATGAAGTTCGTGACTAATACATACAGTTATCAGTTTATTAGATCAAATAATCACACAAGGTGATATCTGACTAAGTCATACTTAGAGCACACCACCAAAGTCAATGCGCATATTCTTTGAATGCAAGGTACTCTACCAGATGCCGCCCGCACTGATTTATATTAAGTGGCATAATTTTTTTCCAGCCCACAGAGAACTTGCAGGATTTGTTTCCCCAGATGGAAGATGTGTGGTGCCTAAACCTGGAGCAAATTAAAGTCTCTGACCTTTCTGAAAGCCTTCAATATACTGTCACCTACTTTGTATTCCGGGGTTTCTCATAAAAGCTCTTTGATTTTTTCTTTGAGTCCTACTGCTCCGGTAATCAGCTTCTCCGCAGTCGCAGTCATTTTCTTTGCTGCTGTATCCCCGGGAGTGAATGCTTCGCGTTCTCTTTCTGATAGCAAGGATGTCACTGGATGCTTTACATTTGTGAATGCGGAGTTTGCCAGACGCGTCTTCGATGCACTGCCACTTCTGTGGGCAAAAGACAATGAACAGGCTGCTCAAATTTATCTCTCTGAACCTCCATTTTTATTTTGAGAAGTACAACAGGCAGTGCCTTCCTTGTGGTCAATAGTTTCTTTTTGCATTCTTGCAAAATATTACCTTGCACTCCAGGTAAACCTGTCTTTGCATAACATGCAAATGAATTACACCATGGGTAGGCAAACTAAGGCCCGGGGGCCGGATCTAGCCCAATCACCTTCTAAATCCAGCCTGCAGACAGTCCGGGAATCAGCGTGTTTTTACATGAGTAGAGTGTGCCCTTTTATTTAAAATGCATCTCTGGGTTATTTGTGGGGCATAGGAATTCGTTCTCCCCGCCCCCAAAGAAATATAGTCCAGCCCCCTACAAGGTCTGAGGGACAGTGGACCGCCCCCCTGCTGAAAAAGTTTGCTGACCCCTGAATTACACCATTGCAGCAATGGGAAATATATAAACCATACAGATCAACTATACTAGGAGTAGCTGGGCAAAAAAAGCAGCCTCTGCTTCTCACTTGGTTGGTGTGGTGACGGGGAATAATGGGGGCATGTGATGGTCACTGGTATGCCCCTGCAGCCTCAACCTCACTGCTGCCCTACCCCACACCATCCCAGTTAACTGATCCCACCATTAGGACGGTGGCTCCATATCCCACACCCCACCATGCCAGCTGTGTCCAAACTGTGTCTCCCATTACACTCAACTCGTATTTCCACTCACTGACCACCCTCAACAACACAGCCAAGAAACTTTCAGAGGACTCCCTTTCAGGAACACACTGGTGCAGGGAAACAAGAAGTTGCACTAAGATTTCCCTCTGCAATCCCATGCACTGTGCAACCAATCACAGCACATCCTTGCAACTTCTCCTCTAGTCAGAGTCTGCACAGCTCCTCAAGAGCAGGCACAAGCCCCTTCTTTTCTGCACTTATATGTTCTCTCTTTGCCTATTACTTACTGCACTATGTGGACAGGTTAAATGGAAGTTGCATATGACTGAAGCCCTTAGATAATCTGAGCTTTGGGCTCACGCTCTGAAATTATTACTGCTTTTAATTTTTATGAATGTGCAGGCTTTAAAACATCCCAGCTAATCTACCACAAACTGCAAGTTTCCCAATGGGCTAATGAAGAGAGATAATGCAGTCCTTGAGAAGGAAGTTTTCCAAAAAGCCACAAAGTAGTAGTTAAGATTGATCTGCTGTTGCATAAAACAGCACTTTTCATGCACTGAAAACAATGGTTTGTGAGTGGAAATAGATCTGGAGCACTTCCATGTCTGCTGAAGTCCAGCTTTCCTTGCTAGATCACAGAATATCAAGAACAGCTGCTAATTGCTCCTAATGGAAGTTAAAAGCCCATTCAGGTGACCTGCAATATCAGGGTCGTCCGTTTGATCCCATATGCAGCTGGAGCAAAGCCACACACACATCGCATACAGACCAGGGGTGGTGACGGAGGAAGACAAGAAGAGTCCTAGCATACAATCTGTTGGATCAGCTACTTCTGGACAAGCATAGGCTCGATCTACAGAGATCAGTAAACTACAACAGACAGTTTCCTATGTTTACAACTGACCTATCTATGTTGCCCAGCCAACTGCAGAGGGTTTCGCTTAAACATGGGCGTGCTAGATGCCAAAACAGATTAAACCGTGAAGTGCTTTCCATGTCTACTCAAGACGTTGTGTCCCACTGCATCCAACAGGGTAAACTCCCAAATAAGTGAGTATAGGACTGCAGCCTAAATGGATATAACCAGAAATGGAAAATTACTAAAAGCAAGGGATGATATGGTTTACCCTAGACTCAAGGAAAAGATTCCATCACTAATAAGCACTAATGAGATCTGGTTAAAAACAAGGTACAGTGCTACCTCGGGTTAAGTACTTAATTCATTCCGGAGGTCCGTACTTAACCTGAAACTGTTCTTAACCTGAAGCACCACTTTAGCTAATGGGGCCTCCTGCTGCTGCCGTGCCGCCGGAGCACAATTTCTGTTCTCATCCTGAAGCAAAGTTCTTAACCTGAAGCACTATTTCTGGGTTAGCGGAGTCTGTAACCTGAAGCGTGTGTAACCTGAAGTGTATGTAACCTGAGGTACCACTGTACTGTGTGGCTGAGCGCAGGGTGCCACACTTTATCATCACTGATGGGACAGGGAGGGGGTTGTATCAGAGGGCAATGCCTAACCATGTCTCTTTGAGCCACCATTTTTTCTCAAGTTAGGAAGCTTCCCAAAATGATAGCTGCATCAGTCACCAGTGCTTCCTGCCCTCGTTTCTGTGTGCTTCTCCTTTAGGTGATTATACAGATCAGCTTCGCTTCCTGCCTTTACTGCTGTGGGTTCTTCAATCACTAAACCTGATGGCTCTTCTTCACAGACACAACGAGCCACTCACCTGTTGCCCGCTGGCAGACAGCTGAGAGAAATCCTTGACCATCTTCATTTCTTTGACCCAGTCATAGTTTTCAGGATTATGAAAAACCCTCCCACTTGTTTAACATCCGTTATGCCCTAAGCTTCAAAACACAGTCCTGAAGCAGGAAAAATGCTTGGAATGTTTTGGAAGGGAAATGTAATGATGTCCACCTAGGGAACCTTTGGCCCACCAGATGTTTCTGAACTACAATTGTAAGTCATATACAATATAAACTCATATAAACTCTCCCCATATAAACTGTCCTGGACACTGTGTTCATCATCTGAAGCACTTCTTTGTGTGCCTCCTCCATGTGAGGCCCGGAGGGTGATAACATGAGAACGGGCCTTCTCTGTAGTGGCTCCCCATTTGTGAGATGCTCTCCCCAGGGAGATTCGCCTGGCGCCTTCATTATATATTTCTGGGGCCAGGCAAAAATGTTCCTCTTCAACCAGGCCTTGGGCTGATTTATATTCTGCTGCCTTTTAAATGTGTCTATGGAAAGGGGAGTTATTGTTTTGCTGTTTTGTTTTACTTATTTTCATGTTTCTATCCTCTATTTTACTCTGTGAACTGCTCTGAGATCTTATGATGAAGGGTGGTATATGAATCTAATAAATAATAACAACAACAACAATAACCAGTCCATGATAATAATTAATGTATTCCTCACCCACAGGTTCATTGTAGTTAATGGCACAGGGGCACCTACTGCCTATTAGTTACAGAATACCATACATCTGGTACAGAATATCTGCCTTGACACTTCTTGGGCCTGTTGCATATTAAGATAGCCCAGTGGTTGTCATGGTGACTACAAAGCTCTGAGCTGTTTCCATGTCTGAGACCGCTTCCATCAGCTCAGACAGGGATTGGCTAGGCAAAGGGATGATTGGTACTGAGGAAATCTCCGAAGTCTCTCCATGGCCCAACACTTAGTAGGGATCTCCTTTATTACCAGTCAAATCCATTGGTTTGGGTCTTACCCTCTGGGGGAGCAGAAAAGAAGCTTGCTCCATCTTCTATGTGTCAGCCTTTCAGATATTTGAAGATGGCATGCTGATCAGCAGTTCAAGAAACAGAATAGGAGGCTAGCTCTAGTCACACAGAGTTGCATGACTGCAGTTTATTTTTATGGGGATGCACACACATTACCCTAGCACTTGTTAGACTGGATCTAGGGTAAACAATTGCAATCTCAGATTATTATTTTTTGCAGGCTAACATCTTTTCTCTTTGATTATTTTACTAATTTAGCATGGATTATTCTAGTGTTTTGTTCTTTTAAAAAAATACAAACAGCATCAACTGGGTGTGTCAGATAATTATTAGGACTGTAGCACCAGTTAACACCTTTTCTCCCCTGCAGTCCTGACAAAAACCCCTCTTAGCATCCTGGTCAAGAAAACCAATTTTTGCAACCATGATACAACCCAAGGTTTGTATCACTAGAGCTATAGCAGCATATACATGACTCAGCCAGTGAAACCAAAGCAGCTTGTCATCAGGGAACATCAAAGCCTTTGATCTGAGATATCTCCACAACTGAAGTGATTGGAACAGCAGCCTTTGGAAACAAGACTTGATGCTGGGTACAGTTTCATCCTCAATGTATTCCTAACAGTGAAGTCCACATTTCAGTTTTTCCTTTTCCTTCTGTAAACCTATCTAGTTCCCCATAATCGTCTAGGAAGGAACTTAAGTCAGGAGCCTCAGTTCCTGCTATGCCTTACTGCTATCACTGTGGAAAGTCCATTCCATGGGCAAATAGAAGTCCCCAACTTGAAGTTCCTGGAGCAAAAATTAAAAAGTCCCTGTCCCAGGTCCTTACTTCCATTTGCCGCCTCCTCCTCCATTCATGCCTGAAAAGTTATTCCCACAAATCTAGTCACCTGAAAGAAATCTGGACAGTCTTTTCAAGGAACTGCCAAGAAAACTGGCAGCAATACACACCATTCTGGAAAGACTTTTCAATAAATCCCAAGAGGCAGATTATGGCGCCCTCCACTTATTGCTTTTATAAGTGTATTAATATAGATTTACATTCAACATTGTTAAAGTGCAATAAATGCCCCACTTAAGTATTTAAAATGAACACTGTTTACTTAATATGCTGTGACAGCTTTAGACAGCCATTAAAGCCTTTCATGTAATGAGGAAATTAATTACAGAGTCTACAAAAGATGCCTCAACAGTAGGCATGCTTAGAGGTTATGGAAACTCTGGCAGCTGACAATTTAGGCTTTAAGAATGTTGGAAAGGCTGATCACCAAGGCATAAAAAATATGGTCCAGAGTGAAGAACTCATTCATTGGATTTCAGTGGAAATTTAAGTTTGCAAAGCTTTGGCTTTGTTGCACCCTAAGTCTTGAAAAACTAAGTTTTAGTGCCGCAATAGCTCAGAGGAAAAGCTCTGATCCTGTTTTCTCTAACTTGGTGCACCAGATATGGAATGTCCCCCCCCCCCCGCACACACGTCATATGCATTTTTAAGCCAGGTAAAAACCTGTGTGTTAAGACAGGTGTTTCTATGAAATTGGTAGGAATATACAGTGGTACCTCTGGTTATGTACTTAATTCGTTCTGGAGGTCCGTTCTTAACCTGAAACTGTTCTTAACCTGAAGCACCACTTTAGCTAATGGGACCTCCCGCCGCCTCGGCGCGATTTCGGTTCTCATCCTGAAGCAAAGTTCTTAACCCAAGGTACTATTTCTGGGTTAGCGGAGTCTGTAACCTGAAGCGTCTGTAACCTGAAGCATCTGTAACCCGAGGTACCACTGTATGTATTTTACATTTGAAGGAATCTTATAAGCTAGGTTCCTTTGACCTTCTGTATGCTGCCGAATGACAACTCCCATCAGCCCCAGCAAGCATGGCCAATGGCCAGGAAAGATGGGAGTTGTAGTTCAGCAACATCTGGAGGGTGAAATGTTCCTCACAGCTGTTATAAGCTTTTATCCAATTTTTGAATGAATGAATGAATGAATGAATGAATGGTGTGTGTGTGTGTGTGTGTGTGTGTGTGTAAGGAAATGGGAGCTGCTATTCATATGGATCTTGATCAATGACAGCTTAGTACTAAGGTACCCAGTACAAAGCAGATTCTACATACAGATAGGGATGGGTGGATGGGGTGGAACAGAAGTGTAAAGGGCCATTCATTAATTTACAGGGAGAGACAAGCTTTCTTCAAGCTTGGGTATGAAACCTACCTTTTCTAAACATTCTTGAATGAGGTCTTATTGTTTTATATAGCTGGTTGTTGCTGTTTTAAGCAACAAGATTCTTTCATTGTGTTTTTAATTATTGTTGGGAGCTGCCTTGATAAGGGGGGGAAGTTAAAACAAGAACTGTGTGGGAAGATGCTTGCAGCACTCAACCAGGTCGCCATATGGAGCCTGCACCTATATGGCTACATTTAAAGCAGCCACCTATGAAGCTGGCTTAATAATAATAATAATAATAATAATAATAATTTATACCCCGCCCATCTGGCTGGGTTTCTCCAGCCACTCTGGGCGGCTCCCAACAAAATATTAAAATACAATAACCTATTAAACATTAAAAGCTTCCCTAAACAGGGCTGCCTTCAGATGTCTTCTAAAAATCTGGTAGTTGTTTTTCTCTTTGACATCTGGTGGGAGGGCGTTCCACAGGGCAGGTGCCACTACCAAGAAGGCCCTCTGCCTGGTTCCCTGTAACTTGGCTTCTCGTAGTGAGGGAACCACCAGAAGGCCTTCGAGACTGGAACTCAGTGTCCGGGCAGAACAATGGGGGTGGAGATGCTCCTTCAGGTATAGTGGACCGAGGCTGTTTAGGGCTTTAAAGGTCAGCACCAATACTTTGAATTGTGCTCGGAAACGTACTGGGAGCCAGTGTAGGTCTTTCAAGACCAGTGTTATATGGTCTTGGCGGCCACTCCCAGTCACCAGTCTAGCTGCCGCATTCTGGATTAGTTGTAGTTTCCAGGTCACCTTCAAAGGTAGCCCCACATAGAGTGCATTGCAGTAGTCCAAGCGAGAGATAACTAGAGCATGCACCACTCTGGCGAGACAGTCTGCAGGCAGATAGGGTCTCAGCCTACGTACCAGATGGAGCTGGTAAACAGCTGCCCTGGACACAGAATTGACCTGTGCCTCCATGGACAGCTGTGAGTCCAAAACGACTCCCAGGCTGCGCACCTGGTCCTTCAGGGGCACAGTTACCCTATTCAGGACCAGGGAGTCCTCCACACCTGCCCGCCTCCTGTCCCCGCAAAACAGTACTTCTGTCTTGTCAGGATTCAACCTCAACCTGTTAGCCGCCATCCATCCTATAATAATAATAATAATAATAATACGCAAATCAAATCTTAATTCAGTCTAGTAAAAATAAAAATAAATGCAAAGATTTATCTGCAAAAGGAAGCGTAAGGCTCAAGTTTAGCATCACAGACTTAGGTGTTCTTTTCTGAATTATAGCACATAATAGAAAGATGAAATGTAACAAACAATAAAGAAGCAAACCAGCTTCTAGCTTAATCACCAATTTACAATGAAGGGATTTAGCTCAAATAAAATATATTGTGTGCAAAAACGGTCTGCAAATGCTACCACTGTAAAACATGTCCTTGATTCAAGGGCTACATTTAAAAATAATTTCCCTAACTATGGTTTGTTTTGTGTGTTCTTGCTTTGGGAAGCAATTTATTTTCATTGAATGTCCCCAAAATATCCCTAATGACCCCTGCAGAACGCTGGACAAATGCCCAGATGGCATAGTTGAAAGAGTTTACCTTTAGCTAATTAAGTCACATTAAAGGTAACTGGAATGCATCAACTTACAGGGTAGCATAAAATAACTGAGAACAAGGTGGAAGGCATAACATTTACATGCCAGTTTCCCCATTAAATTTTCTATTTCCTAGTCAATTGAGGGGGGAAAACAGGAGGAAATTCTTCGTAGAAACTGCTTGGGGCAAGTGTTATTCTGCATTCATTAATGGAGTATATATTCTTTAATATCTATAAGAGCTTGTGGCTATCCTTGCCAGCATACTGTACTTATCAGTGCAAACATTATTGAAAATTTCAAAGACGTTTATAAGGAATGTGTAGTTTCATGCTGAAAGACATCAATATTATTATCAATATACAGGCATACATAGAACAGCACATAACCACATAAAAATATAATCTTAAATACACATTAAACTCTAATGGCGGAGGAAGGTGGTGGTGGGGTAGATGCCAAACTGATTCTGCAGGATTGAAGCCACTCCTATTGATAATAGTGCATGGTTGAGTCTCATTGAAGATCAGTGTTGCAATAATTTTAAAAGCTGCCATAAAATGAGTCTGAAATACCCAGAACAAAGGGGCAGAAGAAGCAGAATAACTGCAGTCTGGCAAATGTGTTGTGACTTGCAAGCAAGCTCAGTTGGTTAGAGCAGTGTTTCCCAAACTTTTTTGGGCAACGGCACACCTGTTTACTGAAAAAAAATCTCGCGGCACACCACCATTAAAGCCCCGCCCCGTGACGTCAGCGCGCAGCGTCACGCCGGGAGGGACGCACGAAAGCTATCCTATGTAAATACGGATTTAGCCTCGGTTTGCTCTGGCTTTGAAGCTAAAGGTTAAAGGGGGGGGGCAGAGAGACGTGTAGACCCGTTTGCTTAGAAGTAGGTCCCCAGTGTTTCCCCATGGGGTCCCAAGGAAGAGCGGCGCCACCCGATTGGATTTCCTAAACTCCCGCCCTGAGCGCTGGAGTTCCGCGTAACCCAAATTAAACCCGGTTGCTTACACTCTGTCCAGGAGGACGCACAATCCCCGCTTGACGGATGGGTCTGTTCCAAGGCTGGCTCCGCTGGCAAAGCCGGCTTGCTGGACGCCTCTTGGCAGGGAGAGAAGCGGACGGACGAGTTTTAAGAGGCTCTCCGTCGCTCCAGAAGAAGGCAGGGCGAAGATTTCAAGGGGCATCGCTCCGGCTGCTCCCTCTCCCGGCGCGCAGGAGCGATGCCTCTCTCTGGCTCTCCCTCCGCGCAGGCTGAGGGAGGGAGGGAGGGGCGCGTGTGACCCGTCTCTGCTGGGAGACCAAACCCAGCGAGGCAGAGTCGCGCGGAGGCGCCCAGGCAGCGCTTCCGGCTGCGAGGAGGAGCGCCAGGCAGCAGCAGGAGGCGCGGCCTCTCCTCGCCGCCGCCGCCCCGCCTCTCGCCGCCGACTCGCCCGCCTCCCTCCAGGCATCTCGCGGCACACCCGCCGATGTCTCACGGCACACTCCTGTGCCGCGGAACACCGGTTGGGAAACACTGGGTTAGAGTATGGTGCTGATAGTGCCAAGGTAGCAGTTTGATCCCCATATAGGACAGCTGCATATTTCTGAATTGAGGGGACAGGACTAAATGATCCACAGGGTCTGTTTCAACTCTACAGTTCTATGATTCTAAGCAAGCAACAGAATCAAGCGCGTGCGCACATAAAGTCTAATGTATACTGGACTAAAGATAACCCAAAGCCAACACCAATTTTGGATACGCACAACTCTTTCAACTCAATTTCAGCCTTGGTGAGGCAATTAAGGACAAATGGGTGACTGTCAAATTCTGTTTCTCTCATTTCCTCATTTTTTAAATTCTGCACATTTTCACATCAGTTTGCAATTTTTTAAAAAGCTGAAAATGTGTTGCCATTTTTGTGTGAATTTTTCCTACCATTCAGATTTCTGTATGCAATTTCTCCTAACAGACACAGTTTCGCAAAGCAATTTTAACTAACAGAATGCATCTTTATGTTATTTTTGTACACATAACTTGGATGGAGAACCACACTGCAAAATTTGGAGAAGTGTGAATTTTGAAGTACGGCTGTGTTTCGGTTCATATATTGTTCTGCGCAGTGCAAGTTAGATAATTTCACCTTTAAATGTGTTCTGAACTAAATTTCTTCCCAATCCCCAGGAGAAACCCAGTTATTCCCCAAGGCTCAAAATGATGTGCAAGCACGAGAGGGTTTTTCCCACTCTTAAACTTGCCTCTCATTCTATGGACTAGACAACTTACCATCTCATGTGTCCTGTGAATGATAGTGGAATAATGTGCAACCTTGTACCGAAACACTGTCCCTTACATTTACTTACACACACACACACACACACACACACACACAACCTAGAGTCTGGGCTTTTGTTTGATGATCCTACTTAAATTAAAATTTCCTGTGCACCATAATTGCTTTTGTAAATGCTACAAGGTTGTTTCAAAAATCAATAATGTCAGCAGTCATGTTTATACGCAGTGTCATAATATGAAATGCTTTTAGTGGATTCTTGGGACTGTCCGTCTGGCTAACCACTTGATACTTCAAGCCAGCTTTTACCTGCTGATGTGTTTCAACTGTACTCTATTGCTACCCATAAAGGTGACCTTTACCAGTATATGAATGGATACTTATTTATTTTGGGAGCACAGAGAGAGCGCCAAACGAGACTCTGCATTAAACGGCATCCTAAACTTCCTTTGAAGTATTAAATGCTCCTTGAGTAAAAGCAGCAGTCTTTACCAAACTGTACAGCTCATGGGTCTCTGAGCAACTTCTGGGACAAAGCAACAAAACAGACATGAAATCTGTCATTAACATAAAAGCTGCTTTGAGAAACAGTAAATGCGTTAACAAAAGTGACATAAAACCACTGCTAGCTTTTTCCAGAGCTAATGCCAAACATCTAAGAAAACCCCTTTAGCTGTTCTAAGGGTGGACTCAGGCAATCCTCCTCTTTAGACCACACAGTGATACTTTCCATAGCTTGGAATTCACATAAAACTGAAAAGGACTGGCATACATTTGATTTCTATAGCCTTCCTGTATTTAGCAATGGGCTCCTCTGGAGCTGGGTGAGAGGAGGCCTTGTCCAGTTGATTATAGAGAATGGAGCCCATCTCATCTAACACCCTGTTTCCAGCATCAACTTACCAGATATCTCCAAAATATTAACAAACTGAGCCTAGAGGCAACACCAGTGTTACATATGGCAGTGCCCTTGACACCATCCCAAGTCTCCCCTCGTTTCTCCCTGTGGCAGCAGCTGGGATGTGACAGTTTGGGTCTTTTTACTATCAGCACCTCAGCAGCAGCAATGGTAGCAGAAAGGTGTAGCAGCAGCAAACACAGCAATCTAGACAGCCAGTGCTTCTGTTGGCACCTAACACTGAAAAGAATTCCTCCCACAATCTCTGAGGAGCTGATGTAGAGTTGCTCTGGGTGGATGCCAGCCAGGCCAAAAGCCAGCAAGTGTCTGGCGCTGAGAGAAGCCTCAGGCCCAGGAAGCTTTAGGTAGCAGTCTGTCTGTTGACAGGCCCTACTGAGAGCTCAGGCCATTGGCAACTGCCCACTAGTGCCAACTTCTGGTGCCAGATCTACATGAAGACACCAGTCCTCTCCCACTTGTTTTAACTGTTTGGCAGAGGAACGGACTACCTCGGAAGACGGCGGACTCTCCTTCACTGGGGGTTTTTAAACAGAGGTTGGGTGGCCATCTGCCTGGGGTTCTTTAGCTGTGATTCCTGCATTGGACTAGATAACTCTTTGAAGTCCCTTCCAACTCTACAATATTTTCAATATGATTTGCTTCCCAGGATCTAGTGTCTAAGAGGCCAGAACCTGGAAGCTTCATTTGGCTCGTATGGAGAGGAAGAACCATATGTGCACTGCCTTGAGCTCCTTGGGAGAGAGGTAGGATATAAAAGTAATTTCAAAAAATTAATAAATCGCGTGCTCACCTAATCTCTCAAGAAGGCACACACAGTGCAGACATAATGAAAAATGGAGGGATAGTCTCCTGCTTACCTGACCAGGCTGCTCACATGCTGTTTGGTATCTTGCTTGCTGACACAGCTCCTTTACTCTCTCATATTTGGGCAAGTGATTCGATTGCTGGGCATTTTTGCTCGCTTCTTCCTTCTTGCGCAGAAATTTACTTTTTTTATGAAAGAAGAGAAAAGAAGCAGCACTCTAAGGCATTTATAAGTAGCACACATGAATAAATTGCTTACAGGTATCCTGACGATCAAGCAATATAGAAAATGCCGTGAAATAAATAAGGCAAGCTTTCCCTGTAGCAGTAGCAAATAACAAAAAGACAAGAGAAAGCCAATGTGGTCCCTTCCCAGATATTGTTGTACTGCAACTCCCACCAGCCCCACCCAGCATGGGAAATGTTCAGGGATGATGAGAATGGTAGTCTGATAACCTTTGAGAACTCTGTGAGCTATGTGCCTTGAGATGAACGCTGTTCATCAGGCCCAGGGTAAAAACCTGGAAATGGCTTTCATCTGTATCTCTGGGGATTTCTCTGTTTCAGCCAGTTATCCCCTTTCATAAGACCTTCTACTATTAAGAAGATGTGTGGAAGCCCCGGGCAAGCCCTTTCCAGATATAACACCCCCCAAAAGAATATAAGTAGGGAGGGCAGCACTGAAGATGTCACCCCTGAAATGATGCATGCACATTAGAACACCTGAGCAGAGTCCCTACACAGACTGCCATGCACACAAGCCCTTTTCCTGTGAAAGATTCTGCATCATAGGAAATGGGAGATACAGCCATACCTCGGGTTAAAGAATGGGTTACATCCAGGTTTCGCTGCTCACGCATGTGCGGACGCTCAAAATGACACCATGCGCATGCGCAGAAGCAGCGAGTTGCGACCTGTGCACATGCGCAGACGCAGGTTGCGTTCTGCACAGGTTGCAAACGGGGCTCTGGAACGGATCCTGTTCGCAACCAGAGGTACCACTGTACTTGCACAGTTGAAACTCCCTTCTTCAGACTCCTCCCCAACCCCACACTCACTGTGGGAATGGGAGAGTGAAGGGGATACAAAGAGTCCAGGAAGCAGAACCACACTCTGGCTATGACACAACTAAGGGGCGGATGCCTGACCAGAGTTATGAAGGCTCCTTCATGCATTCTAATAAACGTGCATAGGTCAAGGGCAGCAGCTTATTGCTCCCATGTACATATTAATGTCCAAAAAGGAACAATGCACGCGCATGCACACACACTGCAGATGCTCCTCTCCCTATTCCCAAGAACAGCAGGCTGCTTAAGGCAACTCATCAGTGAGAGGGAGGTTCTCTGGATGTGCTCACACACACAACTGTCTTTATTACTGTTTCATATTATTTCGAGGTTGACCTCAGGCATCAAAAATGCCAAGTCTCAACGTCCGACCCATGAACCATGAGTCAGAGGCTGTTGCTGCAGGACTATGGATCTTGCAAAGACCTCTTGGCATTGGACAAACAGCTAAGAGCAGCAATTAACAGACAAGCTGAAGGAAAGAAAAACAATGGGATCTGGAAAATTGCTGGATGAAGCTGCTTTGAGGTAAGGAATGAGCTTCACAGACTGCAGTGTCAATGGCAGCAAACAAATGGGCCAAGCTACCAGAAAGAAGGAAGCCAGATCTGTGCATTTACAGGCAACATTTATTGCTTCTCTGCCCATTAAAAAAAAGTGCAGTTGCCCACCAGGAAGATTTTCCCAGAACTCTCTCAGCCCCAATAATTACCCTCTTTCCACTAGGAATGTATCACGCCAAACTTTGGTTTTCTTGTTTGTTCGAAACCTGAAATCAAAATAATAATATTTACTGTTGGCCTCTATGACTATGTTTGTCTAGGCAATTAAAGGTGAACTATTTATTTTCCCTCCAAACCAACTAGCTGCCCACATGTTCCCACAGTTTTAGAAATGTGTTCTTTAAAATAGGTTTAAGCTGGGAAAGCAGGGACCAACTCCACTAGTTTTACCACAGTTTGTTTTCTATCTGCTTATTGATTTACTCAGGCATTTGCTACCAGACAGGCTTCAAGAAGGAGCTTTAACTCACCTGTTTCCTGCTTTTTCAAGGTCCAGCAGTTTTAGAATAGATTTGCCATCCATATCGGGAGGCGTGTCAAGTCCTGCAATATCCAAAACTGTTGGAGCAAGGTCAATATTCAGTACTAACTGAGATATTCTGCAAAATTACAAGAAAAGGTCAGAGTTATATTAGGCATGTTGGAAGCAACCTTTCACATCCTTGTAGAATTTGAACGGCAATTACTTCCAGTGTAGTACTTTGATGTCAAACTGTATATAATAGGAGTGAAATCTAAAAGTTCCCCTTCCAGAACTGTGCAATTAGCAGGAACATGCTAATACTGTATCAAGACATTTTTAAAATATGAGTCTAGGTTAAGCAGTGATATGAAGCAGACATTCTTCTCTTGCCAGTAGACTCATCACAAAATCTATATTTATGTAGCCTGCTACGCCACCATGAGTACAATATATCTTCACATGACCCTAATAACTCTTTAGCAGCAAGTCACAAAAGAAGAACTGCACAGGGCTATAGTAAAACAATGAAGGAGCTTCATTATACCTTTAGCAAGTGCTTTTTTTCTTTCTCTCTCTCTCTCTATATATGTAAAGGGGAGGGGGTAGGTTTGATCTTCATAGCCAATGCTTTGCAATAATCTTGTTGAAATAAAAACTAGCCACTTAAGAAGGACAATCAAATGTGCTTACAAATATTTTACATTAGGTACAACAGCTGTGCTGCAGACATAGGAGAACGTACACTGATCCCGGCTCTACACTTGGACCACGAATAAAGAAAGGGACGCGGATGTCAAAGTCATATGGCATTGACTTCCCTTTGACCAGTCCAAACTGCCCAATATGGTAACCATGGTCAGCAGTGTAAATAATGTAGGTATTCTCCAGTTCTCCAGTCTCCACTAGCATGTGATATAACTGAAACAGAATAAATAGAAAAGTAAATATGGAAAAAATGCTAAGTCAAATCTATCACACACACAGCAGGCATATACAAGCAAATATATATAAACGATCTTATACGGTTGCATTTCAGTGTTGAACCAAAAACACCAAGTCAGCAACTTTTCATATTGTAGTTTATGAGGGTTTTTGAGAGAGCTTGTGGGTTTCACACAATAAATGTCCACTGCAAATATCCTGTACAGTGGGTGACCACAGTTGGTTGTAACTGTATCTGTCTCAATAGCAGAGGATGGACAAAGGCAGTTGTAAATCATTTGCTACTGAAAAGTCTTCCTCTTGTGTGGTTATGGAGCCACATGGATATGTCTTAGACCATTATTCCTTCTAAGAACACCCAGTATCCTCTACTCTAGATGAGAGGTAGCTCATCAAGGCCTCAAGTGAAGAACTTTCCCAGACCTTCCATTAGAGAATTCCTATCCACGAAGATGCCAGGGAACCTTCTACCTGCCTACCATGTGCTGTATCAAAAAGAGAGAACAACATTATAGTGAGCGTTTCATAGAAATGGTGCCTGCAGAATGAATTGCTCCAGAAGATTCAAGCCAGTGGGTTGGATTTGTGGACGCTTCTGCCAATAGATATAGCTCCTCTGGATCCAAACGAATGAGCTCAACCACATGGTATATATCTATATATTCTCTCCATTTGCTAAATCCAATTCAGTCTTTTCCTATCAGAAATGGAATTACTTTTTGCCACATTTAACAATAGAAAAGGACTTCTTATGGCAGTCGTGCATGGTTATAGATATGCAATTCAGATATTTGTCCAAGGAACTCTAAGGCAAGTAATATCTGTATCCAAAGCCGCCTTCTCACCATTCCAGAGGAGTAAATCTCCTTTTGAGAAAAGGTCATAGTCAAGTTAAGAAAATAACCTACAGAACACAAATTAAAACGCAGTCTAACTCTGCCAAACTGCTGAAAGATTTCCTGGATACGGTTGCTTCTTCAGAATTGCTTGTTAGTGTTATAAATAATACCACATCATTCTATGCCATTTCCCCTCGTACAAAGAGCTGCAGAATTCTGGGCAGACATCTCCTTTATGATAGGAAAGACCTATCTCTCCCTCACCCCCTTTGTTCCTCCCCCTTTCAACAGAGAAGTATGAACCAGGGAAAGAAAGAGGGGGGGGGGTGCCTCTTTGGGGTTAACACCAATGTGGGAAATACTGTATTCTGGGACAGGGATTCATTATCCTGCTAACTTCTTCTTCTTCTTCTTTCTCCTTTGGTGATCACTCATAGCCAAGTAAGATTGCCTTCCATGAACACAATATTACTAAGGGGCTCATGACAGCAGCAGGATTAAAGAGAGTGGAAGGCTAAAAAAATGTTTTCAGGATTTTCATTTTGCTCACCCTTTCCATGGAGTCATCAACTGACAGCAAAGTTTGAAGTCGTTTGCGCTGCAAGGTATTTGTGAATTCCATGTGGATAGGAAGCATGGGACCTGTATATTGCATGATCCAATGCTTATCCATATTTGGTGCATAGTTGTAACTGGGAGTTCTAAAAAAGAGAGAGAGAGGATAGTTTAGAAGCTTCCAAAAGTTCGTTTCTCTTGTTAATACCTGCACCCTTTGCCCGTAAGTTGCCTGATTTGATATGATTTGCATGCTTAGCATAACAGGATCTTTGAAAAAAATGTGATAAAAGAAAATACATTTTCATAAATCAAGAGGTAAGATTAAGCAATAGCAACTAAGCAAATCCAGCTGTATACACTGCAGATCTGGGATCTGACCCAGTTACAACTCCAGTATTCTATGCATTAACTCTGAGATGTTTTCTGAAGCCCTTCATCACAATAAGCAGGTGTCTGGGAAAGAATACCCAGATTGCACAAATTTTCATTTTCTTTTAAGATGATTAGAAGACGGTGTCATATCCTATAACATACGTAATTGTGCTCCTCACATCTATGCGACTATTGTTCCTGTTTTTTCCTTCTGCAGAGAAAAAATGTAGTCCAATGCTGAATAGCATTGAATGTGCTTACATTCCAACATGACACAGTCTATTTGAACAGAAAGGTTTTGCTTGTACACCACACCATTTCCTTTACATAGACAGATTTCGTCAATTCCCTGTAGTTTCTTTACGTGCTTTGCTCCTACAACATATTTATTTATTCATTTCTACATTAAATCTGAGGCAGGAGAGCCCCCAGATTGAAATGATCTTGAATCTTGAAAAGACAGAGGACTTAGGGATGGGTGGTTCTTGTGGTGGGAGACAGATCAACTGCCCAGTGGCGGAGCTTCATGCTCCAGAACCGGGGGGCGGAGAGCAGGCGGGAGCGGGGCTGGTGTGCCCCCTGGGGGTGGGGTACACCGCCCACAGGGGCGGGGCACGCATCCTGGGGGTGGAGCATGCCACCTGAGGGGGGGGGCGTCCAGCGCAGGCAGGGGGCAGCCGCGATGGCACCCTGCTGGGATCGCATTGCCGGGGGCAGTGCGCTCCTCCCACACTCCTCTTCCTCCACCAGTGCAACTGCCTAAGCTGGATGTGATTGTACTCTCTGTGAAGGAGCTGCTACCCAGGGTCCAGGCTCTATCTGTGATCTAAAAAGAAGTGTTTACATATGCAGAAAGAAAGCCAGATTCTTGACTACGACATTACTCTTATAATTGCTTTCCCAACCTTTAATAAACACATCTGCTCCCTTCATTAAGCCTTCTATGTTTATAATCCAGAGAAATACTTTAGAGGCATTGAAAAGAAAAGGAACGGAAGTTCTGCATGAGCTCAGCAGGATGTTGTCCTTGTTTTTCACCAAAGAGCAAACCCACACAACACTGTTGCATCCCAGATTTCAAAAGCAGTTTGCCATGCGGCATGGGGAGGCTGAGGGAGACACTGTAGTTCAGACACCCACAAAGCTTAATGGGGCATCTGGAGCTAGTAATGGATCTCAACACACCCCTCTAGAGACCAAATTGACCTAATCAGGATTTCATTGACCTGGGACTCATGCATAGGATCATACCCAGCATCAAGCTAAAAATCATTAGCACCACCAGAAAGGTCTGAAGCTGGTTTGTAAGTTATCTGTACTGTGCATTTCTACTTAGAAGCCAGTTCCACTGAGATCAGTCGGTAGTATAGGATTGAAGTCTAAATGAAGTGATTCTAAACTGGGATGCATTTCCCATAAACAACCTACGAGGGCTAAAATGTACACTTGATTGTCCAAACCTCACATTCCACTTTCTATTAGCAGCTTTGAGAAATGATTCATTCTAGATTAAGAAGCACTCCTAGCCTAGTGTCATGAGTGAAAACACCCTCAGAATAGTCTCTTAGGATCAGAAATACAGCCAACGGTATGATTTCACAGCGTTTCCAGAAACACCAAGGGAGCAAAACTGAAAGTGATTAGTCCAAGAGGTTTCCATTACAGCAAGCACACATTTAAATATTCCACGAGAGGCAAAAGACACAATAAGTTTCTCTCTGTGATTAAGCCCTGTCAAATAATGTTGAACTAGATGTAAGAATCTGCTTCAGACCAAATAGCTTAACCAATACAGCACACCGGAATCGGCAGTGATTCTCCAGAGACACATATGCAGAGGCCTCTCTCAACACAACTACATGTTCTGTTTAAGAGGGAAACAGAATAATTAGCAAGTACCTGCTGTATCGTGGATCTAAGGGTGATCCCCAAGGGAAGAAAGAGCAATAACAGTCACATTCCTTATTAGACTCACTCACTTGATTTAGGCACTTATGACACCATTACACACCCACACCCACACATCCCTTTTCAAACAATTTCAGGGTATATTTCCCTAGCCAATGGCAATTCTCAAAATAGACTGTAGGCCTTGATCTTGCCTTCTGCAGACAATTTAAGAATGGGATTCTATGCTGAAATCCACTTGTTCTGGCAGAGCCCCACTGACTTAATCAGAGCTGTGCCAACAAAAACTTCACTTAGGATTGCAGCCAGAACATACATTACACTGAATAACAATTCTTTGGTGGTTTTTCCTATTGCTTTGCCTTGTTCTTACAGTTTAATGTATGTTGCATGTTTTCACTTGGTTGCCTTTGAAAAATCACCTGCACCTCACATAACTAGATGTATTTGCACGTTATACACACTGATAAAATCTTTGTGAAGCTTTTTTTTTTATAGTCTAAATACACATAAAACTAAATATTTCTCATACATAACATTCCTAACGCGGCAACTTCCTAACATGGAGAATGCACACAATTTTTTTTGAATCTCCCTACCCACCCTCAAAAAAGGAGACCAGTGTCACTTGAGGAGCTAAATTTTACATTCAATCCGCACACCTAGATATGAGAAAGAGCGAATCAAGGACCTTCAGTGAGATCTTTAAAGGAGAAAATGACAGTCACTTCTCGAAGAAGAGACACAAAAAGTGTTGTTGTTGTTTACACTGCTATGTTGATACCTGGTAGGTATGTGTTGTTTCCAAGAGAAATAATTTATGTTTGCTATGACTTGCAATACTGGCACGCCCTCAGGCAGCACCATGGCCCTGCTCTGTGGTAGGAGCCTCCTAATCCCGCACCGTTTTGACATTCCCATAATGTCCCATGATCACAGAATTTAAGCACAAGTTGCTTTGCTTGAAAAAAACAAAGTCCAATTTGTCTCAACATTCAGGACAAAACAAGTTTCCAGAGCTGCCAGACACAAACCTCCTTAAAACACAAGGCTCAGCGGAGACCAAGTATTTGTAACTCTCCTAAGCCTATGATCAGAAGTGTCCCTCTGTGTTATCCTGCTTTCTCCCGCTCAAATTCCTCTCTCTTTCCTTTTGCAACACTCAAGGTGGCTACAGTTATGCGTGTCCCATGTTTAATGCTCACAGTGTCTTGCTTCAGGTCACTGGAGGAAATTTGCTTCTAACCACAGGTTAAACTCTGGTTTGCATTCACCTCCAGGATAAACCTACGCATGCAGTAAGATCAGTGTGCAGAATTCTGAAGTGATAAAGTGAACTGTACCACTTCAAACTACATGAGTGTGCAATTCTGAAATCTTTTTATTTTATTTTAAGGAGCTTCCTACAAAGTGGGAAAACCCCTATAACATCAAAGAGAAATTATCAACCCGCTCTCTTGTTGTGCCAGTTTCCACGGGCAGGGAGATTTCAAAACGTAATTAGCATTTAAAAAAGTGATTCACAGCTACAACCTAAAACTGTACAATCCATTCTTCCACCTCAGGTGGTACCACTATTGAATGTTAACGGCAGATCGGATGGTGCCCAGCAGCAAATGCTTGCTCATTCTTGCTAAAATCAGTGTTCACACATTAAAATGTACAGTAGGATTAAATGCCAAAGGGTAACTTCTGTTGAACATCATACAGGAAGCTTAAAAGCCTCTGATACCACCCCCTTACACACATGCAGAAAGTTCTATGTTCTTCAACCCCTGGCATGTGCAGTTAAAAGGCTCAGGTAGCGGTTGGTGGGAGATGTTTCCCTGAGACCCTGGATAGCATCTTCTGCTAGTCAGATTAGACAGCCCTGGCCTAGATGGACAAATAAGCAGCCCTGGTATAAAGGCAGCATCCTATGTCCCTAAGAAAGAACATACAATAATAATCAGATGCACAGGGAAGGGGGAGCCTTCCTGCTCTGCACCTGTGACACCAAGGTCACAGAAACTTATCAGGCTGGGAAAGGAACCTGGACCTAGTTTCCAGCCAGATGATAACGTATCAGCCACTGTCTTCTGAGCTGTAAAGCAATGCACAAACATGCAGAATCCCAGGAGCTGCAGCATGTTTAATGGCTGTCTGTACAATTGCATGGTGCCTTGGGGGCAGACTCACACTATCCATTTGAAGCATATCCAATGCACGTTGATAAAGCACATGACTTCCTCCACAGAATCCTGGGAACCATAGCCCCAGCACCCTTAACAAACTACAGTTCCCGGGAAACCATGAGTTTTAAGTATGCTTTAAATATATACTGTGGATCTGCATGTGCATTTAACCTAGAGACAAAAGGCACCCACCATTCATTTAAACATCTATAATCCTATACAGTGGTGCCTTGGATCTTGAACTTAATCCATTCCTGAAGTTCGTTCAACTCCTGAAACCATTCGAAAACCAAGGCGCAGCTTCCGATTGGCTGCAGGAGCTTCCTGCACTTAATCGGAAGCTGTGGAAGCCGCGTTGGATATTTGGCTTCTGGAAAACATTCGCAAACCGGAACACTTATTTCTGAGTTTGAGGCATTCAGGAGCCGGTTCGTTTGACAACTAAGCCATTCGGGAACCAAGGTACTACTGTACTCATATTCTTAGATTATAAATTATAATAGAGTGCAATGGTGCTTACTCCAGAAGTGTGTGTAAGTTAGCAGCCTATCTACAGCTCATCTATCTGACGGACCAGGGCAGAAAAATAGGAAGAGAACCTGCAAAATAGCGAAACATTTAGTACATATCACCCTACACAGACGCCTCCGAGGTTCTCCTATAGTCACCAAAGAGGCAGAAACCTCCAACAGACACAACCTCTGCAAAGAAAATCATGAGCTGTCATCCTGACATCTAGCGGCAAGATACACAATTAAGAAAAAGCCCCCCTCATTCAGTCTAAACAGCAATGTCATGTTTTATGCAGGGGCATTTAAGCAGCAGTCAAATCATCAGCATAGTCATGGCGCAATGTTTAACTTACATGTGCTGGGAAGCATTTGGATAGAGCTCAGAGAACTGTGGCGCAGAGTCTTCAGGACCATGGGGAGCCGCGTGACTGATCACCATCATTATAGGTCTATGGGGATACATCCTCTTAGACGTTTTGAAATAATTAATGCTGTCATTAGTGATCAAATCTGTGAAATAGTCCTGAAACAAACATTCAACACAAAAACAAGAATTGCCAAGTGCATCGCTTATACCAGACCATATCACAGTGCTTCATTCTGCTAGGGTGAGCTATGAAACAAACGCGATTTCTCTCAGGCTCCAGTTTCAAAAGCTGGGCTGAAGACGCAGACACAATTCCCAAAGACCAGAATTACAATTCCGTTCCAAAGTCAAGTCTGTGCCCAGATGAACAGCTGTGTTCTGGGAAGGATAAACAAACAGGATAGCAAGGGAGAACGGAGGCAAAAGGTGTCAAGGCAAAGCAAGAACAGAGGAAAGGGTGGATTAAGACAGTAAATTCAGAGATGAGGAAGGAACTGAACACAGGTCTTTCTGACCCAACCACAGTACAATGATTCGGTACTGCAATAATGCACAAACGGAATACACTTTGTTTATTTTATATACAATTTTTTTTAAGGTTATTACTTGCCCTTTTCAAAATGGCCTAGTTCAGATGTAGCCATAGTTTAGTGTGACAAGAACAAGTCACAGTGACTCATACACTCCCCCTTCCTTTGGTGCAGCTGCAAGGAGTTTCCCATTTACCATAGCTTAGTTTGTCCAAACTGACATACAGTGATTGTTAGGCACAGCTGTTTAAACAAATGCTAGCCATAGTCGGAGTAGACTCACTGAAGTAAATGAACGTGACTAACTTAAGATTCACTTCATTTCAATGGACTTACTCTGAGTTGGACTAGCATTGGACACAACCCATAGCTAACAGTAAACAAGTCTGCTGATCAGCATAACAAGCTGTGTTTAATGGGAAAGAGAAAATGCCTCTTTCCAGCCAGAAACCCGGTCAGATGGGCGGTGTATTATTATTATTATTATTATTATTATTATTATTATTATTATTGACAACTGCACCACAGAAAGGAATTGGGGAAGTGCATGAGAACAAGGCTTGCAGAATATTGCTCTCAACACAATAAACAGTGATTTTGTGGAACTGCCCAAATGCAACCACTGGCTGAAAGCTGTCACTGAAAATGGCAAACCACTCTATGGCAACATGATGAGTTTACGAAAGAAGTGAGATCTGAACCAGGAATATCCACCTAGATCAGGCTTCTTCAACCTTGACCCTCCAGATGTTTTGGGACTACAATTCCCATCATCCCTGACCACTAGCTAGCTAGGGATCATGGGAGTTGTAGGCCAAAAACATCTGGAGGGCCGAGTTTGAGGAAACCTGACCTAGATCATAGCTCAGACTCACAAGTCATGCTATCTGTGTTCTTGTTACAATAAGAATCATCCCGCTCATTTCTTAGGAGTTCTCCTCCAATTGAAGTTCTCCTCCAATTGCCTTCTCGGGCAGGAGAGCATTATTTGGCCACAGGAGATGGCTCTTTCAGTATTGACACCTTGACTTTAGAATGCCCTTTTAGAGAGACTCGCCTGGCACCCACACTGCAATCATTTTGGTGCAAGGTTAAAACATTTTAATTCATACTGCCATTTAACATTGTCTAAGCCATCTCATACATAATGGTTTTAATTGCTTATTTGTTTAGTCACTTACACACACACACACACACACACACACACACAGTGTTTGCGTGCTGCCCTAGAATCAGAATCAGATGAAGAGCAACTTATAAAATATTTTAAATAACTTTTAAAATGTGCACGAACACATCTAACCATCAGTGAGTCTTCTTTTTAAATTGCATAGTTTAGAGCAGCAGTGCAGCTGCTATTGTCAAAGTAGCCCCTTGCCAACCCCCAACCAACAACAACACCCCTAGCTTAATGGAGAGCCAAGGTAGTAAAGTGAAAATCTGCAAGAAAGAGGAAGGAACAAAAAATGTAAAGATGAAAACTCAATAATTAAGCCACCTGCCAACTCTAAGCATTCCATTTTTGGCCCAACGAATGGGTGTGAGCTCCAGAGAAGAGTTCCAAGACAATGTGTGCAGCTTCAAACACTTCCAGGCACGACTAATCAATCAAACAATGTGGATACAAATTCCTGAACAGCTGCAAAAGCAAACACTGAAAGGAGGCCGAGTGCATTTTGCACAACACTGTTGGGGCAACCCGAACAGCTGTGATCAGTTTCACCCCATCGCAAAGAACCTACAAATTAACTGACCCCACAGAACTCCCCAAATAACTCCTCAAACTCCTTTAAGTTCAAAATATGGTTGAGGAGTGGCTATACAGTATTTAAAGGGGAAATTCACTGAAGGTATTCTACCCCAATTTCCAGCTAACATCTTCTCGCACCTGAAGCTCAACCAGCTTTTTGAGTTCAAGGGTGTTTTAAAAATGCAATAATATTCTTAAAGTATTTAATAATGCATGTACTTCTTTTCTATAGAGAAAAACCGTGAAGAGTATCAGAGAACACAAATCCTAATTAAATCACATTTAAGTTGAGGGGGGTAGGATCCATTACAAATTCACAGCAGCGCTGAATGGGCTTTTTCGTTCTGTGAACGCAGTTACATTTCAAAGGAGTTCTAGCCCTACAGATCAGAACACAAGATTTAAGGCCATGGGTGGGGTGGGCAGAAATCGAGAGATCTTGAACATAACATTAATTCTTCTAGCATGATGGAAAAAAGGGGGAGTTTTACAGATAACACATAATACAATGGAAACATGTCTGTGCAATACCTTTGCATAATCAAAGCCGTGCTTCTCTTTGAGGCCATTGCGGCAAATAGTATAGTTATAGAAACGAGAGTTCTTGATTAATCCAACCCACTCTCGCCAGCCAGGAGGGATGTAGCTGCCATTGTATTCATTGAGGTATTTCCCGAAAAAAGCTGTGAAAAGAGAAAGAGGAAATGTAGGTTTGGTCACACTCCCGGGCATAGATCCTTGGTCTGGGTCACACCCAAAATTCATGGATGAACAGATATATATATATATATATATATATATATATATATATATATATATATATATCAAAGCAGTTTACAAACAGAAGTACAGTAGAAATACCAGGAAGTGCAGTAGATTGTCAGAATATGTTGATTAATTTACAGAAAACAATTGTTTGTTTTCAAAGCCCACAGTTTAGACACAGCTAGAAACCATATGTTTGAAGTATTATATCTTTAACTACACCTTTGTTAATTTAAGTAAGTGATGGGGAACCTCAGGCCCAGGGACCAAACGGGACCCTTCAGGCCTCTCTATTTATTTTATATTTCTTTATTACATTTTTATACCACCTTTATCTTCCAAGGATCTCAAGGTGGTACACATGGTTCTCATCCTCCCCATTTCATCATCACACACGTTCACTTCATCAAATCTGGCCCTCTTTGAAAAAGGTTTGGGCACCCCAGGGCTAAGGGATGGTGCCTGGCCCAAGGTCACCCAGTGAGCTTGATGGTGGAGTGGGGATTTGAACCCACACCTCCCAGGTCCTAGTCCAACACTCTAACCATTACGCCACACTGCATCTCTACCTGGCACCCAAAACAATCCCCTTTCTTTAGGCCTCAATCCTTAGTAGCCCTACTTTGTACCTTCCTTGTGTGCCTGCCTGGAATATATCATTGAATTCTGACAATGCTTCTTGTTTGCCTAGATGGAGGACAGAGATGATTACATGAGTCTACGTAGAAACTAGCCCACTGTACAAAGGTAAAAATAATGTTCATTGCTCCGCCCACTTTTGCCTCTAGCCCCGCCCACCACAGGCATTTGGCCTTCAGTAGATTGCCCTTCCGGATGAAAAAGCTTCTCCACTCCTGATATAATTCCCTATTAACATAATTCATTATCAGACAGGTAGGTGAGCAGGTGGCCTCAAAACTTAATATTTAGGTAACAGGGTCCAGACCTATTAAGGGCAGTTTTATAGAGCTAACTGGAACTTTCCAAAGTTACTGCTACAGGTTTCCCAGCTCAGAAGTGTTTAAGAGCAGAAAGAGAGTTCAGCTACTACCAGAGTATTGAGACAGGAATTCCTCATTGCGCTGCTCTTCTAAATGACTTTCCATGCGCAGACACAGTGATTCTCAGATTTCATCCACTTCCTGATTTGCCTAAGTGGCTGTAGCTTTAATTACCATATGGAAGGAAATGAAATAAAACCACCTCGTCTTTTCAAACAGCCATTAATCTGGTGTTAATTCAATGAACCATATTCTTCTAGAGCTAAGCAAACATGGGGACATTTTCCTTCCAAATAGCAGATACCAGATTAGCCTGGGGAAATCCAGGTTCAAAACTGTAAGATCATAAGAACAGCCTGCTAGACCAGGCCAATGGCCCATCTAGTACAGCGTCCTGTTCTCACACTGGCCAACCAGATGTCTGTGGGAAACCAATGGGCCAAACATGAGCACAAGAGCATTCACTCCTCCCATGGTTTCCATCAGAAGCATTGCTGTCTCCAATTGTGGAAATAGTGCATAGCCTTCAAAGCTAGCAGTCATTTATAGTCCTCTCCTCCATCCCTACAAAAATCTACCTTATAGCTGAAGATAAAGGAGTGGACCATGTTCACCGCCCTGATTGGACAAAAATAAGTAATACATGCTCCCTTCAGGAGAGGCTGGATTTGTTGTGGACTGAAATCAGGACTTCCTGTCAAGACAAGTGGAGAAAAACTGACCCTAGCATCAAAACAAAATCGTCATCATGATGTGATGGGGTTACCAATATAAATAATTTTTTGAACTAAAACAAAATGCCAAGTACTTAATTGTAAGGACAAAACACCTCTGTTCTTTAAATTCCTGATTATTTCTCTAGCCCTTTTGTACTGCACTAACCACTTTGATTTCTTTCTTTATTCTCATCATATCCAGTACAATAAGAATCTCTTGTTCCTACTATACTGCAAAAGTGGCCAGCACTGTGGAGGCCATGCAGCTGAGGGGCCAGCACTGTGGAAGCTATGCAGCCACCCTCCCAGCACAGGCATTGGTGCCACATATTGAAACATGGCTGGAGTGGGAGAAAGTGGCAGCCAGGTTGGGGCAGTGTGGAACTGATCCATCCATAAGAGGGTGATCTGTAAATATTTTCACGAATAAATAAATGCTGTACACCAAATCAATGATGATGTAAAGACAGCCATCCTTTTACCTAAATGAAAAAGAAAGTCACGTTCCCACTAGATAGCTTAAAAACAGGTAATAATGCACAGGACAGTGTACGAGTGCCTTGTGAGCAATAGGCCTAAATAGCATCCTGCATTGGACTTTGAAATTTTCCACAATTGTAGTATTCTCTGTTGTTTTTTTCTTCTTTTACACTTGGCTCATTAAAACAAACAAAACCCTATCTACATGCTCCAACCGGTTGAAACTGTGAAGCTTTTTTCCTTGCTCATGTCTGAAATCTATTCATTGATAGCCACAGGCAACATACATATTTAGAAACAGAAGCAATGAGAATTAGGAAGCCATTTCTGTTTGTATAATTAATAAAATACGAAGTACAGCTGAGTGAATAAAATGTCTCATTAAAAAGTAATACCATTTCAGGGAACATCTTTTCATTATTGTATCTAATGGTGCCCACAGGGATAATAGCAAAGATAAATGTAGATTTTTGCATTTTAATGAGACAGATTTTATCTGCAATACTGGCAGTTTTGCTAACTGTTCCCAGGACACAGTGCCATTGTTTAAGCACATGTAACATACTTTGCCAGCTCAGAATAATGGCAGTCTCTTTGACTATGCCTAATTGAGCTTGTGTAAACAGCAATCCTTCTCAAGGTGAACAATTATTATACTTGATACCCAGACAACTAAGAAGCATTTGGTGACAAATGAGGAATTGGTCAAGGAAGAATTACACTGCGCTTCCTTAAACTTGTTTGCTTACGTTTTCCTAAGCAGCTGATTGAGGAGTCTCAAAGGAAAGCATAAAATAAAATGGCATAGCTCAGTAATATCCTACGTTTAGCAGGGCTGTCCCTATCATTAGGAAGGCACATCAGGTGACAGGGGCCGAGTGGTGGTAACTGGTGGTGAGGTGTTTGAGGATAGAGCAGTGTGCCTTGAGGCTGCACTGTGTTCCCTAAGCTAGCCTGACGTCATGATATGTGGTGGATGACGCTGTCCCAGCACCAATGCTGAAAGACTGAACTGCAAGTTTGGGCAATGCCTGTATCTGGAACTAGGTGGAGGCAGGGTCTACTCTGAGTGGAACTTAGTTGGCTACAATTCTAGAGTTTTTAGACCTTTTTTTTTAGCCGCTAATGGGTCATGGTTGCTTTTCCATGTAGTATGTTTCAAACGAAAGCTGACTTTCCAATGTCATTCCAGTATCTGCACACACAAGCCGTCTGTGATAATGTGTCTGATTCCCCAGGAGACCCTTTAATTGCAACACTCCTAAACACCGGCCTGCAGTTCTCATAATTGCTTCAATCGCAGGCATGCTCCTTTGAAACAAGTGCTTGTGTGTTTCTTTTTTAAAGTGACTTGTAGAAGCCACACTATGCCCCCCAAACTCCCCAAGTTTGGCTTGCTCCAGCTATTTGCAGTGGCGTGACACAGGGGGATTCCTCTCCCCAGGAATTGCCCGACTAATTTCAATGGAGTTCTTGACGTAAAACCAGAGAACACAATGGGCTCTGGATCAAAACATGTCCATGGGGTCCTGTTGTGGGTTTCCCACAGGATCCGGTTGGCCACCGGGAGAACAGGAGGCTGGACTTGGTGAGCCGTTAGCCTGATTCAGCACAGTTCTTCTTACGTTCCTATGTTCACAGCAGTGCTCTCCCCTCTTGTGATTCCCAGCAACCAGGTAACGGAGAAAACAGAGCATACCAACAGAACAGAACAAACGCCAACGTCCTTCAAGGAAGAGGCATTCAGTACTTGAGAGACTATTTATGCCAAGTGGAGTTTATATAGCATAGAAACTGAATGCAGCTGTTGAGTGTATGTTAAGTTGAATAACGTAAGTTGGGAGGGAAAGAGTATAATAGAGAAAGAGATGCAGGAGGACTGGGCAGTGCAGAGGAGTTGGTGCTTGTAGTATATCGGCTAAGAGACTGAGCTACAAGTCTCTGGTTTGACTCTCTTCTGCCATGAATTCAGTAGCTGGCCTTAGGCAAGTCACTCTATCTCAGTTGCCCACCTGCAACCCTTCCATGGTTGGGTTTGCTAAGCATTTTGAACTCTTTTAAGTACTATATGATTCTTGAGTAGACTACTACAACTTTGGTCAATACAAGCTATTTTAGTGTTTCAGTTAAGTAAAAGCAATTATCCATGGTCATCTGTGTATATACAGCTGTATGCCTGGTTGAGAGGTAGCCAATGGCTACCCTCTAGATGCTGGCAGTGCCATTGGCTATGGTGGTTGGCTGGGGCTGATAGGAACACCTATGTCCAGCTACGACTTTCTGGTAAGCTATGGCCATTCCTGGACCAAGATAGCCTTACTACAGTGTTCTATGCCCTAGAAATTTTACATCTTGATTACTGCAATAGTACTCTGCATGGAGGATGCATGGAGCATGCAGTTTTGCCAGTTATGGGCCTTTGATGCTGTTTTACACAGTCCCTTGAGACTTCTAATCTATTGGACAGATGATTAGCTGTATTATGTCACGGCTGTTTGGAGCTGATAACCTCGTTCCTGAGATTTTAATAGTATTGCTCTTTCAATAAGCAGCTCCAAACAGCTTCAAAAAATGAAGAACAGCTTAATAATGAAATAACAAATAAAGTAGTCCAGCACAATATTGAAGCCACAGGTCCACCCCCGTGCTTTTAAGTATACAAATATTTTCTCAACAAAAGTTATGGCAGTGAGGACAAAACCAAACTAAAATCTAATAGTGTTCTAGTAAGTAGTCCCCTGCATAAGTTGGCCTGCTTCATATATTACAATGGAAACAATCTGTTATATTAATATGTAGTTTGTTTGTTTTATTATGGAAGCAATCTGCTATATTAATAAGTGTTCTTCCACACAGGACATCATATGAAGATCCCATAACACTCAGGCCAGTTTAACCCATACAAGCAAAATGTCTTTCAGCCAAAATAAGACTTTTGCTAATGTGTTTACAATTGGCTTGAGCCACATTGGAGCCGATTTGCAAAGGGCTTCCCACATAGAAGGCATCTGTATGGTATTTCCCCCCCCCCCCCAGTGACAGCTATGTAGGCAGCATAATGCATGAAACAGATCTCCAGTACAAAGTGAAGTTTTTCTATCATTATAAGTGTTATAAAATAAAAAAAGGCTCCATGCATTGTTTGTCAACAGTTATTCAGATCTGCCTTGGAAAAGTATTAAACTCCTTGTCGCAGGTAGGAAAAGCATGCAGGGGGAGGAGGAAGAGGAGAAGAAGAAGAAGAAGAAGAAGAAGAAGAAGAAGAAGAAGAAGAAGAAGAAGAAGAAGAAGAAGAAGTAGTGGTGTGTGGACAGCTTCATCCCCATCCCTGGCTCAACAATTCACAGAAATTCCACTGGCAAAGTCAGTATAGTGGTACCTCAGGTTAAGTACTTAATTCGTTCCGGAGGTCCGTTCTTAACCTGCAACTGTTCTTAACCTGAAGCACCACTTAAGCTAATGGGGCCTCCTGCTACTGCCACAGAACGATTTCTGTTCTCATCCTGAAGCAAAATTCTTAACCCGAGGTACTATTTCTGGGTTAGTGGAGTCTGTAACCTGAAGTGTATGTAACTTGAAGCGTATGTAACCCGAGGTACCACTGTACAGGAGAACCCTTCTTATACTTTCAAGTTAGGACATTTATTTTAGTCATGATAAAAAACACATAAGGTAGCTACAGTGCGGCTGAGACTTAAACAAGTCAATTTCAGAAAGGGAATCAGACACTGCCGTCCAAAGAAATCTGTTCTGCCTGACCTGTTCACATCTTTCCACTGTTGCTTGTTACTGCCTTAAGAACATAAGAGGTACCTTGAAAGGTCAGACCAAAAGGTTGATATAGACTAGTGGTTCATTTCCAACAATGACCAGCCATATGCTTTTAAAAGCTTCCAGCAATCCATAAACAGAGCAGTCCTCAGAGGTATCCTGTCCCTGAACACAAACCTTTACTGCCTACCATGGCAGGCTGATAGCAGGGATGGGGAACCTGTGGCCCTCTAGATGTAGTTGGACTTCAACACCTATAAGCCACAGTCAGCATGCCCAATAGTCAGTGATGATGGGAGGTGTAGTTCAACAATATGTGGAGAGCCACGGGTTCCACATCCCTGATTTAGGTCTCTCTCAAGCACTGCCATCTTCAAATATTGAAAGGGCTGTCACATACAAGGTGGAGCAAGCTTGCTTTCTCCTGCTCTCGAGGGTAGGACCTGAACCAATGGATTCAAGTTACAAGTAACATTAGGAATAACTTTCTGATGGTAAGAGCTGTTCAACCGTGAAACGGACTACTTGGAAGGTGGTGGAGAGTCTCCTTCATTGGAGGCTTATTAAGCAGAGGTGGATGACCATCTGTTGTGTATGCTTTAGTTGAGATTCCAGCATTGCAGGGGATTGGACTAGATGACCCTTGAGGTCCCCTGCAACTCTGCAATTCTATGATTCTATTATTATAACTCAAACTGCGATGCATAGGTTCTCTCTGGTTTCCCATTTGGGCAGCAACAAGACCCAGCTCTTGTTTCAGCAAGGTTGCTGTGACACATGCCTTCCAACAATTACCCTGATGACATTTTAAAGAACATCAATAAAAAGCAAGGTTATTTTTTTAATCAAAGATTTTAAAGGGGTGTATGTGTGGAAACTTACCAGTCCTATACCCAGTGTTGTTCAGATACACTGCAAAGGTGCGTGGTTCATGCGTTGCTTGCCAGGAAGGAGAAGAACAGTTTTCATTGTTGGTATAAACATTGTGGTTGTGAACATATTTTCCTGTCAACATCGAGGAACGAGATGGACAGCACATTGGGGTTGTGACAAATGCATTGACAAAAGTGGCACCTCCATTTTCCATTATCTTCCTGGTTTTGTTCATCACTTGCAAAGAACCTAAAAAAGAAAAAAGAGCTGTATCAGGAGCTATAGCTTATTGGATATCAACAAACCCAGTTAGTACTCCTGCAAGGGGTTCACACACGTGGCATTACCTTCAAGAGCCATGCAGCCATGTGGATCATTCATCTATAAATTTGCCAAGTTCTATTTTCAACTAAATTAAATATTTTACTGCACCAAAGATATTTGCCGCTACAAGGGTGCAAGCTGTGGTTGAAGAGGAGGTTTGTTCACAGAGGTTAAAGTTTTATTTTATGAAAACAAGATTTTAGTCTCCTGGAAGATACACAGAATTGGTTCACGCATTGTGGAAAGCCATAGTTAAAAATAAGCTATGGTTTACTGCGAACAAGCAGCTTATTAATACATACAGTTCTTCTCAATCATAAACTCTTTGCTCCTCCCTTTTCCCAGCTGGAAAAGAACATACATCAGGGTTGGCTTAGCTTTGTGAGCAAATCAACACTCATGGTTTGCTTGGAAAGAAGGAAGCCATGACTGCTGGTTTGAACTAAAAGTTGAGTCAATGTGGTGGCTTGTTTCTTCCCCTTGGAGGAAATTGTAGGAGTAGGGTGGCCCCCAACTCCTCACAACATTGGGACATCACATGAGTGGTGTTATCCTCTCCATCACCCTCACAAGCTGGTGCCTCTGATCCTAGAGCTTCTTCTTCTTCTTTGGCAATCACTCGTAGCCAAGTAAGGTTGTCTTCCATGAACACAGTCTTAACAGTGACTCCGTAAGTGACTGTGGAGGCCAGTTCTGGATCCACATGTCCTTCCACAGTGGGGACAGAGGTTTCCAGGCAGGAGTTGATCAAGGTGAGGGTTGGCCAAATGTGCCTTCCTCTTAGCACGTTTCTCCTTTTCATCCTGAGTTTGAGCGTCTTCGAAGTCTATGACACTTTTGGTAAAGGCTGTTCTCCAACTGGAGCACTCGCAGGCCAGTGTTTCCCAATTGTCGGTGTTTATTCCACATTTTTTTAAGATTTGCCTTGAGAAAGTTTGCCCCAAGTAAGTACAACCTATTCTCAAGGATACTGTAGAAATAAAGTAGCATGCAACTGCATTCCTGAGAGGTCTTCTGTTGCAACAATAATATGTAAGAGGCATAAAAGGTCAACTTCAGTAACAGCCTGTATAGTATCATTGTCCAGCTTATTATAAAGATGTGCGCAAATTGTACGAAATTAGTAGTGTAAAAGTAATAGAATGTTGAATACACACTATGTATGGACATTGTGCATTATATAGTTTATTCACTAGGTGGCACTTGATATAATCGTATTTGGGTGGAGTCAGGGGTTTCCTATGGCTGTTCTCATTGGATAAAATCAGTAACAGTTCTTGTTTAGTTTCCTAAGTGGCTTCTCCTCTATGCTTCCATGATACAGTACTTCAAATGCTTAAATGCTGTTGGAAAATGGACCATTATTAGCAAAATTAGCTGCTGTTGACAGGCAGCTTCCTTCTTTTCCAAACATGACTTGCCGCACGCAATAATAGAAAGCGTTTCATTTAATCAGAGGTTGCTGAGTATTAACATATATTGATTCTGCAATGTACATCTCAACAAAATGGGAATCAATTATCAAATGCAGTGAGAAAATTGATTCCCCTCCCCCTTGGAGAAGGATTTACAAATCTGTCAAGTAAGTATAATAATGTGCAGGAAAGGCAAATATGTTAAGGATCATTTACAGAGCACAAAGTGATCTTTAAAAAACAACCAAAGACGACTGAGTGAAATTATGCAGTAAATTTCAACAGACTTACCCAGCTCCACGTCTTGGTCATCTGTGAGTACAAGGATAATGTTTGGCCTGATATTTTTCCGCTCCTGCTGTACACGTCCTCTGAACCTTGGGGATTTGACAGTAGTACAGTGGCTCCTTAACAGTTCAGTGCCAAGCACAGTCCATATAAATGCAATGCAATAATGATTCATTGTATCTGTCCAATACTGCAGTTAAACCCTCGTGCAAATGCTTCTGTTCCTTAATTTTCAAGCTCTGGATAATGAAAGGGATAAAAAAGGGGGGTGGGGAGAGGAACAAATGAGAGAGAGAGAGAGAGAGAGAGAGAGAGAGAGAGAGAGAGAGAGAGAGAAACCTAGTTTAAAGCTCAGCTTGCATTCGATTAAATATACATAAGACAGAACAGAAAACTGTTCTTACAGCTGGATGTTGCTTTTTGAAAATGATACCGATATTTTTCAACTGCAGTGTGCTTGGTTTTCCTTCTGCAAGATTTAGTGCTAGCTGTATTTTATGGTTTGCTGCGCAGCCATCTTCCAGAGATGCTTCTGTTTTCTTTACAGCTCATTATTTTCTTCTATTGTTATTATTATTCCACTTTATCTTGCTCAGGGCAACCCAAAGTGACTTGGGTTAGACTAGATGACGCTTGTGGTCCCTTCCGACTCTACAAATCTATTATTCTATGACTTACAACCAAACAACTGATCCAGGAAAAAAGCATTTTGAGCCTCTTTAGAAGAAGCCCTCTAAAAGTGGTGTTCAAATCCATAACCTCTTAATTCCCTGTTCAGCAGTATGTCTCTTGTGTAGCATGGCAGATATCCTTTCCTGGGAGCATGGAAAGAGAGAAGTCACTTAAATCCACCTCTCCTTATATACAGGGTTTCGGTGAGTACATGCCCTAATGGTTGGAAAGGTCCAGGTTTTCTTCAGAAAATCAGCAAAGCTGATGGGCTTGCCTTCTTCCCTTCAATAAACATTACTACGTTTCTTTCATCTCTTTTCTGTTCAAGAGAGGTCCCGTCCCAAGGCACATGCAGAACAGCAGGCCTGTTTTAGTCCAACTCACCTGCACTTCTGAAGCAGAGATAAAGACATGGCTGCTGGCCGTAATCTCTAACATTATTTGACGCTGCTCTGTTTCTGTTTGCAACTTAACAGAGAGCTCGTATTAAGTGACAGTCCAGATGATCCTACCCAGCACCATGAAAACCTGTATCCCTGTCCCTCATCAATCAGCAGTGGGACTGAGCACATCATCTATAATGCACGACAACTCTAAGCAAGCGTTTGTCCCCAATTCTCCATTTCCAGATTCGGCTCACTGAGCCTATCAGAACCCCTTTCTCAATGGCTGTCAGTCAAGCAGCCCCACTATTGTAAGCCCTAATGCAACCTCAGGAGGGGTCTCCTTGCTGCGGCAGACTTAAACCCACAACAGAAAATGATTGATGGGCCTTGTGACTAAAAAGGTTAGTCACTTACACGCCAGCACTCTCTGCTCCATTGGCAGAGGCTCCACCAAGCGATGGAAACTCATGATAATAGTAACTGAACGTGAAACTTAATTGGCCATATATTTTTATTTTAAAATACAGACAGGGCTTGAAGGCAGACGAAGTGCAAGGAGGCATCCTCCATGGGAAAGTCTGCTTGGAAAAGAGGCGACACCAGCCTTAATGAGAATGGAACGCAACTCATCAGACAATCCGTCCTCCCACACCTGAGACTTCATATTTAGGCATGCAACATTAACTAGTAGGGGATAAATCAGCAGAACTAATTAAATGGAAGCATAGCATAGCAGAGACGGCAAAGGGGGGTGGGGGTGGTCCCATCACTCATTTCAAAACACAAAGGAGGGATGCAATTCCTTAGGGAGAAATTTGACACAGACCACCAGCAATAAACATATATCTTTTAAATGCTGGATTTTTTCTTTCTTTTCACACCCACTTATTACTTGAAACTTCACAACATATCCTATAAACAGTGTCATGCATCTCACTCCTCGGGAGATAATTGCACCAGGAGAGTGTGAATGTTGTTTCTTTAAAACAAAAAAACGAAACAAAAAACCCTCCAAGCATCTGTAAGCAAAGAAATCCGGGCTCCATTGTCTGTGCATAAACATTCCAATCTCTGATTGACATCACAGCATAAAGGCAGTATGCTGGAGGATTCTGCATGCTAAGTTAAATGCTATCGCCCTGACTACATAACATTCAGAGAAGTAGACTGGAAGTCAGTAATTAGTCTGAGCATGCTCTCTCTCCCCTTAAAAATATTTTGGTTTCCAACCATTTGCTCCAACTGGAGTACAGGATTATTGACCATTAAAGTATTTTTTTCTGCCTGATAACAGCAATGCCACTTACACATGGTGCAAAAGCTAAACAGAAATTTCTCCTGGGGATCCTCTTTAAAGTGCAGGCCTCAGACTCCTCTCACATAAAGTCAAAAGAGGAGCACGTGGGAGTAGGAAAGAGAAAATGTGTAGCATTTCCTGTATCAGATGCACTGCCTAGATAATTTTTCCAAATAGTGTTGTACCCAAACAGACCCAGGTTTTCTACAGCTCTGTTGTGCTCTGGCGAGTCCCCTTGTCTATCAGCGAAGTTCGCCAGGATTTATTTGACGGTTGCAGCAAGCTGGATCTCGCCTGCCTTTTAATTTTCCACAATGCCCCCACAAAACAGCATTGCTCTGAAACATTGTGTGCAATTTAGATGGCAGCTGTCCAGCGCTACATGGACTGCTGGGCTGAAAAATAATTAAATATAGGGCCCCCCAAGTGTGGCGTCAGCCAGTATAAAGCAGGGGTTAGAGAGCTGGAGTAGGACTTGGGAAACCTGGCAAGACCTAGGTTATAAAACCAATCCTACCATTAAAATCATTGGGTGACCCAATCCCTATACTCTATTCCAATTTACGTTAACACTGTTACGGGAATAAAATGGGATAAGCAAGGTGGCAATCAAGCCACCTTTATTTCTCTGGAGAAAAGATGGGGAAGAACAGCAGCTCACTGGAAGAGCATCCACCTTGCATTTAGAAAGTCCCAGGTACAATCCCTAGCATCTCCAGGTAGAGGTGAGAATGTCCCCTGATTGACACCTTGGAAAGCCACTGCAGGTGTGAACAGTACTGAGCTAAATGGCCCTTTGGCCTTATTTAAGTTAAGGCAGCCTCCTATGTTAATATGATATAAATGCAAGACATGTGTGTGAGGGGGGAAGAATATTTATATATATATATGCTCCAAATCTATTCTACATGACTAGACACCTCTTGTGCAACCAGGGAACCTGAATAGGTACAGCTCCTGATGATGCAGAGCAGTGCCCAGGTATCATATATCATGTGTACTTCCCTATGCCCTTATGCATTCATTTCCCTATTAATTATCTGAAAAGGGCTTGGAGGGCTCAGCAATCCCAACTACTCACTACATGCATTACCAGGTCCCCCTTGCACAAGCACTTATTTATTCAAAGGCAACCTTTTTAAAAGCTGCCATCCTCTCACTGCCCCGCTTCCAGCTCCTGAAGGAAATGAAGCAACGAAACACCCCTGCAAAATCTAGGGCTTCAGTGGGGATACAAGAACGTACTGTAGTGTTTGCGTTGGCTACTTTGCCCTAGTCTACAAGTGTCCTCAGAGACACTGCAATTTGTCTTTGAGAAACAGTCAAAAGCAAGAAAAATTAAAGAGAGGCCTTGTTCTTCACACATGGCAAGTGAACGTAAGGCATTGTGCAGTGTCCAAGGATCAAGAAGAGACTACAAGTTGCCTTTCTTCCATAAGGTAAATGAAAGCATATTGACTGCAAGTGAAAAATAAGCGACTTAGAGAAAGTATAAATATATTTTTGTACAGGCAGGCATGTAATCAGGTCTCCTAGATGGAATCAGAGGAGATGCATTTTGAATGTACCCCTTTCCCATATATATTCTGATCCTACACTGAAATCAGCTTTACAGCAAAAGTTACATGGAGCTATAAAACTGTGAAACCCATTTATCAAAGGAAAACTGCACATAGAGACTGCTCAGCCTGCTTGACATTCTGTGATCCATTACAGTGTGTATCGTGTTTACAGTGTTTCCGGTTTTTACACCACATGCAAAAGATTGCACTTTATTCAATATGTACGCACGTGGGCATGATTGGTTTAGGCCAGTGATAAACTGATAAGTCTTTAGCCTGGGTGTTACATCTGTCTCTCCAAATAACATTGTTACAACCTCCCTTCATGTACAGCTTTTGGATCCGGACACACTACTCTCTGAAGCGCTTTACTTTGGAAGGAGCATTGTCTGCGACTTTTGGACTGCTTTCATTCCACTAGGGAAGCACACAGGGAAATTTGTGCTCTAGTACAACCCATTGACAATGCAACAACTCTAAGGACCAGTGTAGACATGGCCATTACATTGGATGCATGTCAACAACTGATGTGTACGTTCCTCCAAAATGTAAATAGCCGCTAAGCAGCACCAAGATGTCAGCAGGTGGAGAGAAATAACACTTTCTCCACCACAATCTTGTCAAAAATCCCCGCCTCAAGCTGGGCTGAAAGCCCATGGGAGTTTCCCTTCCAATACAAATAGAAGCTTTTGGCATAAGTGATTAAAAAACAAAAATCTGGAACACACTAAGAAAAAGACAAACTTCACTTCTTGCACCACAGTTCTGACCCTTCCAATTAACAGCTTACGTGGAGTTAAAATGCTGTGGTGCCATTTAGTCTAAAGTGTCCCAAAACATGACAGCAGGTGCACTGACTTCTAAGTGATGAAGTGATGCTTTATTAAAGCAGATTAACTGTACAGACAGGGACACCGGTGGCGCTGTGGGTTAAACCACAGAGCCTAGGACTTGCCGATCAGAAGGTCAGCGGTTCGAATCCCTGCAACGGGGTGAGCTCCCTTTGCTCGGTCCCTGCTCCTGCCAACCTAGCAGTTCGAAAGCACGTCAAAGTGCAAGTAGATAAATAGGTACCGCTCCGGCAGGAAAGTAAACAGCGTTTCTGTGTGCTGCTCTGGTTTGCCAGAAGTGGCTTAGTCATGCTGGGCACATGACCCAAAAGCTGTATGCTGGCTCCCTCAGCCAATAAAGCGAGATGAGCGCCGCAACCCCAGAGTCGGTCACGACTGAACCAAATGGTCAGGGGTCCCTTTACCTTTACCTAACTGTACAGACATGGAAAGAGACCAATACAGTACAGAGCTCTTACAAGGCTAAGGGCTAGCAGGAACAAGTCCAATCTAGGAAGCAGGGCCAGGGTTCACAAGCTGAAGATCAGGAACAAGCATTGCAAGATTGCACAGGAGCTGCAAAGTTGTTCCAACAAGTTTTCCCACCTATCCACCAAGCTTTTAAGCAGAGGCTGAGATGCCCAGCTACTCGTGAGAATCCACAGCTGCAAGTTTTAAACACTTTTTGGGCACCAACACTATAGAGCATACTGCAGTATTTGAATGTGGAAGTTATTGGACCTTGTATCCCCAAATCCCAATCCCCATAGGTTAAGAGAAGCTGTAGTTTGTGCACCCAGTGAACCTGGAAAGAGCCACTTTTGACCACAGATGTCACCGAAGACTCAAGATCTTCTAGAGGAACTATGAAAAGTGCAAACCTGATGGAGTAGGACACAACCAACAAATTGCAAATACAGCAACCACCTATCTACTGTTCATTGGAAAGCCGTAACAATATCAATACCATCAGACTTATGCGAAAGGTGAATATGACAAGCATTTTTTGATAATGTTTCCTTACAAGTTGGCTGTGATCTGCCTGCAGAATTGCAATAATTCACTTCCATACTGACCATAAACTAGCAAGGATTAAACAAAGATCAGGCCACTCCCTTTTTGGCGTTAACTTGAGTCTTAAGTGCCTGAAAATATGGAAAGAAATGCAAAGCAACTTGCATTTTAATAAAACAAACCCTTTCTTGAAAGAGAATCTTGAGTAGTTTTATTTTCCCATCAGAACCAAAATAGTAAGAAGACACGGAAACCCCATACCTTCAATTTAGAGATTAAAATTAGCTCCCACTGGTTAATCAACCAATCCATCTTTAGACGACTAGTGTACCGACCTAATAATTGCCAATGAAAATTTTTGACATTCCTTATGTTGAAAATGCTGGCAAGTTACAAATACAGAAGCTTCAGGATTGGTGTGCATGTGGTGGTGGTGAAATTCTGATTTATCCTGCTCAATTCACATACATTGTTTCCACTGATCTCCAGTGTATGTATCAGAGAGAGAATGAAATGCCACTGTATTTGAACAGGTGTACTTTTGAGTTTGGGTAGCCCCTTTAATTAGCAGTCCTGGAAATGTAAGTTTTAGGGTGACCATATGAATTTTTTTTTTGTTTTGCATATGCCCTGTGTTATGTATCTGAAAGAGTGGTCTTTTTGAATGATTATCTAGTCTCAGTCCAAGTTTAAACAGAAAGACAAAAAGAGTTCACCTTGTCACCGAGTTCCTTATTATGGTGAGATGCATTGCACTGAGACCCCTGGGTACGGGGCGGCATATAAATTCAGTAAGAAACAAACAAATAAATTATAATTGAAATTGCAGCGATCATTTCTAAACATGCATATATTCTAAAAATTAGCATTTGCACATTGTTATCACTAAATCTGCATCCTGCTTTATCATCTTTTTTGTTACCCTAGAATCACAGAGCTGGAAGGGATCCCAAGGATTGCCTAGTCCAACTCCCTGCAATACAGGAATATTCAGCTGTATAGGGAATGAACCTGCAACAATGGAATTATCAGCACCAGGCTCTAACCAATGGAGCTATCCAGGCTGACCCTAGTAAGATATATAATAAGAAGTCACATGAAATTTACTGTAGAATTTTGGTCAAAAACGAATTAAAAGTTAAGGTGAATTTTTCTTCTAAAAGAATATGACAGTTGAAAAATGCTAGTTTTTGCACATACTCAATTTCAGGGTTTTATTAAGAGTCCCTGGAAAAATGTGTTTAAAAGTAGGCAACGGTATTTTTCAAACGCTGCACTTATATTGCAGGAAAACAAGCATAACAATCATTTCAGAAAATCAGGGCTAGCAGTCCAGTTTCCTATGGGAAAGCAAGCCTCTCAGCATGGAAAATGCATTTACAGTACAGCAAGTCGAGAACAGCAGGATCTACTGCCTCCTCTTAAAGGTTAATCCATTAATCTTAGTTGTAAAGCACTGGATTTATACTGAATATAAAGAATGCCATTAAATATCTAGGCCTAGCATTTATCTGTCTGATCTACAACATATTTATCAGTCAATCAGAATTATTTGCTCACCTCTAAATATAATCTGCCTGCAATTATGATGTTTAACCCATGCTGGGGGATAAATTATCATACCCACCAACTATAATTTAGTCTAACTGCAGGCATAGGGATTTGTAACCTCATAAAAAGTACGATGTAATTTAACAAACAAAGTACAACCAGGGGATTTCGGCATAAACTTTTATGCAAGCATACATTCCTGCATAGGCACAAAAATGTAACACACATTTTAATCCACCATAACCGTTGTGTATATGCTAAGCAGCAACTTAAACTAGTCAAAAACTTCCAATTGTTTTAAAACTGAATGAAACTTGTTTATTCCATTGAGCTGGTTTCAACTAAAAGATAGTAGGGGCTGCATTACAGTATAGGAAACCAAATAAGGAAACTGCAGCCTGCCATGTGTAACTTATTGGACTCTTACAATGTCTTACAAAGGACTTTGCACAAACAGGGAGCTTCCTCTAGATTTGGAATGCTTTTCCTCACACAACATCTTCCACTTGGAAACAGTCCTTCCATGAATAAGAGAGCCTTTCTACTAACAGAAGGGCACGTACCTTCAGATTAAATCCACAGAATGTGAAGGTGGCAGCCACAGTTTAAGCTAGGCGTAATTTCCATGACAGAAATTCTTTTGCCAATCACTGTGATCATGGGAATTGCTGCAGGCATTCTCCTCCTCACGTGGTGTCATGAACCAGGGCTCCGACTCCTTACTCTCAGGAGAAGAGGCCATAAATACAGAGGATTTAATGGACTGGGAGACAGATCGGCCCTCAGAATCAGCCATCAATTTCTATTGCCTCACTGGCATAGAAAAGTACAATCACCAAAAGAGCCCATGATGCCAGTACATCTCTAGCCTGAAGACTTCCAGAGACAATGGAGTAGAGGCTCCACTCCTCAGAGGCAGGATAGAAGCAGAGGCTCAATCTAGGTTTGCTGGTTGCTACAGCAGAATGTAAGCCTGTCTTGTCTTCCAGTCTACACTCTACTCAGAGCTATCCAGGGTCCTTCCCGCTTTGCTTATTTGCCTTGCTGGACCCTGTCTTGCCTGGCTATGCTTATCTGGACCTCCAATCTGCTTTGTTTGAGTGAGCTCAATTGAGGTGACCCCTGCTTTGCCTGCCCCTGCTAATCACCTCGGCTTGTTTGACTTTGCCCTACTGGAACTTGATCTGACTATGTTTACTGCATCCTGAATGGAACCAGGTCAATTGGCCCTCCTGGACCCTCCTCTGAAGATCTCACAAGCACCCGGAATATTTTCTGTATTTCACCCTGGGAAAATTGCAATAATTTTTAGTTTGCATCAGGTCCCCCCCTCCCCGAAATGGCCTAGAAAGTGATATAATTCAGCATGTTTATTTGCATTTAGTGAACAAAGCTACAAATTTTAAACAGCCAAGCTTGAATAATATCATATTTGTAGTTTGGCCTTTGTGCATTGTTACTAATGACCTTACAAAATGGGGGGGGGGAGGGAATATTTGGGGGGGAATTGCCCCACACATAACTGCCCAAGAGTAGGTATGACTGGAGCTAGTGATAATCAAAATTACTGTAAGGCGAGGGTTTCTTTAAAAAAATTAAGTGTTTAAGTGTTGTTAAGATTATTGCACCTGATCTCCAAATTTCCAAAAGACCTAGAAGTACATAATTTTCAACCATGACGACTAAAATTACATCTATAAATCAAATCTGGGCTGTACCTTATTTCTGCATGGGAGCAAAGAAACATTCAAAGCGGCTGGATTAAGACCACTCTTCTGTGCCAGTTAGTTTATAGGCCTCATCAAGAGTTTAAGTGTAACAAGCTTTAGGTTTATATTAACCATATGTGACATGAAATAATCCAAGAGAAAGTTCTAATACATCTTTCAGCAGAAAGGAGAGCTTTTACAAACAACTCTGATGTGAGCTTTTAACACACTTTTCCTAACTTTGTTTTCTCGCTGTCCAATTTGCTTTGTTTTAGAGGTTCATATTTCAACTCGCTGAGAATTGCACTTGCCACACAAAAGGATGTTGATATAATTAAGCCAGATGACGTGCCCCACAAGTAAAATCAGCCATTCATGAAAGCTGGTCACCAGAGGCCATTTCAAACAATGCATATTTCAGGGTAATCTAAAGTAATCCCTTCTCTCTGCTGATTTGGTTTCCAGGCAGTCTTAAGCACATGTGTGCTTGCAAACAGGAGGCTTATTAAAACCTGATGTTATATTAGAGATTATTAAGGCAGTGTGCTCGTGATTGAATTCAGTGTCTATTGTCCTTCAGAGCTAAAATATCAGTTATGGATATGCTTATTAAAATGGAGATGTGTCATGATGCATCCAGTGAGTTCTTGTTAACTCATTAGGAAAAGTAACCCAGGATTCTAACTTTCAACTTTTTGAGGGGAAAAAAGTTATAGTCTTGGCCCAATTTTAGCAGCTACCAGGAAATACATGACAAAACTCTTCAGATCTTTCCCAGCCATAAACAATGACCTTTGTGTTTACTGGAATTTAGGCTATTTTCACATCCTCTTTATAAACTGCATAGTTTTGCTGGGCCTCTGCTCAGCTGTGTAATACATCATTTAAAAATGGACCATAAAAATTACCTATCTAGAATGACTCAGGAAAGAGTCTCAAGTCAGGATTATCAAAGCTTCAAGAAACATAGACATCATTTTTATATTTGAACCAGAATCTTAGACATTATAAAATGTTGTTATCCTTTTTTTTTTTTTAATCCATTTGTCCCCAGAATAGTTCGTAAGTCTCCAAAAGAACAGTTCCATTTTCTATACCTCTATATATTATTTTAAAACTCTCCTGGATCTTTGACGGACCCTAATGGTCCATCAAATTCTTGGAAGAACATTTTTGTGACCTGTAATTGACCTGGTACAACAAACCCAAGAATGCTGCCTCCACAATGCTCGTGATCCTGTGCCAGGAGAAATAGCAGCATTCCAGAATCTGCATACCAGAATAATCAGACCAGGTGAAAAAACATCATGTTGGTCATTTAAAATGCTTCAATAGATACAGCTTGTAAATACAGGTGCAGCTTAACTTACATTTGGGTCTGATCCTGCAAGAACTTAGACAAACAACCACCTAAGATCATTAGCCTGCCCAGAGAGATCACAGCTACACAGCTGTTTCAATTTAAGCAGTTTGTCAGTGCATGTAAGTTCTTGATCCTAAGGCTTTTGGGGGCTGGAAATAAATGATTAGGATGGAAACCATGCCCTTCCAGCTTCAATGGATTATGCCAGCGTTGCCAGCACAAATAGTTGGGATCAGAGTGCCAATCTATAATCTTCAAGCATTAAAAAGGATTACATGCACAAACTATATACCGTATTTTTCGCCCTATAGGATGCACCGGCCCATAGGACGCACTTATTTTTTTTTGGGGGGGGGGGGAAATAAAGGGAAATTTTTTTTATTCCCCCCCCCCCCGCCACAGTCCCAAAGAGCAAAGAAGCCATGACAGCGAGCGGGATGGATCCCGCTCACTTTCCTGGCTTCGTTTTTAGCCTTGGGGCTGGGGGTCCGGGAGTGAAGGCGAGGTTGCGCAGCTTCCCCATCGCTCTCAGAGCTTGCGGGGCAGGGGACGGGCAAAGCCCGAGCTTCCCCTGACCCCAGCCCCCAGAACGGGTCGGAGAGCGATGGCGAAGCTGCCCTCCGGAGGGCGCCCCGTGGTTCGGGCTGCAGGCTGCTGCCCACAAGCCTTGCGAGCCGGGCGGCAACTCCCGCTGGGCTTGCAAGGCTTGCGGATAGCTTCCTGAAGCCTGGAGAGCGAGAGGGGTTGGTGCGCACCGACCCCTCTCGCTCTCCAGGCTTCAGCGAAAGCCTGCATTCGCCCCATAGGACGCACACACATTTCCCCTTCATTTTTGGAGAGGGAAAAGTGCGTCCTATAGGGCAAAAAATAAGGTATTTCAAATATAGTAGGTGTGGGGGGGGGGTGTACATGCCTTATCCTAATTCTAACATTTTCAACTCCGCCGAATTTTAGGTAGAAGTCTTTCCCATCCCAGTCCCTGGAAGATCCATTTTAAAAGGTGGTGACAAGGATCCTCTGCAAGCAAAGTAGAGATGCTTTACCACTGATCTAAGCTAATGGTTACATTTTATTAATTTACATTTCTAAAACGTCTGTCTACCCCTTCAGCCTTCAAGCAAGTAAGTGCTCAGGGTGGCTTACTAATAAATAAACCAAATACACCAAATAAACCAAAACAGAATAAAAACAAAACATTTAAACATATGACTTAACCCAATAGTTTTTGTTCTCTACCATATACATCTAATGAAGTTCAGACTATTACGGGTTCTCTATGATATTGATTTCCAGGCCCAATTTTTCTATAATATGGATTGGAAAACTGTTTTAGCACTGGGCGTGGAGGATTGGAAGCTTGAATTCAAATCAAATCAAATCAAATATCTTTAATACGGTCAATGACCAGCAAGGGAAGCTTGAATTTGTTTTATTCTGGATTGTTTTATTTGATGTTTTAATGTGTTGTAAACTGCTTAGAGATTCCCCCTCTTAAAATATAAAGCAGTATAGAACTGAAAATATTATTAATAAGTAATAATAATAATCCCACCACAAAAAATGCCTAGACATTCTGTTGTAGCAACTGTAACCTAGGTTTAAGGTGCCATTTGGCAATTAGCTTATATATCTGAGTTTCTAACACTGCTCAAAGCCGATGGCCAATCGGGATAGCCAGCACTGGGTTGCTCAGATCACCAGTCTAAGCATTAGACTAGGGGTCAGCAACCTTTTTCAGCCGTGGGCCGGTCCACCGTCCCTTAGTCCATGTGGTGGGCTGGACTATATTTTGAAAAAAGAAAATGAACGAATTCCTATGCCCCACAAATAACCCAGAGATGCATTTTAAAGAAAAGCACACATTCTACTCATTTAAAAACACCAGGCAGGCCCCACAAATAACCCAGAGATGCATCTTAAATAAAAGGGCACATTCTACTCATGTAAAAACACACTGATTCCTGGGCCGTATGTGGGCCGGATTTAGAAGACGACTGGGCCTTAGGTTCCCTACCCCTGCATTAGACAGCTTCTTATATATGTTTACCTGCTATAATGGCATTAAAGATTCAGCACATTAGACTGCCTGCTAGCATTTTATGTTAAGACTTAGTGCACTATCATAGCAGCAGATGAACATCATGCCCACAGCACGCACTGAAAGTTCTCAAATCCCAGCGCCCAAAATGCTCATGGCTTCCTGCCATGTTTCGAACCCATTTACTTTGTTCCTAATTCAATACATGAACTGGCTTATGCACTTCAAAAATGTTTTGTTTATGTAGTCACATTTGCCATTATCGCAGGCTTTTAAATGCACATACTTCGCATAATGACCATAAACTTAAGATCTGACTTCTTTTAAGATAGATGGAAGGGAAACGAAACATCTTGCCCATCTGACTAAGCCATGGTATTTATTATTATGCTCTATGAAGTATTTTAATATGAGTGACTACAGAAGCAATGTGGTCTATCACACAGTACACTGCTTGCTAATTATGCATGACATCAATTTTTGAAAGTATTACACACTGACCTCTGAAAGGCTGAATTAATTTTACAATCAGGCTTGGATATCAGATTGCTGAAATGGTATTTAGCTTTTATTACTGCTCTGGCTCTTTATTCTCGGTCTCTCTGAAAGGCAAACAAATTCTCATGGAAAAAGACTCTTCGTCACTCCAAAACAACAGGACTCGGTTGGCATGTAAATGCTCCACCATCATTTTCCACCTGTCAGTCACTGATATAGAACAGATACAGGCCAAGCCAAAAGATGCTGTCTGACAAGAAGAGTTTCTAAGGCTGCTTTCCAGAGGGATGCATGCATTTTGTCTAACAACCTTTTTAAAGGGGCTTTTGAATATGGCACAGACGATAATGAGAAGCAGCCATTTTCATTCAAAACGATACCCCCATCACTTGAATGCAATTAGAATGACTTGGTTGGCATGCATTTTACTGTGCCATGGTACATTGGCAGTCTGGAAAATAAGCATTATCAGCACTTGTTGCCTTTTTTCTGTTAGAGAGTGATTTAGCACCTGAGCCACAGGAATCCCGTCAGTGCAACACTTCCCCAGGTGTGAGAGCATGAACATTTAAAAGTATATAATGCAAGCCAGCATGATGCCACATTAAATACACAAACACGGTCAGTGTTCAAGCATCATTCCACTGTACCAGGTACAAACTTATTAACACAGAGCCTCTTCCCTTTCAAAATTGCTTCACATAGATATCTTCCAGCCATGATCTACAATTTAGCCTCCCCTGCTCCCTCATAGTATGGGCTCGCCATATCTCCTTGGATTCTTCGGCTTTGGTAAAGTGGATGGCATGTGTGCTGTCGGTGAAAGGATTTGCACCTGAACAATTGAACCTCCCTCCCCCCATGTGCCCCACACTTTCCCCAAATCTTCTCTGGAGGGTCGGGGAAACACCTATAACTGATTAGGGGGACACCAGGGGGGAGAGAGAGAAGAAACTGTCATTGAACAAGTGTCAATTCTTGCTCTGATGCAAAGCACCTATGGGATATTGCCCTGTGCTTCCTCGTCACTCTAATTAAAATAGCTGATTCGTGGTAGTCCTACAACAGTGACCTCATTTTCTTAAAAAGACAAAAGCCATGTAACATGGCATTTCCATTTTGGCTGGTCTTCCAGGAGGCCTATTCTGGAGCAGAGGGCCAGTCTGTATGAAAGAAAAGAGGCAACAACTGTCAGAGTTTCTTTATTTCGCTTTAGACTGTAAAGGGCTGGTGGTAGTGGGTTCTCAAATCATGGAGTGGGAATGAGACTAAAGCATCCCTGCTACTGTTTGCCAGAAGAGGAAGTCTGCGGCACTTGGACACCACCAATTTAGCTGGTTGAAAAAGATACTGCACTTGCTGAGCTAGTGACACAAGAGGTCAAATTCTATAGACGCTGGCATCATTGTGATTCATTTATTTTATGCTTTTGGCTCAAAGGCCACAGTAATAGGTATATTAAAAACAAAATATACAGTACAGTAAAATAGATGGGTCATTGGCCTAGTCTAGCAAGTTCTTGTCACATTCTTAAAACACTTCTAGACACATGTTCCTTAAGAGGACAGGCTCTTTGCCTTCCTCCTCTTCTCAACCTCAAATCCCAACTACAAACCGGAAAACAGGCAGGGCTATTACCAGTTAAGATAAGCTGAAACTCCTACAATTAATCAATTAAATCTGCATTTAAGGAAAAAATACAGCAGTGATTTTAATTTTAAAAATACATCTGGTATCACAGCAATAATTACACCACCTGCAGTTTCTATAAAAAGTTCTATTAAAAATTATATTAGAAGTTAAAACATCTGCTGTTGCCTGATTAATGGAGGCCACTTTTGTAGACAGCCAAACAAAATGCTGTTAATTCATTAGATCAATCAAGTAAACACTGCAGCCCTAAAGGTAACAATGAACTTATTCATGGGGTTGCTGTGAAAACAAACATGATCAGGACTAAACAATTCATTGTGCATTTAAATGTTTGCACTATACAAATTATCAGCATCTTATGTCCATGGCAGAGGGTGTGTGTGTGTGTGTGTGTGCATGAATGAATGAATGAATGAATGAGAGAGATAGAAGCATATGTCTCAGCAATGATGCAGTTGGGTAATTTTAGACTTAAGAACAGATAAAGAGCCTGCTGGATCAGGTCCACCTGGTCCATCATTCTGTTTTCACAGTGCCCAGCCAGATGCCTATGGGAAGCCTGACAGTGGCATTCTCCCTGCTTGTGACTTAATGCTCTTATGGAGGGTGGAGGTATAAAGGTTTTTTATTTCACTTACTGCATAATGTAGCCAGTATTGAGTTAGCTCTGCTGCTGGCCTTGGGGAACCTGTTCATTCTGCTGACTGGAAGCCTGGGTATCTGTCCCAAAGTCTTGCCCATATGTCAACAGTGTGTGGAAGCACTAGCATTCCAATTATACAAGGTGTGTAGGGGTGTGTGTGTTATGAGAGGGAGAGAAATAGACCACTCCACTTACCTATTGGTGGTCCCCTGAAATATTGTTTTTAGAGAGCTAATGGGATGCATGACTTGACTCTAAAGGTGGAGAAAGAGGTAGGAATGAACTTCTGCAGTTCATTAATTTGGCAGTTTGTGCTAAGATATTTATAAAAAGCACCACAGAGACCATACCCATAGGCTTACAAATCACATTCCCTCTCTCTTTCTCACACACCCTAAAAACCATGATGCCCCTTTCCTTGACTCTTCCTACCTAGTTATCAGCTTTTGTAAGCTTTCACAACATAACCATTTCTTGAAACTTCCCTGAATCCCTCTCAGTCTCTCACCCAATTGTATGGCAATGGATACCTCTTCTAACCCTACCCATTCATTTTGGCTCCCGAATTGATCTTTTACCGAGGACTAATTATATTTATAAATAGTCCAGCTTGTGCTTTCATAATGAGCTCAAGGCATTTTAACGCAAGGTACTCAGAGCAATTAAACATTTCATACTACCCTGCTTCCTTCTTCCAACAAGAGGACATTACAGCAGCAGCCCAAATCCTTCTGCAATAAGAAGAGCTCTTTTAACAACTGAATGTCCCTTGCAGCCTCCTCTGCTTATGATCTCTACTGCCAAGGCAATAAGGCCAGCTTCCTATATGTGAAATTGCTTTCCTTTGTCCCTTGCTGCTGATGTAGTAAAAATAATTGCAGGATTAGGAAGGAAGCAATCTAGCTGTCCAGTGGTTTTGGTCTTCACTTAATGTCTTTGATGTTTAACCTCCTGCTATAAGTAGGTGTCTTTCAGATAGACAATTAGTCACGTTCTGGCTCTGATAAAGCCAGCAACAGAAATCCCCTATATACCAAGATTTTATTTCTAAGAATGATTTAGCTACGCTAACTGTGTGCTACAAGTTCAGGTGTCAAGCACTTCATATCCCCAGTATCACTGGAGGAAATTAAGCATTTCTAGTTGCTGCAAGCAAAAATAGGAAATTGTCCTCTGAGATACTGTCTTTGGTAAGGAGGCTAAAACACCTTAAATTGTAATTAACTTGACAAAACATTATCTAAAGCATAATAGTTAATCCATGAAAAGTTGGGCTTCATTTTTAACCCAGAACAATCAAGGACTCTACACAGCAAAAGGATTTTTAGAATGCTGTAGTACTTAAAAAGTGCTTGAGAGGAATGCAAATTTAGTCTTAATGATTAACATTCAAACTAATGTTTTTATCCTGTACGTGGAAGAAGGCACAGTGGTACACAGAGTGGATTCTGCTACTCTGCAGCAACTATGTTTGTCTTGACAATAAAGATAGCTTCCATTTTGCTACACTGGCTGCCATTTGCTGCAACATTCTAGCACTTTTCAGACATATTGTGTGATGCTCAAAATACCTTCAGGAAGCTGCAAAGATGATAGTCATCTCAGTGTGCATTTTACCTTCTTCCTTTTCTGCCAAATTCTATACATACTATGCAACAGGTTGACATGAAACAGCTGGCGTAAATAGACACTGCCGAACAACACCCATCAACAGTGGTTGTAGCCAACACAGTAGCAATGTGAACTGAGGCTCCATTGACACAACGCCGTACTGCATGTGAAACACTAGCACAACACTTCTTCTCATCCATCATGGCACCTTCAAAAACCATAAGCCAGATCTTAGCACTATTCCATTGTTTTTACACACATTTTGAGGCTGCACAAAGTAGCCATGACTCTGATGTCAGGTTTGCCAACCAGCTCCTCCTCCTCCTGTCCTGTCCTGTGTACAATGCAAGTATCTGCAAGGATGGGACTTCTGCACACACAGCTTTGTGTGTGAAAGCTTCCATGCAATCTGGAACCCCCTATTGGTCAGGGTTCCAGATCAGGTGGAGGCTTTTACATATACAGTCGAACATGCAAATGCCACCTCCCTGCAGTCATTCCAGCTGCGGTTGCAGGCACTAGCCAGCATGCACAACCAAAGGGGTTTCACTACTTGGCATTGCCCAGCTTTCCACTCATGTATTGGTCTAACACTATGAGTAAAAGCTTATGAATAAGGGCTGTGTATGCTTCTCTTCTGATAGCAAGCCTGCAATGAAGACAACATTTTTTATTAGATGCAAGGGGAAACCTTATACCCTTGCCAGCTTTCATGGTATTACTGTAAGTACCTTGCAGCCAAAAAGATTGAGCATGCTGATATAAAACTGTAGAAATGATAAATTAAGTAGTGGCGGGGGGGGGGGGGAGATGATCTCTACATTATTGGCGTTTGGAACTATTATTTGTCAGAAATAGTGTTTAGCTCAGAATTCAAAATTGCTATTTTTATGGCAAATGACTGATGCAATAATTGTAATGTTTAAACCTGCTTTTATACCTGTATATTCTACTGTTGCAGGACGAAGGGTGGGTAAGAAATATTGTAAAAGAAGCAAATAACGTTTAGGAGCTGGCATCCCTGTGTCATATTCATATTCAGTAGCAAGGAATTCACTGTGGACATCCCTGCCTCCAGGCTTCCTATAAAAAAAAGCCCTGATTCAGGTTTGTTTTGTAGAACATAACCCTGTTTAATAGGTCTGTTTAGAAACCCCCCCTTTGCATAACTTGAATGGTTTAATTTTTACAGACAAAACAACCCCAAATTTTAGGAGAATAGAGACAGTCCCGTGATGGCACAGAGCTGAAATATGGTTAAGTGTATACCATGATGTTAATGAATCTACATCTAACTTTATTGGGGGGGAGTATATAGTTTCTATATGAGCAAACAATAACATATTAATTCTTTTGTAAAGAGTTGTACACTTGATCAGCCATACATATGGAAAACAGTTAACATATCCATTGAAACGTAAAAAAGGTGAAACACCAGTTTAGAAAAAAAAGCAAGGGAACACAGCACATGATTCTTTCTCCAAATAAAGAGGAAATTGGAGTAGCTGGTGCCTCTAAATATCAATATGCAATGCATTTCAGTATTGTGATACAAGCAGGTTATATTGCACTAGAATAAATGAATATATACGTATTTCTCCCCCTCCTCCCGAATGCCATGCCCTTTTGTGTGTAAACCTCTCTTTCAGAATCCTGGGAAAAAGAAATCAGCAATTATCCTCTCAAAGGTCACTTGGCAACTCAAACACCAAACCTCAGCCCGGCATTGGCTGCTTCAAACTCTGCGCAAGTCAGGCCACAACCATTTTCTCCCCTTCCTGTGACTCGTGTTGGTTTTATTTAATCAGCTTATGAGACCTCCCCGAGTTTCCCTGTGATGCACTATGCTAAACATCAAAAAGGTTTCTCCACCGCTGTTTTGTTTATAAAGGGAAAATAAAAGAATAGCCGTTTAATCATGCTGTGCAACAGCTCCAGTCTGAGCATTTTAAGACCCATAATCCCTTTTCCCCTCAACCCTCCCAGAAGAAAGTGTTAAATTATAAACACATGAGCCCCATTCTGCCCCCATTGAAAAACAGCAGGAAACTCCCGGTTCTTTTCAACAGGAACCTTAAAAGAATTACTGTAATCATGGAACATACAACAAGCCTTGGATTTTTATGATTCAGAAATAACACTTCGGAAGAATGGGAGAGTTTGCTTATGGGACTAGAAGGAGAACTTCCTTAAAACCACCTCGACTACAGGCATGATTTGGATCACATGACCAACTACACTTACGCATCTTTGTGAATCAAGAAATGCAAAACTGCAAAGTTATTTTTTGAAACAGAGAGCTACATTAACTAAGTATGCAAGTAGACCACAGCCGTAACATTTTCAGGAAGGGAGTTTGAACAACTGAGGCAAAACATAATGATGAGAGATGAACTCTTAAGGCCTCATCAACAAATTTAAAAATGAACGAATTGCCAGGTGATCTGGAACAACTCAAATGTGAAGTGCTGATCTTCATAACAAAAATGTGTAACTTGCCCCTAAAATCAGCTTCCACACCTGATGGCTAGAAAGCTGCCAATGTAACAACAATTTTTAAAGAAGAAATCCAAGTGGTGTTGCAGGAAATTACAAGTGAGTGAGTTTAAAGTTGTTGTTTTTCAGTTGAAGTTGGTCAAAGGCAACATTAAAGATAAATAATCAAGCATATATTCTTCTATATTATAGAATAAGTCTCTACTTAATCAACATCATGGTTTCTGCAAAGTAAGTCCTGTCACACTAAACCTTTTGAGCGATAATAGGCATGTGGATGGGGTGATCTCATAGACAGTAAATACTTGGTGCTTCAAAAAGCTTTTGACAAATTTCCTCACCAAACTATGCTGGAATGGGATAAGAGGATGGGATAAGCTAGAGATCTTTGAAAAACCGCAACATTCAAGAAAAAGAATATAGACTGAAGTCCTACATCCATTTACCTAAGGAGCAAGCCTACTGAACTCAATGGGATTTTACTTCCAGCTGTAGGATTGTGCTGCTCATTTTGCTCAGGGAACTCCAGTACTCGATGTAGATATGATATACAAATTTTAAAAATTTTATTCGAAACACCACACCACTTAATTTTACTGAATTAAGACCATCCCACTAATTTTACAGAAAATTCTGAATTTTACTGAAAAGAGTTCACTCTTTTGCACAGACACAAAATCGCCTCTCTTTATGATCAATAAGGAGTAGACTACTTAGGCAGTTAAAATAAGTTCAATATTCCAGACTGTCTAGTAAAAGGTACATGAATTCCAGGGGTGTGTGTGTGTCCCAGCTCAATGAAGCTATAGATGCACTCTAGTAGAGGTTTCGTAATTCCCTCAGCTGCAAACTTAAGAGGCACACAGCCTCTCTTCTCAGGCAGACACTGCAGCATGCCAGCTTCACTGAATGCATGCTAAAGAGGACCCTCACCCAATCTGACACAGAAGCAGCCTGTCCTTACTTGCACCTTCTAATACCTGAAAACATGTAACCTTTGCTGCTGTTGAATAGTGCTGTCTAGCCCAGAGGCACGTTAAATGAGCTTCCTTCAGATGTCTTTTGACACTGCCATTAATCTATAGCTTGTGAATTTAGCAGAACCACATAACCTTTGCGTTGTAACTCCAGACGGTTCATAGAAGACACATTTTAATATTATTTAATATAATTTTAAGAGAAAGAGAAGAAACTGAAAATTGTTTAAGGCTTTTATATAATTCAGTAACAGATAGGTAGCCGTGTTGGTCTGCCATAGTCAAAACAAAACAAAATTCCTTCCAGTAGCACCTTAAAGACCAACTAAGTTAGTTCTTGGTATGAGCTTTCGTGTGCATGGTATCTGATGAAGTGTGCATGCACACGAAAGCTCATACCAAGAACTAACTTAGTTGGTCTTTAAGGTGCTACTGGAAGGAATTTTGTTTTGTTTTGACTATGGCAGACCAACACGGCTACCTATCTGTAACTGGAACTATGGAAGGCACCACATTGAGCCGCATGAAATGGAAGGTATCTGAAGAAGTGTGCATGCACACGAAAGCTCATACCAAGAACTAACTTAGTTGGTCTTTAAGGTGCTACTGGAAGGAATTTTTTTTTGTTTTGATATAATTCAGTAATTACACCTTGACCTATCATGTAAACCTGTGTTCTTTTTGATGATGATGATGATGATGATGATGATGATGCATAATTAAAAGACGCCTGCTTCTTGGGAGAAAAGCAATGACAAACCTAGACAGCATCTTAAAAAGCAGAGACATCACCTTGCCAACAAAGGTCCGTATAGTTAAAGCTATGGTTTTCCCAGTAGTGATGTATGGAAGTGAGAGCTGGACCATAAAGAAGGCTGATCGCCGAAGAATTGATGCTTTTGAATTATGGTGCTGGAGGAGACTCTTGAGAGTCCCATGGACTGCAAGAAGATCAAACCTCTCCATTCTTAAGGAAATCAGCCCTGAGTGCTCACTGGAAGGACAGATTGTGAAGCTGAGGCTCCAATACTTTGGCCACCTCATGAGAAGAGAAGACTCCCTGGAAAAGACCCTGATGTTGGGAAAGATAGAGGGCACAAGGAGAAGGGGATGACAGAGGACGAGATAGTTGGACAGTGTTCTCGAAGCTACCAGCATGAGTTTGACCAAACTGCGGGAGGCAGTGGAAGACAGGAGTGCCTGGCGTGCTCTGGTCCATGGGGTCACGAAGAGTCGGACACGACTAAACAACTAAACAACAACCACCACCTTTGGAAGGGGACTGCACTTTGAGCGGGGGGAGGGGGAGCGGGACAACTGTCAGAGGAAAGGTTCTGTCTTGGGTTTCCACCAACCAAACCCTTTAGTGGTGGTACTGTATTTATTTAATGATGTTGATATCTTCTGGGCAGATTCATAAGGAAGCAGATGGCCTTTTCAGGTACCATTTATAGGTAAGCACCAGCCTCTAGAACTGAGTCTGGAAATAAATAGGAAGACAGTGCAACTGATGTTAGACTGGATAAATGAGGTCTAAAAGCCATATGCTGGACAGCAACCTGTCTGCCGTATTTGCACTGCTGACGTTTCCAAATGTTTTAAAGATTAAAGCAATGCACTATTTGTGTAGCTGTCTAATCTAATTTGCCATTGGGGAGCATGTGCTTAGAATCATACTCTGCAACATGCCACAGAGGAAAATTGGGGTTCTTGTATTTTGGGGCCATGCTCCCACGTGAGTCACACGAGAACCTGGAGCCCTGGGTGTATTTCAGGGCTGTGCTCTCGCAGGAGCCCGATGAGTTGTTTGAGAACATCCCCCCCCCCCAAACAGGCAACTTTGGGGGCAGCACTTTTGCAGGAGCCAAAACAGGACATCCAATCATCAATTCTGTGATGTCCCGGAACAGTTGAGGGTTATGGTATTACCCACTCTGCTTCTAGCCATCAAATGCCAACAAATAAATTCTGCTCTCTTGTATATAAAAAAATGGTGTTTCCCTGCACTTCATGGTGGCAAATAAAATGTGGAAACAGCACCTACTGGGCTGCACAGAATACATACAGTCAGAAGTGGGCCCTATGGCTGTTCCTTCTTCGAGCAGAGAGACTCTTTCCAGTGGCCCTACACATCTCTTGCCCTCCTTTCCCCAATGAATTATGGATGCCTTCCCCTCCACTAAACACACAATTGGTGCCCAAAATTCAAAAACTGAAATGTTGCAGATGGGATTCAGCAGGAAAATTTAAGGACACTTCCAGTCATTTTGTTCCATTATTCTTACATATCAGGACAATGAACTTGTTGCAGAATTTGAGTGTGAAAATATAATAATAATAATAATAATAATAATAATAATAATATATAATAATAATATAATAATTTACTTCTGATGTCTTCTAAAATGCTCAGGATGCTTCAAACTTGTAATTATAATAAAAATGCAGGCAAATTGAACTATTTAGAAAGGCACTTTTAATCACCAATAGGAGTGAGACACAAAGTACTAAGTCTTTATCTGCTTGATTATGCAGCAGCCTGAAATGGAGCCCCATTCCATCAAATGTACTCTATGCAGAAACTTTAGCATGTGAACATTTAATCCTCTACATCCACTTTGCAATAATCAACATTATTTGCATTCTGGACTTTTAAGTTCCAAGCATCACCAAGTTGGCAGTGTAGGGCTGCATTGTTAGGTTTGATACCGATGTGGTTGATTAGTTTCATTCTGGGTTTGAGCCAGGAAAGGGATTTCATTCTCAGGATTTTTTCCATGTCCCAAATACAAGGCTGTAATCCTAATGATACTATAGGGTTCGCTTCATATTAGACAGCTTGAAATACAACAGCCCACGTTGAGATCACGTTACTGGCAGGAGAAGAATGCAGCTGACTGAAAATACATTCTTCTTGATCACAGATTCAAGGAGGAAAAAACACCCTGACCACCTTGCAAAATAAGTTTTAAAAGGAGCATTCTGGAAAAAACACCAGGGTATCTAACTGTTAGGTATCCACAGCAATTCACCATTAAAGCACAATAAGACAACTGATACAGGCTGAACCACAGAAAGAGATTCTGGTAATATGGAACCAGCAACCTAAATACTAGAAGAGGTTTTCGGAATGCTTCCAAGAATCTAATACTTAGATTTACTTGCTGAGAGGCAATGCGGGTATCATTTACAGATCCTTCTTCATTATGGCTAGGGGCGAGTTTCACCAAATCAGTGTACTTTCAGGTCACATAAGAGCAAAGATCCATCCACTCCAGTATTTTGTTCTCACAGTGGCCAAGCAGATGTCTATGGGAAGCCTACGAGCGAGAGGTTGAGAACAGCAGCACTCTTTCCATTTGCGATTCTCAACACCTGGCGTTCAAATACATACAGGCAATCCTCGTTTTGTGCGGGGGATACGTTCCAGACCCGGACGCACATCAGCAAGAGCCCATGTAAATGCTCTGTCCCCATCCCGCCCTTTTAGTGAAGTTTTAGCGTCACTTCCGGGTTCAGTGCTATGCACACATGCGCAATCCTGCATCAAAATTGACTGTTGCCTGTATTGCCTCTGATAGCGGATATAGAACATAGCCTTCAAGGCTATGCCATCAAGGCTAGTAAACCCTTCCTATTCTCCTTGAATTGGTCTAAATATCTAAATTCGGTTTGGTTTCACTTTTAATACTTAATTTGCACTTTGCAGAACAATACTGAAACTAACATTTGTCAGAATTTTTCAATGCAGTTTACCAACCATGTAATGTGTATATGTAATATGCATAAAATAACATTATGGGGGGAAAGCATTAAGATGCAATCTATTTGAAAACAAAATCTTTCAAAAATGTGCATAATTAGTAGAAATCCACATTGAAATAGCAATGAATTTTCATGAACCTTAAAAAAAATCTTTGCAAACTGATGAGGAAATGTGGAGAAGTAGATAGGAAAAACGAGTAACTGAGAGAAATCAAAATCAACCTGTTTGCTCATCCTACTTCAAAGAAAGAGTGAAGTGTTTTGCCAGCTTGCCCACTATACCTCTATACACTTAACAGGTATTAAACAGCTGTACATGGAATATCTGCTGTCTTGGTGATCTAAGATATGCTCCTTTCAGATAGACTGGGTGAGGCTTTTGCGGGATGCAGCAGATGCACCGTGCCTGCACTAGCGCCTTGAGTGAACAAGAGCACTTTATTCTCATTACACAGATGATTGTCAGAAAGCATATACCAGCAATATCTGAAGAGCCAAAGGTTCTCCAGATATTGCTGAACCACAGCTCCAGTCAGCCCCAGCAAGCATGGCCAAGGATGATGGGAGTTGCAGTCCAGCAACATATGGAGGGTCAAAAGTTCCCCATACCTGACTTTTACCCAGGGGCGAATGAAGGCATCATAGCAGTTTTCCGGTGGCGCCACTCCAGCGCCGTATGGACAGTGCCAGGATCCCTCCATCACCACTACAGCCGCAAACAGAGGATCCTCCACATGCGGCGGCGGCGCAATGGCTGATCATGTTGCCGTGAGCCCCCACAGGATGCCTTCTTGTCACCCCCCCCAGACAAGGCATCCGGGACGCGCTGCAATGCCCCCCCCGCTGCGACGCCAACTGCATTTACCTTTGGTTTTCTAGAAATAAGTACCTGAGGCATTAGTTGAAGAGAAACTAGACAGAAGATTAACAAAGAGGTTCAACCACCAAGTCACCATGCTATAAGATGACCTGCTGATTCAAAGAAGCATGTGATGGCATGTTCATTTTTATTAAGTTTCTCAATTATGTGATTTATATATTTGGATTCATGTTTCTTTCAAGGATTTAGGTATCTGAGTATTAAATATATAAACACATCACACCAAACACTTTTCATTAAACCACACATTTTAATCTCTTTAATAGAGTCATCCTTTCAACAAGTTCTTTAGCATTGTATTTGGGACTGCACTTCATCCTGCCTGTGTGGGTCCCTGCAGGTCTAACCCTGCAAAAAAGATGGTTTGGCCACAACCCAATACAGGAGTTTAGAGTGTGCCAAGTTTGTGAAAATCATTTAGCTAGTTTAGATGTTTATATTCCCATTTACTGATTCACCACAGTAGCCTGATTCCTTAGTTGAAGTACTTAATGTTTGACAGGATGGAAATAAACAATAGTAAATCTTCTCGTGTCTAATTATTAACTGTCAGGTGATGCAGATAATGCCAATTGTGTGTCTCCCCCCCCATTTTTGGTCTAATTAATTAACCTGTGTAATGTTTGGTTTTGGTGCCCTTTGAAGATTTGCTGCAGCCAACATGTCTGCAAATTTTCACAGCATTGAAATAAAGTCAGTTATGTGATATGATCAGCAAAAGGGAGCAGCAGGAAGAGTTTCTACTGTATGGCAATTTATACACCATATATCAACCTTTGCCAGCCTAGTTTGTACCAAATGCTTTAGACTACATCTCTCATAAACCCCATCCAGCATCGGCAATAGTCAGTGACCATGGATGCTGTAGTCCAAAAATCTGGAAGGCAGCCATTTGAGATGGTGCTACATATTTCCACCACAGCTCTCATTGCAGTGATGTGCAAAAATGGCTTATATACATACAGTGGTACCTCAGGTTACATATGCTTCAGGTTACAGACTCTGCTAACCCAGAAATAGTGCTTCAGGTTAAGAACTTTGCTTCAGGATGAAAACAGAAATCATGCTCCGGCGGCGCGGCAGCAGCAGGAGGCCCCATTAGCTAAAGTGGTGCTTAGGTTAAGAACAGTTTCAGGTTAAGTACGGACCTCCGGAACGAATTAAGTACTTAACCCAAGGTACCACTGTACATGCACCAGAACGTGGGACAATTTTATGTGTACAGTATCTGACTGAAAGGAATTTACTATGGGCATACAACATCTACTTCTGGATGTTTATTTCAATGCATATCCAATTTACTCCTGAAGTTCCCAATCCAGCAAACATATGTATATAGAAGTCCGCTTAGGTCTATGCACCTCCTTCGCTGAATCAGGGTGCTTTAAATATTTACAGTATACAACCAACATTATAAAAACCAACCCTTTCCCTCTACTCACAATTTCATGTCATCACTCAATCCAGATTAACAGTACAATCCTATACATGTCTGAGATTAAGTCTCATTGAGTTCAATGGGCTTCTTCCCAGATAAGTATGGGATTGTAGCCTAAAACAAATAAGAAGAGATAACTCAGTTACTGAAGTTATTATTCTGATATAGAGAGTAAGAAATTTTTGGCTTTATAATTTTTATGCTTGTTCCAAACCAGTGGTTCTCCTTCCAGAAGCATATTAAAATGTCCACTGTAAAATAGGCATGTGGCACACGGTGGAAGTTGCCTGTGTTCCCTTACCCTGCTGTTGCAAGAATTTGCTCATTGTGATTATATCTTTTTAAAAATTGTATCCAATCAAACTCAGCTGGGAGTTCATTTTTTTCCGCCACTGTACTACTGCCAAGCACACTGCAGTTAATAAATTTTGGATCAACTTTGTGTAAGAACAAATAACTATTTGCATCATTTTATTAACACAGCATTAACCATTTCCCCCCTAAACACTAGAGCAGCTCCAAAAGGTGGAAATTTATACCTGAATCCTTTCCAACACAGACCATTTCATATGTATGAGCAAATTTTATAGGAGGCAAAGGCGAACAAATTAAATTTTCTTTAGAAAAAGATCTGTTTAACATTAAGACATAGAACAAGCTATTAGGAGTTCTAGAAATAATGGCCAGTAATTTGGCCTAGATCAAGTAGCACTTCCCATCTTTTTAACGTAAAACGTCTTCACATCTTGTTTCCTTCAATAACAATTGATAAAGATGAGGCTCTTGTCCCTTGCCAAGATGTTCTACATATCCTAATAACTTTTTTTTAAAAGTGACCCAATCACTTGCAAATATTTCCCCTCATAATTCCCTTTTGTTCCATATGTTCCAGTGATGAAAAGCTAAACATCTTGAAGCCCTTTCCTGTATTATGTCCAGAGCAAATTAAGACAGCATTCATCTGAAAACCCTTTAAGCCCCACTTTTATTGAGGAAAAAAGCTGTCCTTGATATAAAGATTATTTTAGGAAACAATAAGTGCATTGGAAACCAGGCTAATGGAGATGTTCCAGAACTTTCTACCAAGTGCCTCAAATCTCATGATGGAGTTCATAATCAGATGCCTAAGAAAGCATAGCTCTCTTTGCGGTTTTAGCCATACATGTCTACTCATAATGTGACTTACACTCACATAAGCATGTATAGGATTGCAGTCATAGTAATCCACAAAACAGCTTTGAGTGGCATGGGGAGCATTTCCTACCATTCAGATTTCAGCCCACACTGGTGTCATGACACAAATGGTGTTGAAACTTTAGTAGCATTGCTATTTCCCCTGCCACCAATATCATACTAAAAGCCTAAGCATGGAAGAACCAACACTACAGCTTTTCCTCATGCCAGCTCTGCTCCAGGCTCAGAAGTCCCCCCAGGACGGGCTCCTCACATAGGGAATAAGGCCATAGGAAAGAACAAAGTAAGGCAGTAGCATCAGTGACAATGGAAATTAAGAATATTGGTTAAGCTGCCTGAGAGTTCTTTTAAACAGGACCTGGGTTTTGCAAGTATCTATTAACATAAACCAGAATTTACAAAGATACCAAACAAATATATTGAACCTAGGAGTGAGGATGGTGGATCTCATCAATAAGAATGAATTTTCAAGGGGATTCTGGTGTTCCCAAGATGGAGAAGAAACCATGTTTACACCCACCTTTAAGCAGCAAATAAAAATTTAATTTTGATTAAATGCAGCATGAACAAATATGGGGTGCAACAGTCCCCATCCTTGCCCTAATCTCCTCTTCCTCCTCATTATTATTTTTTCAGATTTATAAACTGGTTCACAACATAAAGCCATTGAAGCAGTGTACACAATAAAAACAGAAGAAAACACACAAATGCAAGCTCTAAACAACAAAATCAGTTCAACGAACTCTAAAAACGAGTAAACCATCCATACAAACAAAAGCTGTTCATCAGATATGAAGTTGATGTTCCATAAACAGCTGGGTTATGCTTCAGGAGAAATCTTAAACAAAAATCCTCTGTAGGATAAATTTCATGAATTTGCCCACTTATTCTGCTACTTCACATATCAGCAGCTTCCATGGATTGACCTTTGACCGAATTCACGCCATGCTGACTTCATGCATGTATATTCTCATCTTCCGCCAGAACATTTCAGAAGTTCAAGACCCTGGAGATTTTAGCAAAACGTATTAAAAAGCCTATGAAGTATAACGGAAACGTTACTTAAAGCAAGTCTGAGACTAGTAAAAAGAAAGCTCAGCCACTCCAATAAGTGGTGAGTCGGCAGTCCCAGGAGATATACAGAATGAAGCCAGAGATAGCTGGAAGTCAGATGTCTTGGAAGATTTATTTATTTATTTTTTGGCTATAATGGATTGCCAAAAGCGTGCATTTCATTATCAGCATCTCTACTGAAGAACAAGACCACAGATTTCCTGAAGCTACACATCTGGGGTAGACACACACACCAACATTTATATGAGGAGTGAATAAACTTTTTCAGACAGAAGGAAGTGTTCCCTCGGGGGCAACCTTTTAGAGGCCGCATGCTGGTGCTGGACAGGGCCAGAGGCAAAAGGAGTCAGAGTAATGGATGTGAACCCTTCCATTATACACATATTCCAGGCACAGAGAAGGCAGGATTTTCTCCAGCCTTGCCAAGCCACATCTTTTCATCCTCTATCCAGACAAACAAGAAGAATGAGCACAGCTCAAAGACACTTCCCAGCGAAGCAAAAGCACTTGGAGAGAGTGAAAAGCGGGTTGTTTCCTTGGGAGAAAGTGTGGCCTGGAGAGTCAAGGGCCAAATGGAGAGACTTGGAGAAGACATAGTTGGCCCCAAGTCAGAGGCTCCACATCCTTGCTATATACTGATACAGTGGGACCTCAGGCTAAGTACTTAATTCGTTCCGGAGGTCCTTACTTGACCTGAAACTGTTCTTAACCTGAAGCACCACTTTAGCTAATGGGGGCTCCTGCTAACGCCGGAGCACGATTTCTGTTCTCATCCTGAAGCAAAGTTCTTAACCTGAAGCACTATTTCTGGGTTAGCGGAGTCTGTAACCTGAAGCGTATGTAACCTGAAGCATATATAACCTGAGGTACTGTACTGTACTGATCTTATGTATACATTTGACAGCCAAAGTGCAGCTTGAAACCGTGAGTGCCCTACATGAAAAAAATGCACAAAACAGGGTTTGCAGTTCTGCTCCCTAGAGCATGGACTCTGGCCCCACTACTACCTAGGCCTCATAGGCTGTCCAGTTAGTAGGGTTTTGTGCTTCAGAGGTTGACAGCTCTAGATCTCTGTGCTCACTCTCGATTTAGGTATTCTGACCTCCCCAAGTTCTACTTAAGGCTCTCTTGCAAGGTACAGTAAGGCCACTGATTTACATGGCTAATTCATAATGGAGACTTACTGTCTTATAGAGTATGGTACCCCCTAGGAGGAAGTCCATTAGCAGCAGAGTCGAGAAGATAAAACTTGTCTGTGAGGACACAACAGATCCCATGTGAATCAGCTCATAAATTATTATAAAAACTATCGTAGCAGAAATATACCTGCAGTATATAACCTCACACAAAAAGGTTGCAATCGTCAAGGCACTTATCTCTGAACTGTTGATCTAAATAGAAATCATTTACTGCATAATTTCCATTGTGCAATGTTGCATTTTTGGAGATGTGTGTGCTTTATGTGTGTGTACATTGGGGTGGGAGATACAGCTAGCATTTAAAGAGCCATTTGCTCAATAGTGTAGATCTCTCCCTTCATTAACTTTATGAAAACAACATACAAAACTGAGACACCCAGGAAGGAAGTGGTGTCACTTTCTCAGTATGAACTGATGGAGGGTAATGAGCTCAAAATTGCATCTTCCTCTGCACAACGGTATCAGTATTTCTCTCAGTCACTGGCTTGTATTTCTGGCAAATTAGTTGTTTTCTCCACCAAGCAGGCAAGTTATGGTCCCATGGTTAGAAAAGGATGCTAACGAATGATGGCTTAAGTTTATGGCTAAAAATACTTGAAACCTGCATTATCAAATCTTCCCAGAAGCACGCATACACACAATGCAACTTGCAAACTGGCAACTTCATAGTCACCACCTGCACTCTAAACATAGAATCTCGACTCGCAGCCAGATAAAAAAATAGTATATTCAAAAAGCAGGATAAGGAACAATTCAACAAGAAAACCGCTGTCCAAAAAGCTAGCCCATATGAGCAGCAGGTGGAGTGGAATGGAGCAGCTAATAATAAAGTACAAATCGTGAAGCTCCTGGTTTTGCCATGTTCTTAGGCTTTCGGTCTCAGGAGACAATGGAGAAGTGCACCTTTGGGGATGAGGTTGGGATGTTGCAGCACCAGCTGTGGCTGTGGAGACCGATACGGGAGAGACATGTTTTGTTACAGCTGGGGCAGATGAAGGCATCCAGTTGTGTTGCTGTAGATGCACTTTCTCCCAGCAGTCATTTCTCCTCTGGTCACCGCTATGGATACACAACTTGACCGCCTGCCTCCAGGCACTGTGGTTGTCTGAAAGGGATTCCCACATGGTGGGGTTGATGTTGTCAGCCTTCGTGTCATGTTTGCAGACATATTTGTAACACACAGCTGGTCTGTGGTGCCAGAAGCCAGCTCCCTGTAGCCAACTCCTTGGGGATCCTGCCATCTTCCATTCTGTGGACATGACCAAACTAGCGTAGATGTCGCTGAGGCAGGAGTGTGAACATGCTGGGAATGTGGGCTTCGGACAGCACATCTTTGTTTGGAATTCTGTCCTGTGCCCCAAATCCTCCTGCGCCCCAAATCTAATCCTCCTGCTGCAATGCATGTGGAAGGCACTGAGGCATAGTTCCTGGCAGTTGTAAGTTGCCCACAACTCTTTTTACTAGTCTCAGACTTACATTAAGTAATGCTTGTGTTATACTTCATAGGCTTTTAAATACATTTTGCTAAAATGTCCAAGGTTTAGAACCTTTGAAATGTCTTGAAGAGCGCCACATTGGCTACCGCTGTTTTAATGTATGTATGCAAGAGCACTGAAACACACAGTGCTTTGGGAACGCTAAACGACTTGTTTTGGATTGCATTTTTTAATAAAAAAAGTAGATGTTCTTTTATTTTTCCAATGAGGCTTTAAACTTTCTTCCGAAATTGAAAACATGCTTCCTTCAGTTTGTATTCATTTATATTAATTAAGGCTGCAGCTTTTATGTTCGCGCAATAATAGTGGAACATTTGCAATGTATTTCTAAACGGTTAGATACAAATTAATGCAATGGTGGTGGTAGCCTTAAGCAAATTTCTTAATAAACAGTTGCTATTTAGTGTTGAATAAGTGGCTTAAGAGGGTAATTAGAGACATGTTTAGGAGTCTTAATTTAATGAACTGCACCACAAATACGTCTCCAAGCATAAGCATAGGCTTTTTTCCAAGAATTGTTTAAACTCTTACAGATACTGAAGCTATCATAAAAAGGAATACAATACAGAAGTATTCCAAGTTGGAACAAATGCATTTTACTTACACTATGATAACATTCCATTAGCATCCCACAATTATCGGTTGCCACTGTTTTACTGTGGAATGTTTTCCCTAACAGGAAGAAATGGATTACTTAAATCACATACACACAACACCCTCCCTGAGTGGCATCTTAGGCCACCCAAGACTGAGGATGTTTAAAGACATTGTGTTCTTTCCCTTATTCTTCAAAGATGGACAAAGCAGTTTGCAGACTAGTAGCGGTCTTTCCCTGCCGAAGACCACTCAGCTATGTTGTTCTAATTATTCTTGATAATTACACAAATTCCTAAGAAACGTAGAACCTATTACCTTTTCTTAATTTCACATGCAACAATATTGTAAGGATACTTGAGGAACTCAGTCTTTGGAAACACCAAAGTATGGCAAACCTGTGGCTCTTGAGATGTTAATGAACTACAACTCCCATAATCTCTGACAACCAACAATTCTGACTGGGGCATATGGGAGTTGGGAGTCCATCAACACCTGAAAGGCCACTCAGGTTCCCCTGTTACCATATGCTTTTCACAGGTAAGTTCTCACTCCAGTAGCTAAGCAAACTTTTGAGTTACAAAATCTGTGAGATTACCCATAAGGAACATAGGGTTGTACCCAGTGCTAGACATACACAGAACAAACATAGCTAACTTTGGTCCATTAATTTAAGTTGGTCTACTCTGAGTAAAAGTTAGTGGGATGCAACCGGCAACCTGAATTGCAAGTTAGTGAGTAAAAGTTAGTGGGATGCAACTGATAACCTGACAGGTATCGTGTGGATAATAGGAATCTAATTATTTGAGAGAAACTTCATTAAAAAAAACCTTACAGTGCAACACTAGCCTTGTCTACTCAGAAACAAGTCCTACTGAATTCAGTTTATGTCCAGTGGGATTAGGATTTCAGCCTTAGTTTCCTTTTAAAATATCAAGCAATATTTATATAACAAGATATGCTATGAGACCACAGAACATATGCAAAAAACTCAGTACTGAGAGTTGCAATAAGCAAAACCACATTTTCAAAGCTATCTAAGGATTCTTAAGGAGCTATCCGTTCTTATCAAAATGATTGCTCTGACTATGTCCCAAAGGAGAAGGGAACAAGCTAAGATGATAAGGGGTCAATGTGTTAAAGGCCTCCTTATTTTTTTCTGAATTAGTTCTAAATATTTATACTCATACAAGTCAATAATATTTTTTTAAACAATAGCTTGGATCATCACTCTTAAATAATAAGCTATCCCAGCTCTAGTTTCATCATCTACATGTCAGTATTTCATAAACAATTAGTTTCCACTAAGGCTCAATACAAAACAATTGACTTTAGGTCAGGTTTGAATTCCCTACCTGTGACCCCTGATAGTATAACTGCTTTGAAGCTGCCAAAATGTTTTCACTACGTGTTCATCTTCTTATGTTAGCCAACAAAGTTAACAATACTATCTTAACCAAAGTTCCTCCCCCTTAAAAAGACTCTTCTGGAGACAGACAGCAATAAAGAAACTAAAATGAAGATGAGCCAGTAAGTAAAATGATAATTAGAAAACACTGAGCTAAGAGGAAACAGCTAGCAGGGGGGGAAAAGGGAGAGAGAAAGCTTAATATCAGAGTGAATATAGCAATCCAATTATAAAGCAAATATTACCAGGCAGGCTATATAAGCAACATGAATTTGCAAAGATTACTTTAAACTAAGTGAAATTATGTTTGAACCACTAAAGCAGAGACATCGGAGATCAGAGCTAATCTATTTTTCTCTAATATCCATGACTCCCTCCCTCCTGTCCTATACAAAAGGACTTGATCCCCATCTCTAATGTGAAGATCAGAACTTAGCTATCCATGAGATTTTGCATTTTGTCGAGTACTGCACCATGGTTCTTGGAAGTTTGTGTGTGTGTGTGTGTGTGTGTGTGTGTGTGTGTGTGTGTGTTATTTAAATGTGTATTTTGAGAGAAAAGGGGTTTCCCATCCTTCAAAATGTTATTGTCTCTTGTTAAGCCACAAGTAAGACTCCTGTCCCCAGTTCTTGTGCACACACATTCTGTGGTACATACTGTTATCGTTGTATATTTTTACACTTACCAAGGCTGCAATCCTAAGTCTGCTTATCTGAAAGCCCCATGGAATTCAATAGACAGCCTTTTGAGTAGGCATGGCTAGAGTTGCACGTTAGAAGTATACATCACATATATCACACTCGCACACACCCCTCTCTAGTTGTGTAGAAGTAAAAACCTGAATGTAGAATCTGTGCCCTTGCGTACGTCCCATTTTTAGGGAAGACTTCATCACCCACACTGTAGGTTGCTGCCTGTTCCCCAGGTCAAGATGCACTGCAAAAATGATGGCATCGTGGAAACTAAGGAGAACGCCGATTCTCAACTTGTTGCTTTCCCTCCATTTAAGCTTGCATTGGAATCTAAATTGTCTCTGGTTAGTCCCTTGAAAAAGCTGGTTTGCTTACCTTGTCTGCAGTTTGAAAGAAAGGAACTGTAAAACATGAGTCCAGATGTGGATGCCCAGCTGTTGGGAGAAGCAAATAGTGAGTAAATATGTGCTCTTTTAAAAAAATGTTTTTAAACTCCACTTTTTAAAGCATCATAGCACAGCTTTATTTATTTGAACATTAAATTATTTAAACATAAAAGGGTATGGAAACATTTGCAATACAAGACAGAGAGAATGCTGGGATGTGAACATGGGAAGTCAGGGTCAATGCCCACCTTATGCATGAACTCATTAGATGTCTACAGGCCATTTATTTCAAAGCAGTCATAAACCACTTAATACATATTTTAAAATAAATAAATTTCTTAAGTGGTGAGCCTCAGACAGGTGCATTTCCCAGTCCTACCCGGAGATGTCAGGAACTGAACCTGACTTCTCCTGCGAGTAAAACAGTTGCTCAGTCACTGTGCTGCCGAAACTGCAACCCTGCACCAGATCTTGACCATCATCACAAAGGGTGTGCCAAGCTACATAAATAATGGCATCTGCATAATGCTTACTACAGAATTATAGTAGCGACATGCTGACCAAATCAAGAGTATTTCTTCTTTTAAAAACCCAGTGGGGCAGTCATGGCATTTAGCCCTCGCAAGCTGTTATGGGCAGCATTTGTTAAGGCACAAGGCTTGCAGATTGGCAGGAATAATGTCATTCCCTCCCAATGAAAAAGTATAAAGGAACTGAAATCTTGTATTTGTAACAAAACCCAGTCACAAAATATTCTCAATTGGACCTTTTTACTCCAATGTGGCACATCAAAGCAAGAAGCGCATAGATAACATTAACATATTTACTGTGAGGTGCTTTTGACTGTGGAAAAGGACTAGAGATTTATAGAACAATTATGAAATATTTGGCCATAAAATCCAGACTGCAGAAATGTGAGGCTAGTCGGAATTTGAGTGGCTCCTATTTAGGCTAAATAGGCAGGTTAAGTAAAATGATGATAAATGTCTAGATATTATGCAGAAGCCTTATCACATATTGTTTCATTGTAAGTATCTGGTATGCTTAGAAATCTTTCAGAGAAAGTTTCTAGGAAATGAGCCAAGTATAACTTAGTATGGAGCATAACAAGAAGGGGAGTTTGGGAGTGCCTTGAGATAAGATCTTTATAACAGAGAAGTCAAAGCTTTTAAGGGAATAAATTATTTAATGACTTTGAATTCGGTATAAAAGTTTGACTGAGAGCCTATTGGATGAAGAGACTTTATTCCACAGGTCAGAATAATGCAAGAGGACCACACAGCACAAGAGCTCTGGTTTTTTCCACATCTACCAAAGAAAACAACAACAAAACTTTCCAAGCCTTTTTAACCTTTGCTTGATTTTTATTTATTTATTTAAAATAACTTCTACCTCACTTTTTGCCCCGAAAGGCTGGTTCCAGATGAAAAAACACTAGAATAAAATTAAAATATTGAGATAAAAGAAATACAGTATTTCAATCAGTATTCAGTAGGGCTGTTAGGGTCAGTTGTGTTTTTTTGGTGTGTGTGTGTGTGTGTTTTAACCCTCTTCACAACAGGAGTTGAAGGCAAATTAAAAGAACATTTATGCCATCCAAAGAAATGGGGAATGTTAAGTTGTGGGTGAACATATCAGACGACACAGCGATTCTTCAAAGAGCTCTTGTTTATTCACAGGCCAGAACAGAACTGAGCTGAAGGGTTCAGTCAGCCTGCTTATATAGAGCTCCAGTACAACGTAACTGTAACAATTTTCTAAAACTATCCAATCACTGAACGTCACTTTTGATCCCTTATTTGCATAACTATCTACAGTATTCCCCTGCTGGCCCAGGGTGAGAACTTCAGTACATAACAGGGAAAATAAAACCTCTTTTGGAAAGGAGCTGGACAATCTGGTGCTGCTGCCAAAACGAGCTGTTCTAATGTCCCCCAACCAAGCACATTAGTGAAGATGGTGGAACATGGAACAGATCTTCAGATGCTTAATACTGTACAGTGAATATACAGATCCATGCGGGAAGAGAGGGTGTTTCAGAAAGCCTGGCCCCAAAGCCATTTAGGGCTCTTTAGGTATTTGAACTGTGAACTGAAATTAATCGGAACCAGAGCTAATGAAAAAGAACTGATATAATATATGCATCCTAAGCAGTGAACACCAAAGCTACACTAGACGCTACATTTTTAATAGCTCTTTGTAACACTCTTCAAGGACAGCCCCAAACAGAGTGCATTGCAGTAGTCCAACCTAGATCTAACCAGGAGTGATACAACAGCCAGAACGACATGACCCAAACCTACTATTCAAAAAGCACTTGAGTCTTGTCTGGATTAAACTTCAGTTTATTAGCTCACATTCAGTCCGTTGAGCCCAGACAACAGTTCAGGATTACCACAGCACAATATAGATAGTGAGATAGACAGATAGACAGATAGATAGATGATAGATAGATAGATAGATAGATGATAGATAGATAGATGATAGATAGATAGATAGATAGATAGATAGATAGATGATAGATAGATAGATAGATATGGGTATCACCTGTATATTGATGACACCCAACTCCCAATCATCAGATGACTCTTCTGTCAGTGGTTTCATGCAGACAATAAAAAGGTTTGGGGACAAAACAGAACCCCATGGAACCACATAAGCCAAAAATAACTAATGTTCATGATATTTGGACTCTTTGCCCTGTGGTCACTTCAACATGACCATACTGAAGCTTAGTTCCCTACAAGCTAGCACAGAGATTTATTCCCATTGCTGATATGGCAATGGAACTGCTCTCATTTCTAAGCAGACTGAATTACTTGGACTGTTGGTAGGGAAAGACTGTCAACTATCCATAAGAGATGCACTACTGCACACTCATGTGGTACAGGAATAGAGCTAACAGTTGCGAAAAGAACCTGAGGGGACCGGCTCTGCCCACAGACACCAGCTGCAAAAGATAACTCACCGGGCTTTAATCCACACACCTTTTTTGTAGTGTGAAACAAGGACTCCCCACCCCCGCCACTTCATGAGGACTCTTCCTGGTTCAGACAAAGTACCCATCTAACTCAACATCCTGCTTCCTCTAGTAGTAGTGGTCTTCACTATGTCTTGTGGATGTACTAACTGCTTCAGAGCGGTACAGAGCGGAGACCATGCCAGGGTCAGCAAACCTCATTGCAACAATAAAATGTCAGTGTGTCTTGAACTACAGAGGTCGTATTGGAAGGGCTGTAATAAAGCCAGTGCAGACTCTGTGCATTACTGCTGCTATTCCAGTCCCATCAAGAAGCAAATCTTAAACAGTTGCAGTCTTAAACAGTCTTTGCTACAAAAAAAAGCAAGTTGTCTGTCCATAAGGACCGAGATAACAGGAGCAGGACTTCACCTGTGACAGGAAGAGCCTGAAATAGTGCACATTGTCATTGGAAACTGAACCAGAACCATAATCTTAATTCTTCCACAGACTCTGCAAAATGACCATTTCTCTCTACTGTAATAGCTTTCATTAAATAAAAAAATTCCTTCCAGTAGCACCTTAGAGACCAACTAAGTTTGTTATTGGATTGGTATGAGCTTTCGTGTGCATGCACACTTCTTCAGATGATCTTCATGTATCTGAAGAAGTGTGCATGCACACGAAAGCTCATACCAATAACAAACTTAGTTGGTCTCTAAGTTGCTACTGGAAGGAATTTTTTTATTTTGTTTCGACTACGGCAGACCAACAAGGCTACCTACCTGTAGCTTTCATTAAGTGCAAGCAATTGTCAGAACTGGCCATAGTTTTTTTAGGCTGAGAAATCATGAGCAAATATGTCAGTTGCAATCCTACATTCACTTACCTAAGAGTATCACTGAACTCAATGGGACTTATTCTTGAATAGACTGGCATAGGCGCTTTCCTGAAAAACCTGCGTAGATGTCCTTCCAACTGTGTGATCTTGCTTAGACCATCTACTTCAGCCCTCACCAACAATGTACCTGCCAGATGTTTTGGACTACAAACCCCATCAATCCAAGCCAGCACAGTCGTAGGAGTGACAACACTGTTTTCATAATGTACATTTAGTACTTTTAAAAATTCACCATGCACAATCTAAAACAGGCATAGGCAAACTCGGCCCTCCAGATGTTTTGGGGCTACAATTCCCATCATCCCTGACCACTGGTCCTGTTAGCTAGGGATCATGGGAGTTGTAGACCAAAAACATCTGGAGGGCAGAGTTTGCCTAAGCCTGATATAAAACAACCAGTTGCAGAACTATGGTGACCAATGACAACAAGGGAGGGCAATAGCCCCAGAGCAATAAAGGTTCTAGGAAGGCACACGTAAGATTTATGGACCCAATGAAGTATCCATTTTAGCTTCTTCAGGGTTGGGGGAATGTAATAAATATAGCTACACAAAAGACCATGGTGCCTAATGAATGCTATGTGTGTATTAAAAGCCGTTTAACCAAATAATCTCCCTCTGAAGAAAGGCTTCAAAGCCCAAGTTTTGCTGGGACATTGAACCAATTAAGTAAATCTTGTGTGCACTTCCTAGAACACTCTGTGCAACTTTGGCAACACATGGCATCATCTGGAAGTCACTGTCCCCTTCTCGTTTCTGAAATATGGCTGGGAATCATCACACATAGATGCTAGCAGCACGGCTACTGTTTGATTTCCAAGCCTTGTGGGAACCTCCCTCCAGTGTTACGTGCTTGGATGATTGGCTCTGGAATGGTTCTGTCACGTTAAAGCTGCCCCCTTTCATTTTAAGGATGTGTCTTTGGCATTGTTATAGCTGACCTGAACCACTTGAGCAGCCACCATACAAGCAACTAAACAGACAGATGGAGACGATTATGTGGTCAGAGATCACCATAGTGCCAATGAAGTGTAAGATTTGTTGGGTGTGGTTTCCTCCACCCTCTGCTTTTCCATTCCTGCTCCCACCCTGAGTGGCCTGGATGGGAATTGCAACAATACACAGGATTTTTGGAAACTGGAGGGCACGGATGGAGAATCTGTGGCCTGCCATACATTGATGAACTCCAACTCCCATCAGCTCCAGCCACCACAGCCAAAGGTCAGGGATAATAGGATCTATAGTCCACCGACATCTGGAGGACCACAGGTTTCCCATCCCTGTAAGAGAGACTTAAGCCTTTTCCACACATCATGAAGAAGGCTCCACATGATTAAGGGGAACGTCTGAAGAAGGAAAGTCTATGCATGTAGGCTTCCTCACTTCATGCATGGTTATGGTTGGGGTGAGGCATTGGGAGTTCTTAATGTTAGGAGCTGGGCCTGTGGTACAATCCCGTTTCCTCTTCATTCTGCGAAGGTTCCTTCACATACTCAGCCAGCAGAGCATGAGACTCTTAATCTCAGAGTCATGGGTTTGAGCCCCACACTGGGCAAAAGATTTCTGCATTTGCAGGAGATTAGCCTAGATGGCCTTTGTGGTCTCTACAATAGCTCTACAATTCTGTGATTCTATGAAAACATGAAGATGGCTTCACTGGAACAGCATACTAAAGACAGAAATCCTCAACTGGAAAAATCTAAAATAGATTTATTAAAAGCTTCCAACAACTCTGTGCCTTGTTATACCTAAATAAATTCCACTGAAATCTTCATGGTTACATCTTAACAATTTGTTTTTCATGGCCACTGGAAGCAGAAATCTTAATTTCTCTTTTTTGTGACATCACCGTCCTCCGGTTTGGGACTGACTTGTCTCCAAGTTCTCTAGTCAACTAGGAGAGGTGACAATGATGGAAGAGGAGCTAATTGTGTTTTGGACAGTTGGACTTCTATCTTGATCAGTATCCCAGGCTTTAATTCCACTCTAATATCAGGCATTCCTCATTTATTTTTAATTTGGGGTGAAGGAACCCCACAGGGTGATCACACATTAAGGTTACAATCCTATACACATGTATTTTGGAGTTATAATCTTGCTGAACTCACTAGGGATTACTTCCAAGTAAACATAAAATATGTAAGGGACAGTTCACTTTGCGTTTACTGCATTTTGCTGCATTAATGACTCCATGGAGGCCAAACATGTCAGCCAAGCTTATATAGCCTTGATTTCCATGACTTAGTTATAAAAAAAAGTATGACTGACAGTTCTGAATTAGTCATATCTTAAATAGCTCCAATAATCCATGATCCCATAAAAAAATGCTGAAGAAAAGAGTAATCATCCTATAAAGAATAGAGATTTGAAGCCACCTGCAGATATACTGGTGGGAAACAAAGTCATTTCCTGCCAGTAGAGCAGCAGATAACATTGGCGTAAATAAAAAAATAGCTCCTGGACGCAAGTGGATGTCAAACAAGCTGTGGAAGAATGAGCAAAGACTCTTTAAAAAAACAAAAAGACTGGCTTTACCCGTAACACCTAGACTTATTGTGTCCAAATCAAACCTCAAAAATATTCACGCTGATACAAGTCCTATAGAAACCAACTGAAATTTGACCCTGAAAGCACTTTCTGGCTGATGTGTTATCATTTCTCCCATGCATTTACACATATTACTGTTAGGACCTTTCTCTCTGTTATACTAATAAGAGGAACCAGTATATGAAGAAGAGATGGTGGTAACTGCTGATATTCTCTGAACATTAACGTCACGTCTTCAAGGATTCCTTTGAAGAAGATGGTGGTATTCAGATTAAAATAGCAGCAGTGCAGACCTAAGACATTTTGGAACCTAATAGCATCCTATCTCCCCAAACTACTCCATACTGGTCATGGCACCCCAAAGTCTTTCCACTTATTTTAGCACTTGAGACAGAAAAGCTCTCCTGCTCCCTGGAAGTAAAAATAAAATCAATAATAAATTAAATAACCAACAACTTATTTCATAAAATTTACACACCATTTGATTTGGGGGTTGTTGTTTTTTTTTACAAAGCAATTTATAAAAACTTGCGTACCATTTTATTGATGTCTACCATTAGGTTGAGACAGCCAAAATCAGCTGCCTCAGGTGGCTGCCACAGTCGAATGGTAGGGCTGGCTCTGAATAGCAGAAGCCATTCAGCATTAGTGCCCATTCCCCCCCCCCCCCCAATTAATATGACATTGTTGCTGCAAAATTCTAAGATGCTGTGATATAGCCCCTAACCATCACAGGAGTATCCTTAGTTTGGATATTGGATGTAAAAACTTGTGGCAACACAGGAACTGCCTTTTTGTGTTAAGAGCCTCACAAATCACCAGGCAATCAGGTCTGTAGCCCTGTAAGAAGTATAAACCCATCCATCTTCAAATGGAAAAATCCTTGGATGTCAAAGGGTCTTCCTTATATTTTCAAACTCACAACCAGAACTCCAGCTTCATATGGTTGTAATAAGCCATACCTATACACATAAACACTGTATCATTTTTTTAAATTAAAAAAAAAACTTGATACGCCTAGGCAGCTCTATGACTCTGTATTATCAAGGCTCAAAGCCTTGATAATAAACCATCCAAAATCCTTTGCAATAGATGACCTAGCCAGAAGAGTATTTGAAAATCATTCAAAAATCATTCTTTCCATAGATGCCTAACTTCCTGTAAGAGTGGTGGTTTATAATGCCTTCCATATTTGGAAATGCTGTCCCGCACCATCTCAGCATGTTTCACAATCTGTTTTCATGAGTCCTTGCCCAGAATGAAAACCCACGAAGTTCTTTAACTGGGATCCCGATATCTGCTATTATTTCAAAGTACGGAGAGATGCAAGCCCATTTTCTCTCAAGTTTTTCCAGGATGAGCATGGCAACAAGCGTAATAAGAAAAGACAACATTCTGCGACAATCACAAAATCTGCTCCTTTTCTCTATTTATCTATTCAGATACATTCCATGCTGTTTTGAAAGATGCACAGTTATACATTGTTAGCAAGATTTACATAAACCAGCCACAGCTCAAATCAAAATGCTGCAGAGCTGAGCAGGCTCACCTTACCTGGACTATGAATTGCCAGAAAGAGTAACCCCCTGCCAAGTAATAAACTAACACACAATTAAGCCAATCTACATCAAAGCATGTTCAGCCTCTAGCAAGTCACTGCATTCCTTGCCAGAATAAAAATGAACTGGGTTAAAGCAAATAATGTTGCACAGTTCAGTGAAATTACATTTCTGTCTCTTGAGTGCAGGTGACAAAGGCATCCCGGGCACACAAGTAAAACCCAACCTTTGATCCTTTAGTTCTGCTCTTTCTGACCACAATGGTGATGCCTGCCACCATCACACATTTATATCCCAACCCTTTCTCTTAAGGGATTTGTCCCCAGGGAAGGGCTGTAGCTCAGAGGTCGAGCCCTGCAGGCAGCAGGTCTTGGGTTCAACCCCTGGCCTCTCCAGGCAAGGGCTGGGAGAGTTTCCCTGCCTGAAGCCCTTCAGAAAAGCTGCCAGCCAGTTTAGACATCACTGAGCTAGGTGGGACCAACTGTCTGACTGCGTTCAAGGCAGCTTCCTATGTTCCAGAGATTAATGTTGAGCTGCAGGAACACAACAGGAAAGTCTCCAAGGACAGTTCATAGCTGCACTCACAAGGAGAGTCCAAAAATGCAGGCAGCTGTGTTGATTCACAGAGAACAACTACACTGACAACCCGGATGAGCCATGCGGCATGACAGCACTCTTGTGCATAGTTACGCAGGAGTAAACTCCCTTGAACTCAGAGGAAGTTACCCCCAAGTGCAGGGGTCAGCAACCTTTTTCAGCCGTGGGCCAGGCCACCGTCCCTCAGACCTTGTGGGGGCCGGACTATATTTTGAAAAAAAGTATGAACGAATTCCTATGCCCCACAAATAACTCAGAGATGCATTTTAAAGAAAAGCACACATTCTACTCATGTAAAAGCACCAGGCAAGTCCCACAAATAACCCAGAGATGCAATTTAAATAAAAGGACGCATTCTACTCATGTAAAAACACGCTGATTCCCAGACTGTCCACGGGCTGGACTGAGAAGGCAATTGGGCCGCATCCAGCCCACAGGCCTTAGGTTGCCTACCATTGCCCAAGTGCATAGGTTTGAGTTGTTAAACACAGAGCTTTAACAAAAGATCTTCCACCAGATGAAATGCAGCATTTAGCTTTCTGTTAGTAACATAAACTATCGTATCTTAAAAAGAATCACTACTATTTAAACTGCTTATGTGAAGTAGAAACCCTGCCAAGAGAAAGAAGCACAATGCCTCTGCTTGAATATTTTCTTCATTCCCCATGTAATTAGTTTTATTGTGAAAACTATTAGCCACTCTTTGTTGTGTAAAAAAAAAAAAAGGATATCATAGAAGGATACATTTACACAATATCATCACATTCCAATGACTTATAAAACAGGCGGGGCAAAGATGTCAACAGCCATATTAATAATGGTACCATAAAGCAAGGAGGCTCAGAAGGAGCCGGGGCACCACCACCTTTCCCTCTATATGTTAATTTGTGACCAACTAAAACTTGAAAGCCTCATTATCACCTCATCCACATGCCAGAGCAAGGTGTTCCAGCAAGATGGTGGCATTTTGCTCCTCCTCTGAAGCTACACTTGCCTGCTCTCCTTTTCCAGCTCCACTACACCACTTCTCACAACAACCTTGCGAGGCATCTCCAGGTAAGGTTGGGAAAGACCCTGTCTGAAACCCTGGAAAGCTGCTTTCACGCAGGACTGAGCCAGAGCGACCAAACTTTCAGACTTGGTACAAGGCAGGCTGCTATAAACTATAATTCTAGGTTAGCTTGACAAGTAACAACTTGGCCAGAGCTACTTAGTGGTCTTCATAGCTGAGCAGTGAATCCTGTTCCAAGTCTAACACTCTACCCATTACACCACATTGGCTTGTGACTCGTCTGGTATGTTCTGCATTCCATAAAGAAGACACAAACACACACACACACACACACACACAGAGAGAGAGAGAGAGAGAGAGAGAGAGAGAGAGAGAGAGAATGGAGGCAAAAATGCCTATTCCACCCAAATTGGAAGATTGTCCTGCATAGCGGCAGACCTGTCAGCCGCAGGCCTTCGCCACACCCCCCAGGAACTTTTTCTCTCTCCCCCTTGTTCTTCAGATAATCTCCCTGTGCAACATCCTAAACTCTGAACAGTTTTACAGCTGTCGAGTCGCTAATGGGAACTTCATCTGTGTGTACCCAGCACAAGTGCTGTCAGGAAGAAACCAAATGTCAACCTGATGTATGCAGCAGTAGCCATAAATATTCCTTTGAACATTTACCATCTGGAACAGTAGATTCTGCTTCGACAGAGAGCTTGGACTAGCCGGAGGGCATTGTCTTTTCTTTTTAAAGATAGTCCCCCGTCAGGTCAAGTGATGCGAGAACAGAATTTAGATCCCTGCTCAGTTTCTCTCCCTCCACCTCTTGGCACCCAGAGGTTTTCAAGGACATTAAAGTCACTAAGCTTGCAATCCTTCACAAATTCTATCCAACTCAGCGGGGACCTACTTCTGGAGTAAATATGCACAGAATCAGGTGGTAGGTCAGTTACCTAAAATGCAGCTCCACAGCAGGAAGCAATTAGACTGACACCGCTTTGCGTGTTTATATTCTTGACACCACACTGCTGCACCTTGCCTTGTACCATATTGTATATCTTTGTGGAGACAAGGTGGCTTACAGAACAAGCCTCACCAGCCACATTTCTCCAGATATGAAAGGGCAGCTGGAGCTGTTCAGCCCATGGAAGTTTTAACCCCCATTTGCAAGCGTTCTCTTTTTCTGCCTTTAAAAATATCTGGGAAAGTTTCCACCTCTCCTTAGGAGCTTTGTGTGGAAGGGGGCTGGAGAGAGAGAATCAAAACACTCCCATTTTAGTCATTTCATTTAACTAATTAGCAGTTTGCCAATACCCTTATTTGATACTGCTGGAGGGGTTATTTAGGAAAAAACGATGCTTTCTTGGAGAGGGTGTATAATCTGTAAGCCAGCCAAGCAGACGGGGAATGCTAAATGTATGCATTTAACTTGAAAAGTTTTAGGGGTGATGTTATCCGAAGCACGCATCCTCCATCATAACCCCCCGACATTCCTCAGATCTTATTCCAGAAAGGATTAGGCACAGTATCACTTAGAGAATCTCTCACCTGGAAAGGTTGAGGGCATAGCGAAACTCCCCCCACAGCCACCCACCCATGGGAGAGAATAACTTCTCGCAATTCTTACATTCCAACAAGGGATGCAAGAGTTATTGCCTGTGCGTATTTATTTATTTCAAGGCTAAACGCTGTTATTTGGTCACAGATTAACACAAACAAACAAAACAAAACCGGATGCCTCGAAATATATAAGAAACAGAGAGTCAACCATATTTAACCAACAAACTGCACATTCTACTTAAGCTGGCAAGTAACCTGTGCCAAAGGAGCCCAGAGAGCAGTTACAGGTCCCGATCCTCCATTTACCAAGGAAATCCCATTGAGTTCAATGGGTTTACTCCCAAAGCAAGGGGCATAACCGCTTTAAAGCCGGGAATCCTTCTAAGCAGCAATCCCCACATGTGTGGGGGGGTAGGAGACATGTTGGCGAAATCAGCTTTGAGGGGTAGCCCTGAAAGTCGTCGCATTAAACGCAGATTAAGGACCATTTATTTGCCCAAGTCTCTGCATCTTGTTCCTTCCCTGCAGATTTGTTTAAAAAAGGAAAAAAGAAAAGCCCCTTTCAATTTAATTAACACTTCGGAGAGGCTGTTTAGAATCTATAAATAAATACAGCTAGACTTTAATGATCCGTTATGGTGATGCTACTTAGTTTTCAGCGAGTCGTAAAACTTTCACAAACAGACCTGCAAATGAATTACATCCATCTGCTCCGCGCAGCTGCGAGGGCAGCTCCTCATCTCCACGGTGCTGGGCTGCTGCTCTCAGCTTGCTGCTGCTGCTGCTGCTGCTGCTCGCCCTCCTCCCACCATCACCACCCTGGAAATCCAGCAGGCAGCTTTGCCAAGTCATCGACATACCCCAACCCAGCCCAGCCCAGCCCTGCATTTGCCAAAAAGGAGCCCGTCCCGGGAAAAACAAAACAAAAACCAACTACACCGGAGACCTCTCCAAAAGAAGAACCTGACTTGCCTCTCTGAACCGGCCAAAGCACAAATTCCGCCCCGCTGTCTTTCTTGGCACCCGGTTCCCGAAGATAGCCGAGTTGCGTGCGGGCGCTTTCCAAGGAGAACACGGCCAAACTTTTTTGTTTCCTTTTTTTTTTTGTACTTGAATGATCTACTACTACTGGCAGTGGTGGTGGGGAGAGATGTAAGACCCTGGCATCGCTCTAGGGCGCAACTAAAGCTTCTTCAGCATCAGAAATCTGGGGAGGGGAGGGGAGGGGGGTCGAAAGCGTGCACGTGGGTGCGTAAAAGACACTCCCCCGCCGCAGTCCATCCCGTCCCCCACCCCACCTTCCCCGCAACACCACCTTCTCGAGCGTGACCTCAAAGTGCATCCAGAGTTTCAGGTCTGCGAGGGAAGGCAGGCATCAAGCTCTGCCCGCTGTTATCTGTCAGCTATACAATAGGAGCATTGATAAGACGGTCGCGACCGGCTTGGACCAAGTGCGCCGGGCTAGCATTCCATTCAAAAGCAGAGGAGAGGAGAGAGAGAGAGAGAGAGAGAGAGAGAGAGAGAGAGAGAAGGGTGGCTGGGAAGAGAAAGGGAATCCTCCGGTGACTTTTGTCCCTTTTACCTGTACGATCTTCCCCTTCCTGCGTAAAAAGGGACCCTCTTCCGCGCTGCCCCCCCCCCGAGGTAAGAGCGCGCCCGCGCGCCAAGGCGCCACCTCTCTGGCTGCTTCCTTTGCGCAGCCCGAGGAGACCACCCCGCTCCGCCTGGGCCGCCCTCGGCTCGCCTAATCCCCACTCGAACGCGATGACACACACTAACCCCAACCATCTGTTGAAACACGTCCTCAAGCCCTCGGCGCGCCGCTGTGTCAAGACCGCGGGGGCTGCCCGAGCCAATCGCCGGCGCGGGGTGGCTCCGGAGGAAGCGCCGGCGAGGCAGCAGCGACGAAGACGGCGGCGACGCGAGGCTCCAGGTCGGAGCGCGCACTTAAGCCCGGTAACCTGAGAGTTGCCGACAGAAAAAGGGCGGCTATTAAGAAATCCAGCAGCCGCAGGAGCAGGAGGCGAGGGGCGGGGTCAGCGGGGAAGGTAGAGGGGAGGGGAGGCCTCTTCGCCTCCGCCCCCTATTCTGGCTGGGGGGGGAGAGAGGGTGGCTTTGCAGGGGGGGGCGGTCTTTAGCGCGCCTCCCAACTCCTTGCATTCCCAAAGGACCCTCAGCTGTGAGTGAGACGCACGGGAGAGAAATGCTAAGGGGGGGGGGGGGGGCACCAAAGAAAAGCACATGGCAAGCCTGTTGGGAATCTCCAAAAGAAAGCAAAAAAAAGCCTTCCTCCTCAGCTACAGGAAGAGATCAAAAGCTCCCGCTGGAGAACCTGAGCAAGTGCTAATGTGCGGGTCGTTTGCGCCGAAAGTGGAGCAATTCGCATCTTGAAATCCTAACGCCACCTTCTCGGGATGGTCTGGAGAGAGAGGGGGGAGACTGCGAGAAGAGCCGGGCTCTTTCTGATGCTAAGGGAGGCTTTGTCCTCTTTACGCGGGTGTAGATCCGCTGAGCTGCAGGCATTTCTCCAGCGCGGATCTCTGCATGTCTGGGTCCGCTGCCTGTGCAAACAAGTGGATTGTCTTTCAAGCCAAGGCGCAGCAGTGACCGAGGGGCAGAGCAGGGCGCCAGCAGAAGGGTTCCTATCAGAGCGACGCATCTGTGTAAATGCCCACATTCCCAGGGGGCAGTTTATGCCCAGGAAGCCCCAGCCCACTGAGCGAGAGTGCAATCCGATGCAGAACCAGCCTATTCGGAAGCCCCATTGAATTCAATAGGATTTAACACTCCCGTAAAAGTGTGCAAAGTTATTCACAGGTAAACATGCAAGAGTTCATGCTTCACTTAAGCAAGTTATCTCATTTAAACAACAACAACAACACACAATTGGCCAAATGAGGTATCTTGTATGATTCTCTTCACTCTTGATCAGGTCAGAAAATCTCTCTGAATTAGAGAGATGATTTAGCGAGATAATTTTCCATTTAGGAGTGGCTTCTATCAACACAGATTTTACATCTGCCTGAGCTTTCCTACCTCTGTGACATCTGTCTTGTTTGTAAAGCGGACCTAATCATTAGGAGGGTGGTACGAAGGCAAAGGAAATACATTCTGTAACTAATAAAAAAAACACAAAATCCTTATTTGCATGTTCTGTCAAATAAGCAAGTGTGGAAAGAAGAAGGGAAAGAAGTCTTTGGAGTCTTTAAAGATTCATTCTAAAGTGTCTGACTTGACACTTCGTTAAATCTGCATTTCACATGAGGACAGATGTTGGATTTCTTTGAACTGGGAAAGGAAATTCTAAAAAGAGAACTGTCATTAAAAGTGCAAAGCTCTAAACTGCAGAAAGACTTGCAAATATGATCTGTTTTAAGCGATGAGTTAAAAGAAAATGATCTGAAAGCCCAGAAACACTTATTCAGTTTGCTTCGTTTTTGAAATCAATACATGTTAATGGAAGATATGTTAGACCCACATTTCATAATAAAACATTAATTAAGAGAGGTATATTTTTGTGCCCAGTTGGTAAATGGGGAAAATAAATAGTTCCTCATTTCATTTGCTTCAAGTTCTTCCTAGAAGTGATTATATGGTGTCTGTTTCAGCCTATTAAACTGCAACCGCTTTCACAAATGCTGGTATTCACCACAATACAATTCCCTAATCTTCTCAATCCAGGTAAACAAGGAGCAGGACAATATTTTCAATGATGGTAAGTGGCAAGGCCAGCTTAACCTATTATCCCTTGGGTATCATAAGAATTTAAATAGTGCCAATTAATGTTACAGGGCAAACTTTGTTTTCTCTCCCTCTTCCCGCCCCGCCCCCCTTTATTTCTTTCCCTACCAGACTGTGGTCTTGAAATTCTCTGGATAACCTTGTCCATTTGGAAATCCCTGGAGGCATTCTGAGAGCTAGTTTGTTTTACATTCTCTTCGACTGTTCTCTGAGTACTAAGTAAAACCTAAGAAGCTGCAAAAGGACAGACGTAACAGTTTCACCCCTACCGTTTCAGTAACACCACATCAGAAGTGCATACTATTTGGAGACATGGGAAATCCAAAATATTGCAAACAGCTGTTAGAAAAGATAGCCAGTACTGAATTAAGCAAAAGAGACAGAACAGGTGAAAAAAGTTTACTGTTGCTTTGCATACTGAAGCACTTCAAATATGTTTTTTTCACGAACAGATGGTCAGCAGTTTGAGGACAGAGAAATGAAATTGTTGTGAGTTGTCCGCAGCCAAGTGACAGGGTGTAATAGAAACAGTGATGATGTAAATACAATTAAATGGTAATATTAGTAAAGTGGAAATATTGTTTCTAAATTTGCTGTGGCACACACTGACTATGTTTAAGTCCTCCTCCCCCCCCCCCCCATGCTGATTTTCCCTTGCTAGACTAAGGAGTCCCTAATTTTGTTAGTTTTTAATGGCAATATAAATTCAAACGTGTCCATGCAAGCATTAATGAAATACTGTACTAGCAAGCTGACCGTCGAAGGGTAGCAGTGTATATGGGTATGTGCTTTAGGAATGAATGAGACTGTGCATAATAAGTGGTCTTATTCTTCACCACCATGTTTGCTGCCTGTGACCCTTAATATTGGTCAAGGTGATTATTTTATGCTGCACTGCATTGGATATAGCATTTTTCTTCATACACTGCCCTCTTCCTCTACACTAGTCCCACAACTTCCTCCCAAGTCTCCCCAATATTTTCAGCAGAATCTATTCATATATTCAGATGCCTGTCCTCTCTGGGAAAGGGAAGAGAAAACACATTTCCAGGAAGTTCAAGGATCCTTCATGAAGGTCGGAGCAGCAGGAACACATCTACCAGGCACAATGGAACTTCTCTTTGTACGTAAGAGAGATTTTAGAAGATATGGGTGCATATTACTAGATCATTGATAGATAATCCTCAAGGTCCCAGTGATCTAAATCAATCACAAAATAATAAAAAAACCTTTCTAGTAGCACCTTAGAGACCAACTAAGTTTGTTATTGGTATGAGCTTTCGTGTGCATGCACACTTCTACAGATACTTCAGACCAACATGGCTACCTAAAGGGAAAGGGAAAGGGAAAGGGACCCCTGACCCTTAGGTCCAGTCACAGACGACTCTGGGGTTGCGGTGCTCATCTCGCTTTGCTGGCCAAGGGAGCCAGGGTACAGCTTCCAGGTCATGTGACCAGCATGACTAAGCCGCTTCTGGCGAACCAGAGCAGTGCACGGAAACGCCGTTTACCTTCCCGCCGGATCGGTACCTATTTATCTACTTGCACTTTGACGTGCTTTCGAACTGGTAGGTTGGCAGGAGCAGGGACCGAGCAACGGGAGCTCACTCCATCGCTGGGATTCGAACTGTCGACCTCCTGATTGGCAGGCCCTAGGTTTAGTGGTTACCTACCTATAACTAAATCAATCACTTCTACGTTCATCATTCTCTTATATTCTCTATTCAATTCTCTTATTTATAGCACCCCCTGAAGGCACTTCAGTAAACAAGGTCCTATATTATATGGATGGGAAAGCTGATATACACACAATTTTGAAAATATGTTTGGTTTTTTTAAAGAAAGAATGCTATTTTCTTAAGAATTAAATTAGAAACATTCATTTCCACAAAGGAAAGGCTTCCTGTAACATTTAAGCTGTTCTAATGAATGCCATTTTGGGAGAATTTAGGAGAATTTCAATTTCCCAGATGCTGTTGTACATTTTTTTAAAAAACTACACATCTCTTATAATCTGTAATAACCCCATCCCACTCCCTGTTTGCTGACTTCTTGCCCATTCCTCTCATGCTTTGGTTGATTACTAAACTCCAGCTTGAGTTCAGTAATCAACCAAAGCATGAGAGAAATTGTCAGTTCCCCTTAAATTTAGGAATAGTCATGGATCCATTTAAACCAGTCCTTCCATTGTCGATTGTGTGTGAATACTGCATCTTTGCGTGCTCTTGCATTTACTATAGAACCAGGATTGCCCTTACCAATAGGCAGAGTAAAGCAGCTGGGAAAGGCTGCAAGGTGATGAGCGATGGTGAGAATTTAGAGCACAGGGTTCACCTAAGGTAGCCCAAAGTTTTAGGACAGTGGTTCTCAAAGGATGTGACATGCCACACTGGTGTGCCAGGAGATTTCAAGGCCATTCAAGGAAATATTAAACATTTCAGTGTAATATAGTATAGTATTAATATTGTTTTATTTATTTGCAAAATATGGATATATATCTTTTCAAAATCTTTTCTGTTTGTTTTCCAGTGCATTTCTTATCAATAAAATGTTTAGTGTGGTGTAAGCAAATTTTTATTCTGAAAATATGGCCGAGAGTGAAAAGGTTTGAGAACCATTGTCTTAGGGTGACCCTGTATGGAACATAACTCAGCTTTCCAGGCCTGAAAAAGAACTCTGAGAATCTTGAAAGGTTGTTTGATCTCTCAACACATATTTGCACATTGTATCCAAACGAAAGTTGGGTTTTCTCCTGTTAAGCTCGTATGAGGAATTGTTTTAGCAGTCTGCTCTGCTCAAACTACCCACCATAAATGTTAAAAGGAAAATGGAAATCCTAGCTAGGTCAGAATGACCTTGTTGAGATAAGATTTAGAACCAAATAAATAATGTGCTGCTGAAAAGAAAATCAGACATGCAAGATTCATTGTTGTAAAATGCTCACTTTTATTCTCGTTCCCACAGTTAACATCTTACAGTAACCAACAGGTCTCTGTAAGAAAGTGTGTTAAGTGTCCCTCATCTTGGTTCACTTCCTGTATTCTGTATTCTAATTACCCGTAGTTTGCACAAAGTTTGCAGGGAGGCTATACTGAATCCACTGTTTACTGAGCATTCTCTCTGATTTGTTTACTGGGACATTAGAGGAGTCACACAAAGTTGGCTTGTTGCAGAAGAGCAGCAAGATTGACTAATTGTGCAACCTGAATTTGCCAGTATACCATAGAATCCTAACCACAAAATACCAACTGTCTGGATATGCCCTTGATCTAAAATGAATTTCCTACTTTCCCCTCCGCTTCCTTGCACCAACGTAGGAACAACTATGCAGACGCAGTTTCAAATCTATTTAGCTATTCTTCCTTTAGTTTTCCTTATTAATAAGTATGTCCTATGACCCACAGCTGCAAATGGTGCTGAGGTCTACAATGTTGAATCAAGTCTCAGCATAAAAACAAGTAAGGAGGTCAACAGGTCATAATAAATGGCATTGACCACAAGCCTTTAGATAGCACTGTTTCCAGCTACATACAGCCTGGCGAGAAGGTTAAAGGGGAGCTGCAATGGTTGTCAATCCTATTTTTGTCTTTCGCCTTAAGCATCATCTGTTATCAACACATGTGTTTTTTTAGTTGCTTCAAGCTTTACGCCCTGCATAGGGAATTGCTTGTAGTGGTTCAGGGCCCAGGGCAAGGTCTGAAGACGCAGGGCACAGCAACTAAGCAGGTGTAAGCCACAACACTGTCTGAATCAGACACACCATTTACAACTCTTTGGACCTGCTTTGAGGTCCTCAAAGTAAACAGTTGGATATGAATATAGCAAATAAGTTCGCTTCTTAGTATGCCTATACAATCCAAAACGAACAGGAATTTTGTCTCCCGCTCCCAAGAGAAAGTGCTGAAGTGTCAGGTAAGAATGAAATGTCAAGTAACAAGCTTGTTCTGTACATGTCTACTCAGAAGTAAGCAACGTTGCATTCATTGGGGCCTACTCCCACATTGATGTATACAGGATTGCAGCCTTCTGGAGCATAGTGCTATGCATGTTTACTCAGAGGTAAGTCCCACTGTATGCCTTGGGGCTTAGTACTTTGGGCTGCAATCCTAATAAAGTCTACTCAGAAGTAAGTCCTATGGAATTCAGTGGGGATTTCTCTTAGGTTTGGATTTTTCCATGGGGTTTACTCCCGATGCCTTTCTCATGAATGAGCATGGCTGCAAGGCAGCCAAGATTTAGGGTGAGAATTCTTTTCCTAGGTCGGCTATTTTCCTTATAGTGTACAGGTACTGTGAAACAGGCAGAACAGCTAGAACACAAGTAAATGTAGTGTTCTATGAAAAATGCGTAAGAGCAAATTATTAGGCCTACTTTGTGGCAGTGAAGATGACAAAGTGATCCCATTTTTCTGCTGCCATTGTGTCCACAGGTAACCCGCCAGCAAAGCTAAATGATTACTTAAATCAGACAAAAAGGCTGGAGGTGATAGAATACTGAAAGAGGACCTTTGCAGCGTGTTTTACCAGTAAAGTGGTTCATATTTGTTCCGCACTTGACTGTGCTGTTAATACAGTTTCCGTGAAGATGTCCAGAGCACTGTCTAGTCATACTGCTTGGGCTAAATTTCAGTGAGGATGTGGGGATATACATTGGAAGGGTTTCAGTCAACCACCTGTATATTTGACCCTTGACCCATATGACTCCATGCCATGTAAGCATGGAGCCCTAAAGCATTTGAGGCCCAAATACTTGACTGAAGGAGGGCCTTCCCTATATCAAGCTACACTAGACTTTGCAGCCTAAGCACACATACCTTTATGTATTTTTTACATTTATGTCCCACCTTTCCTCCTCTTAGGTCAGGCTAAGAGATAGTGACTGGCCTAAAGTCATTCTGTGGGCTTCATGGCTAAGTGGGGATTTGAACCCTGGTTTGCCAGTCCTAGGCCAAACCACTACACCACACTGGAATATGCCCCAAGGAATAAAATTATGATTTATTTCTGAGTAAACATTGTGCTCGTATAATATGTATTTTCCCCTTACTGCACCAAGTTTCAGATTCTCCAGGATCCCCTGCCTGCCCGCTTTCTAGTTTCTAAGTATGAAGTTAACTTTATTCAAGCTAAAAATCTGGGAGTAAGCCGTACAAAACATGGCAAAACATGTGCTCTGTAGAACAGTCATTTTAAGAGTGTTAAATGTGAACAAACTAAAAGCAACTGATCAGAATTAAATTGCTTCCTTTAGCCAGATCTCGCCATCTTCATTCCTTCCCAGCGCAGCCTGACACAAACCTGGCTCTGAACTGGAACAGAGAGATATGAGAAATCCACAAACCTCCACATAAATTTCTCTTATCAACATTCAGCTTCAACATTTTTCCCTTGAGCTCGTTTCTATTATTACACGGAGCTGAGGTACCACTTTCCTAAGAAAATAGTAACAAGGGCAACATGTCTCTGGACAGAGAGCGTGGGAATGCATAGAGTTTAATATACCAGCTCATTTCCCTCTTCATCCAATAGCAGCGAGAGGAAATGAACACTATTCATGATGACAACTGATCGCTTAAATCCTGCAACAGTTTAGGAAGGTGATGCAAGTAATGCAATCCTTTGCATGTTGACTCAGAAGCAAGTCTGGTTTACGACCACAGAGCTTCCTCCCAAGTAAGTGTGCTTAGAATCGCAGCTATGGGACCCAACCAGGCATGCACTAAAATGTTGTGCATCTTGTTTATCTTTAACTAATTATAAGGGTGGAGCAGCAGAGTTCTCACTGTTAAGGCAACCTGCAAGGAGGCTTATCTCTTTACTCCCCAAGCAAGATTGGAATGGAAATCAGTCTTTTCCACCCACCTATCATAACTAGGCGCCTTAGGGGGGAAAGTCTCCATTGGCACCAGTAAGGGACTTCCCAACCTACCCAAGGCTAAGCCAGGCAGGGGTCCCCAATCTCCATTCCAAATCTTGGTGGAGGAATGAAGAGATAAGTCTCTCCTTCCGGCATGCTGCCTTCAGAGTGAAAAATGGGCTCTCCCACCCCTGTAATTAGTTAGGGGAAAACAAGGCACAGCAGCTGCTTGCTAAACATTCAAGTGCATGTCTAGCTTAGCTCTCCAAGTGCCATCTGTGATAACCCATCATATGGGGCATAATGGCCAACTGGAAATCTATACCCTGTGCAGAAGTGTCTGGATATCCCATGTTTGCTTGTTTTAATCAACTGACAGCCTGAGGGGCAGCTGCTTTGCATGCTGGGAAAGTGGTGCTTTGGGAGAAGGCTTTAAATAATGTCCTCCTTTGCTCTGATTTAAATTATCTGTGTGGCTTCAGGAGGGAGGGAGAAATATGATTCAAACCAGGGAAAGGGAGGGACAGATTAAACATCCTCTCTCAAACTGCCATTTCCCTGGTCTTCAAACAGCCCCATAGGACTGCTCCTTTGTTTCTGTTTTAAATGGGAGATTGCAATCATGGTTTTCCTATTATTATTTTTTTAAAAGGAGGGGGGATGAAAATGTACATGGTGGGTGGCTGCGTGCTTGTCTTCCTCACTCCTCCCCCCACCTCCTGCATGGGTGTAGCCAGGATTTATTTTGGGAGGGGCAGGCTTTATGTTTGGGGGTGGACAGAACCGAGTTATCTGTGACACAATTGGTCAGTTAGTTAAGTATTTGTATGTACATGATTTGGGGGGGGGGGGCAGCTGTCCCCATCCCCCCCAGCTAAGCCTTGTGCAAAATGATATAAATCAAGGAAAGAGAACCTCACATATAAGCAAAAGACAATGTGTGATTAACTGCATTCTTATATGCATGTGTCCTCTGAAATAAACCTACAAAATAACTTGCTTCCAGGAAGAAGCTAACCTGGAACCAAGCCCTGCTGAACACAGTAGGACTTACTTCTGAGTAACCATTATACAGCATTGTGCACTGCAACGGTGTAATCCTTACATGCATTTACCTGGGAAGAAGCCCTACTGATGCATAGTAACATGACTATAGTAACATGACACAGTAGTGTAGCTTCTCTAATTCTGCCAGTGCATAGTAACATGACACAGTAGTGTAGCTTTTCTGATTCTGCCAGCGCACTAACTAAAAGCATTAGATGTATGAACGTTCCAATTTGTCTGTGAAGACAGGGTAAACGAACATAAGAAAAGTCTGCTGCCACAGATCAAACTGACAGTGGCCAGTGAGGCAGCTGTGAATAGCTGACAGTCGGGCAGGAAGGCAAGGTCACCCACTGAGCTTCATGGCTGAGTGAGGACTAAACCCAAGTCTCCCAGCTCATAGTCCAACAATCTAACCACTACACAACACTGGGTTTAGAATCATTGAGGCCTGATTCTGCTCATGCTAAACCTCTGAAATCAATGGAATTTGTTACCATATCTAGGATTGTAGCCTTGGATAGGGCTGTTTTTCTTCTTTTGGCAACATATTATTATTCTTCTGGTCCTGTTTTTTGACTGTGTCAAAGGCATTAAGCTTGACATAATTCTGACAGACAATGAGGTTCTTGTAATGAATTGTTTCCTGTCCCCCAGATACATATGAAACCTATATTCCACACAGAGATTTTAAATCAGCAATGCCTTCCTACAAGACATGACCACATATCAGGCTGCTATTCAAGCATTTTTAGTCATTGCTTAAAAGATAGAAGAATGCAGTAGATTTACACAATGGCTTTTCCATCACTACATAATAGGGTTGCTATCTTTTTCCAGTACTTTAAGAACACCTAGGGAGAGAAATTTAGTGGACATTTTAAGCCACTGAAATAAAAAATCCCATACATGTCTATTCAGAGGTAAACCTCATTGAATTCAATGCTGTATACTCCCAGGTAACTGTGGGATTGTAGCCTACATTTCTACACAATCGTTTGCCAATATAAGCAAAAAGGAAGCCTTTATTGTGGTTTCTAAGTCTACAACAGGGTGGATTTTTAAAGTCACCTAACAGTGAAATCCACACAGAGGGCTTTTGCCCAGAATTCTGGGCCAAATAGAACTATCAAGGTAAGAAAAGGGGGGGGAAAAACCCTGTATCAGATATAGAGTAATTTTGCACCTCTTGATTATTTTAGCCTGAGACACAAAACACTGGAAAAAGCTTTCCCAAAGCATTTTCTGAAATCTAGGCCCTGCTAGGGGCAAACGTGCTAAGGCTGACCCTTTGAACTGTCCATTCTTTGTGGGCAAAAGTAGCACAATGCCACTACTACACACGGCTCTATTGCAATGCATCTCCAAATGAAAGATCTGCGAGAAGCAGATGGGAAGCAGCCGCATGAATGCACTCACTGATCCAGTAACTCTGTTAAAACAATGTTAAATATGCTTTCTTAATAAAATGATTGGGGGTGGGGGGTTCTTTTAAGTATACAGAAGACTTCTGATGAGCGTGGAAACTTTTTATATATATTAAAAAAATGTTGGCAAGTGTAACTTCAGTGAACTGAAGAAAGAATTTTGACAAGTCAAAGACTTTTCTTTAAAAAATGAAAATCAACTCACTGCCAGCATTATTTCTCCGGTGGCTGGAGGCTGGGATACCCTCACTTTCTCCACTTAAAAGTGTAGAAATTTATAAGTGATTTTATGCAGGTTCTACAGGCTCCAATGCATGCCGGGTGGATATGGTGGGTGGATATTCTGGTGGTTATAGTCCCAAATATCTGGAAGGAGCCTGGTTGGCAAAAGCTAGCATAGAGCCAGTTCTGGAGTGGGGCCCCAAGTGCCTTTGCCAGGGTGTGAAAGTCCCCACGGGTCCTAGAAAGAAGTAGCCCCACTCACAAGATCACGCCGAATGGTTTTCATGGAAAGAGCCCAAACTTTGGCTTTTCCCATCAAATTGCTGCAGTGATTGGTGACTCGTGCACCAGGCAGAAGTCTTCCCTGTGCAGGGAGACCCAAAGTATTTTTTTAAGGTGATAGGTGAAAAAGTTAAATTCAAAAGGGATCCCCCCACTGCACTGAAAAGGAACAATTCATGAAGATCTTGAAGATCACATTTCAGGACTAAGTTTCTTCTTTACTCTCTACCTTGCCTCAGCTCAGCCTCTCCCTCCACTGCCTAGTTCTGGTCTCAGTGCCCAGTATGCAGAAGACACAGTAGTGTCAAGTCAACTGCTCCACCTCCTCCTTATTCATCTACCTTGACTACAACAGCAGCCTTTTGCCGCCTCCTCCTCCATTTTATTTCTATAGTCAAGATAACACTGCTATTTAATGTGTTTAAAATGTGTTTAAAATGTGAAAATGTTCAAATTGAGTATTTATTTTTTATCAGGATGACAAATAATCTTGCCCTATTACACAAAGAATGTAGAAGCAATTTTAAAGTATGGAGTGGTGGGGAGAAAGGAAATACAGTATGATAAATTTTAATTGTGTGGGAAGCGGGTGGCGCTGTGGGTTAAACCACAGAGCCTATGACTTGCCGATCAGAAGGTCGGCGGTTCGAATCCCCGCGACGGGCTGAGCTCCCGTTGCTTGGTCCCTGCTCCTGCCAACCTAGCAGTTCAAAAGCACGTCAAAGGGCAAGTAGCTAAACAGGTACCGCTCCAGCGGGAAGGTAAACGGCGTTTCCGTGTGCTGCTCTGGTTCGGCAGAAGCGGCTTAGTCTTGCTGGTCACATGACCCAGAAGCTGTACGCCGGCTCCCTCGGCCAATAAAGCGAGATGAGCGCCGCAACCCCAGAGTCGGCCACGACTGGACCTAATGGTCAGGGGTCCCTTTACCTTTACCTTAAATGTTAATTGTATGCTTCACAATTGAAGTAATATACATGGCCATCTCAAGATCCGTTCCTTCCCTAAGACCTTTAAGTCCAAGGTCTAAAACAACCTGGTTGCACCAATGCATTTGAGGAGCCAGCATTTCCTAGGCAGGTGCGTAGGGTGTTATTGTTCGGGGGGGGGGGGGGTATCTTCTTGTCCAGACTTTCCTTGACCTATAAACTTAGTTCCTGTTAATATTATTTTTAAAAAATAATTGCTATACTCATTTTATGATGCCTCTTTATTCTTATGAGACTGTTTTATGACTTTTGTGGTGCATATTTTTTTGTATACTGCTTAAAAATTTTCAAATATTAAGCAGCTTAGAAATGTTTTTCAATAAATAAAAACCAATGTCTCTGCCTTCCCTCCTCTACTATACCACATCTCTCCTATTCAAAATCAAGAAGCCAATTTTATAATGTACAGTGGTACCTCGCAAGACGAATGCCTCGCAAGATGGAAAACCCGCAAGACGAAAGGGTTTTTTGTTTTTTGAGCTGCTTCGCAAGACGATTTTCCCTATGGGCTTGCTTCGCAAGACAGAAACATCTTGCAAGTTTGTTTCCTTTTTCTTAACACCGTTAATACAGTTGCGACTTGACTTCGAGGAGCAACTCATAGCACGCGGTGTGGTAGCCTTTTTTGAGGTTTTTGAAGACTTTGGTGATTTTTGAAGCTTTTCCAAAACTTTTCCGACACCGTGCTTCACAAGACGAAAAAAATCGCAAGACGACAAAACTCGCGGAACGAATTAATTTCGTCTTGCGAGGCACCACTGTATTGATTCAGGCTGGTAAATTCAAAAAATATTAGCTATGGGGAACTCTACCAAAGTTTTGTATCTTTTCTTTTCTTTTCTCTCTTTTTTTTGAAGTTAAATCATCATTTATTAGGCAGACAACACAAATTATCACTTTGATTTCTGACTCTGTGCTTGTGCCTTCAGCACCTTAAAAACAATAATCTGTTGCCCAATAAGGCATTTTTTGTTTGATTCTGTCACGAACGCATTTAGCACACATGGAACCACCATAGGCTTTGCTAACATGCTTCTTTGACAACCTCTTAAGAACTTTAGGGCGAACAGCACGAAGTCTTCCTGAGCACACGCCGCATGCAGACTTTGGTGGTTGCCAACTTTCTTGGTGTACAATCCTGTTACCTGATGTTTGGGATAGTCTGGTCTTGTTAGAGACTGTGTTGTAGGACCATCACGTCTCCATGCTCCACTCCAGCCCCCATTGCTACAGATGGAAACTATATTTTCCAGAACACAACCTTTCAGTTTAATTCATTTAATCCCGGTGGCATGTTCTGGTGACAAGTGTTTTGTCACATTGTGTGACAAAAACGCCTTACAAAGTCCCTACCCACAACATGGGAAATTATAATATTCTGTGAACAAGAATGCTAACAAATGCCTTAGCAACAGTGGCAGTAAGGCTAGTGAGCAAAAGCACCAATAGATTAGCCATCCCACATCAACCATTATATAATCGTCTTAACGCAAGGCATTTAGGGGTCCTGTATCAACAGCTCTTCAAATCTTCCACTAGCTATGGGCAGTGTAATTCTATACATGTCTACTCAGAAATTTGTTCCATTGAATTCCATGAGGTTTACTCCCAAAAAAGTGGACGTAAGATTGTACAAGTGCTCAATCCTGTTCTTGGCGCGACTATGCGGAGAGGGGAGTTATGCCTAAATTGTGTGTGCCATACACTGGGCCCAGGATTAAACTAGGCCTAGGTTCAAATGCCATGCAGCCATCTTGTCCCAACCACAGGATTAAACTCTACAGTGGTACCTCAGGTTACATACGCTCCAGGTTACATAAGCTTCAGGTTACATACTCCGCTAACCCAGAAATAGTACCTCGGGTTAAGAACTTTGCTTCAGGATGAGAACAGAAATTGTGCTCTGGTGGCACGGCAGCAGCAGGAGGCCCCATTAGCTAAAGTGGTGCTTCAGGTTAAGAACAGTTTCAGGTTAAGAACGGACCTCTGGAATGAATTAAGTACTTAACCTGAAGTACCACTGCATATTGAAAAAGGAAGGCAACTGTGCTACTTAGCTATCCCACGTGGCTGATAAAGGAAGACAAACTGGTCATAAAATACATTCCTTATCTGAATTTGGACCAAACTCTACATTATAAAAGATTTGGAGCTGATGCCATTCCATGGGTGATATCCAGTCACAGTACCTTTTAAGCCCTGAGGGTTGCATTTCCTAATGGGAACCGAATAACAGTGAAGGGTGAGTCCACATGTAAAAATGGACAAGGCAAATGGGTGTGACTCTTACCTTTCTACAATAGATTACATTCCAGACATGTAAAAATCAGAGGTTTCCTCACACACACCTCCAGGCAAGCATTCCTCCCAGGCAAAAGTAATCAAGGAGGTTTCGCCTGAAAAGACTCCCAGGGGCTGAAGGCCTGAAGAACCCCATAGTCAGAGTGTAGCCCTTGAAATCAATGGACTTACATTAGTCACAATCACCTTATCCATTTATTTCAATGCACCGTCTCTGCCCATGTCTCTTTTCTTGTTTCCCTCATAATGTCAAATACAAAAATGTGTAATACGACTCTTGAATTGTCCATCTGTCCCTGGGAAAATGCATCCCACATTATTTGCATTAGACTGTTGCAGGGTTGATAATGTAGAGGGCACTGCCTCTTAAAATAAAGGTAAAGGTACCCCTGCCCGTACGGGCCAGTTGTGTCTGACTCTAGGGTTGTGCGCCCATCTCACTTAAGAGGCCGGGGGGTCAGCGCTGTCTGCAGACACTTCCGGGTCACGTGGCCAGCGTGACGAAGCTGCACTGGCGAACCAGAGCAGCACACGGAAACGCCGTTTACCTTCCCGCTAGTAAGCGGTCCCTGTTTATCTACTTGCACCCTGGGGTGCTTTTGAACTGCTAGGTTGGCAGGCGCTGGGACCGAGCAGCGGGAGCGCACCCCGCCACGGGGATTCGAACCGCCGACCTGACGATCGGCAAGTCCTAGGCACTGAGGTTTTACCCACAGCGCCACCCGCGTCCCTGCCTCTTATAATACCCACCCTTATAATGGTGTGTCTCTTACAACATCTACTTTTACCTTAGGGATATTTATTAGTATATCCCTAAATTAAAAGTGTGAACCTCTGTTTGAAGCATTAAAAAATCAACAAAATGTCCGTCTATTAAATGTTGATAGTTGGTGCTGTTTGCAAAGAAAGGAGGACTGTAGATGCTTCCAGACTCAGACCCTCTTTTGGAAAGCACAGCCTAAAGTGGCTAGAAGAAACTCTTTCTTATGCTAAAGAGTCCTTGTTAGTTTAAGGGAACAAAAGCTTTGATTATAAGAGTAAATACACATGAAAATACAGAGTCAGTGGCTTGTTCTGAATAACTTGCATCAGTGCAGGTTTCCAAATAAAGATTTAATTGCATCCACTTGCAGCAATTATAATATCAAAGCCATGGACTTTAAAACACACACACACACACACACACACACACACACACACACACACACACCCCAGAGGGTTCTCATACTCAATGACTGTTTTGCAGTGGGTTTTGAAAACAGCCTAAATGCAGTTATAATGAGCAAGCTCTTCAAAGCAGTTTAAAGAAGAGTAACACAGCAGCCTGTGGTTTGAGAAATCAAACTTGAAACAAAGTCATAGCCTTCTTATCATCTGTATTTTGCTCATGTGAATATCTGGGCGAGGGGGTATGGAATGCCTCAGATAAACATGTGCCTTCAAATGTGGGCAAAAAGCGTTTTTCACATTGAGATCCAAGCCTTGGTGCTTAAAAATGACTGGATAGCAGGAGTAAATGGCGTAAATTTAATCTATTTCAAAAAAGATTATAAACTAATGAGGAAGGGTAAGATTTGCATCAGAACAAAACAAAGCAATAGTCTTTATTCTCTCATCATTTATTCACCTCCCATAAATCTTTGTAAGTGAATTGTGGCAAAATATATATATCTAAAAATCATAACTCACACTGAGCTTTGCTTTTGTTTGGCCAAATATGAGGCAAGGTGTGGCGACTGCCTTGGGTGGCAGGATCCACAGGGGCAGCAACAACTGCAGTGTGGTCCTTGGAAGCTGGATTACACCAATGCTATGAGCGCCGCAATCCCAGAGTCGTCCGCGACTGGTCCTAATGGTCAGGGGTCCCTTTACCTTACCTCTACATTGGCCTCTTGGTGAATAGGAGGCCTTGCTGCTCACCTTCCCCTCTTGTTCCCAGTGTATTTCCCCCTTGTTCCTCAATAAGATGTTCATTCACCCCTTCTTCCCAGGCAGGGTAGGTGGGATGCTGCCATTTTGTGGTTCTCCTCAGCAGCCAAAATGTCTTGGGCTGGTCCTGGTTGTAAAACCATATAGGAAGACACAGTACTGAATGGTACATGCCTATATGTGTAGCCAAGTGTTTGGAACTAGTACTTTTCCTGATTTGCCTTACAAAAGATTATTCCTGAAAAGGGGCAGGAAATGTGTCCCAAATAGATAACCTGCTGTCAAAATTCAGTTTTATCTTTAAATATCAAAAAGCATCTGTCATTCTCAGCTTTGCTTGTTAATTGCTGCCTCTCATAACTGAACTCTGGGGATAGTGTAAAATTGTTTATTTGAGGAGGATAATATACTTTAATCACCCTCTTATGATGAGTATTTGGTGATATATATTCATTGTGTAATCAGTGCTCCAATTAAAATCCTCCAGTAATGACAGCTAATTTAATACACACACATGAAGGACTCAAGGAAATTGGGGAATTAGAAAATAGAGACCAGAAAGGTAGTAGTCAAGGGGGACACAAGAGCATAAAACACCATGATTCTAAAGGAGAATTTGCTGTTAGTGTTTTGATATGGGTGGTTTTTATTTTATTGGGTATTTTTATATTGAAAGGTGTGATGGAAGCACTTTGAATGAATACAGTTTCCCCATGCTGAGGGGAAAGTTGAAAACATATACAGTCCATACCTTGGGTTACAGACGCTTCAGGTTGCGTTTTTTCGGGTTGCGGACCGCCGAAAGTTGGAAGTACCGGAACGGGTTACTTCCGGGTTTCAATGGTCGTGCATGCGCAGAAGCGCTAAATCGCGCTTTGCGCATGTGCAGAAGCACCGAATCGTAACCTGCATGTGCGCAGACGTGCCACTGCGGGTTGCGAACATGCATCCCGCACTGATCACATTTGCAACCCGAGTGTCCACTGTATTCTTATTAATATCAGGGCTGGCCTAGAACATTCTGTGGCATGAGGTAAAGAACAATGTGGCATCCTTGTCTATTCCATGTACAAAAGTCAACTGGACTATCAGCTGAATCTTATGTCACTACTGATGATGGGTCAGTGTCTTCTACTGCACCTGAGGACAGCAGGCTAGCTTAGAGGGGTTCAGGGCAGGCTCTATGGCACATGCAGCTTTATTCTCCCTTGCCACTGCTCCCAGCATCTTCCACCAGAGACAGCTGCCTCACTATGCCTAATGGTAGAGATGGCCCTGAATGTCATAAATCCACCCGAGTCTACCATTTAGACATGTCCTCTAAATGCTATCTTGAATGTAATATATTGACTAAGGGATTCTTCACTAAGGGAGACCCAGATCAGTCAGAGGTTCACTAGGTGGTGTTAGGTAAATGTCTAACACACTCAGCACTAAACTGCAGTCCTATGCACACTTAGGAGTCAGTTCAGTTGAACTCAGTGAGATGAACTCCATCAATCTCCTAGGCTGCATCTGAAACCTATTGATTTCTTAAAGAAGTAAGGAAATTGGGAACTGGAGGATAAAATAAATCTAACTCACACATCTTTGAGACATTGGATGCAACCGCTGACTTGAAAAGAGCCTGTTTCCAACCACAAGTTGGTTTCCTATCAACTTCACAATGCAATGAAGCAAACAGAATGCTGGGCATTGACTGGGAAAACCTAGCCTCTAATCCTTCTACATTCACCAAGCTGATGACCTTAGGCAAGTGACTATCTCTCAGCCTATTCTGCTTCACATTATAGTTGTGAGGCTAAAGGGGGAAAGGTGCTTTGACTGTGTACATCTTCTTCTTCTTCTTCTTCTTCTTCTACTACTACTACTACTACTACTAGATGTTTACAGAAAACTTATTGTCTATGATTCAGATATTACAAAGATGTTGATCAGTTTTCCTCTTACACATAAGATCAAAATAGGAAAAAAATATTTTTGGAAGCTGCCCCCAAAATGAATAGGAGCAAATTCAGGAGGGTAAAATGTTAAATTGTCCAATCTACATATTGATTTAATCTCTTCCAGGCTTCTCACTCATATTTAAAAGCTTCTCTTAATTGTTCCCTGCCTTCTGCCTGAACAGATAAGGAAAAGCCTGCACACCTGTCTTTTTCTGATTACTAAATAACTTAATCAAAGAGAAACTATAGTAATCGGGCATTTAAATATACTTGCACATAATTAACTGAAGATCCTTATTTAACACATGTAATCACTTTCCACTTATTCTAACAGCAAAATTTCTATATTGGGTTTCCAAACCCATGTTTGAGCACCAAATTCAATGTTTTGCATAATTCACCTCTGAAGGCAAAATGTTTAATTTAATGCTCTTGAATAGAAACTAAGGGCCAAACTACATATAAAGGTAAAGGTAAAGGTACCCCTGCCCTTACGGGCCAGTCTTGCCAGACTCTAGGGTTGTGCGCCCATCTCACTCAAGAGGCCGGGGGCCAGCGCTGTCCAGAGACACTTCCGGGTCACGTGGCCAGCGTGACAAAGCTGCATCTGGCGAGCCAGTGCAGCACACGGAAACGCCGTTTACCTTCCCGCTGGTAAGCGGTCCCTATTTATCTACTTGCACTATGACGTGCTTTCGAACTGCTAGGTTGGCAGGCGCTGGGACCGAGCAACGGGAGCGCACCCCGCCGCGGGGATTCGAACTGCCGACCTTTCGATCGGCAAGCCCTAGGCACTGAGGCTTTTACCCACAGCGCCACCCGCGTCCCTAAACTACATATAATGATTTTTTAAAAAATAAAAATAAAACTAATTGCAGGCTTTATGTGAGAAGGGAATACTGGAACGACAGTGCGTAGGAGGCAACCCCCCACAAACCTCCCGAAACCACAGGAAGTGACAGATTCAGTGTCATGTTAAATTTGGCTCTTAAGTATTACTAATGGATGCAACATTTCCATACAACATATCATTCCCAAAAGGAAAGGTTGCAACATTTGGGACTTCTTAGTTTAGAGAAAAGGTGAGTAAGAAGTGATAATTTTATAAAATTATGCACGGCATAGAGAAAGTGCTTAGGGTAAAAGTTTTTCTCCTCTCATGACACTAGAAATCTTGGATTGGATGCTGGGCTCAAAGCATTTCACAAAAATAACAAAATAATCACAAAAAAAGCATTTAAAAACAACATTTCAATTGCTATAATATCACACACAGCAGCATATAAATAAAGCAAACGACAACTACAAATTCATAAAAAGAATTGATATAATTCAATAAAGTCATATATAATCTTCTCCCTTTGCTGCTGCCTTTTTGTTAGAGTAGAGGGACGCACAGTTGCCCACCTGGTCCAATTTCACAGGTAGGGAAAACGGAGGCTGCTCTGAGTCTGACGCTCCCCCTGCCCAGGCAGCCTGCGATGGCTCTGGCCAAGTCTTCTCTGCACCCCTGGCCTCCCCCTCTGCTCTGATCATGAGCCCCATCAGCCTCTCTGGTCCTTTTTGCCCCTCCCTCATCTCCCAATGATTTCAGTTTCCGCTGGAGAGTCTATTTGGTGCTGCAAACGCCTATGACACAGCTCAGAATTCCTCCCTGCTCTCTGGAAAATATTTTTTGTGAAGGGAGCTGTGGGGTAGGGGAGAAAGAAACGAGAGATCAGTTGTGCAAGTTGTCTTCCACTCATACAGCCACTGGACAGAACTAGAGATGGGGGAGAAATTCACTTCACTTCACATTTAAAGCTGAATTTATCAAATCAAAACTTTCTGAAACAACATGAGAACCAAAACACAGCCATCAAAATTTACACTTATCTGAACTTTGCTATATAGTTCTCCAACCAAGGAATGTTTATAAAAAATGTATATATTGGGGGAAATTGCTTGCAAAAATGTGCAGATTAACACTAAAGTGCTGGAGAAGTTTCAGGGGGATTTAAAAGAGATTTTGTAATTTGCTGTAGAAATGTGGAGAACCGAATTAAAAATGGGGAAAAGCAGAAATTGAGGCAGCGAAAACAGACAGATCTCTCCATTCCTAGACAGAACCCTCACACTATATCACAGTGGCTCTCAGTCTTCTAATTAATGCCCACAAACTTCAGCCAACACAGCACAGGCCAATATTTGTCTTATATTATGGAACAATTGTAGCAACACTACTTCAAACTGTTTAATGAGGATGCCAATTACGTATAAGGAAAACCTGGGAATTGGCTTGGAAATGGTTTCTTCGAGGAAGTAGGCATGTCAAAACAGCAAGAATAGCTTCAGTAGCAGAACAGAGGAGCAGCAATTCAGGATTACTATTAGTATCGCTAGCTCTGAAAGTCACAGAGCTAAATACTGATCACACTAAAAAGTCATTCTAATCAGTTTGGATGTGAATGTCCAGTTTAATCAATGCAAACAAGACTAAAAATGCCCACTAGTTTCTAGAAGAACTTGCCTACCGGTTAAAATTTTCATGAATGAAATAAGGCGTTGAATATTGTATTAAAGTCTAATTAAAGCATTCCACACACATGCACCCCCCCCCCCAAAGTGTGCAGGCCATAACAAAAAAATTGACTTCACTATATCTGGCTGTAGAACCAAGAACTACCTAAAAAGTTTACAGCCACTATTTGCACAGAGAATTTGTTTCCTGCCCCTTTAAAATGACACCTCCTTTCTCCTTGTCAATTTAACACATCTCCCTGACATTCAAAAGTGGTGGCCCACATTTCCCCACCATTGTAAGAGCCCTTCGCTCTTCCAGCTCCCACATCCTCGCATGCTGTAACCTTTGCCCTTTCGGCTGACCAGAGCCAAAATGCTACCTTTAGAAAACTAATGTACCAGAGAGAATGGAAGTATGTGCCGATGGAAGCATGCGAATGCCGAGATGCCCCTCTCCAGTTCATTTTGCTTCTAACTAAAACCTTTTTTTTATCTGGAGTGGTTTTTGTCAGCTTTGAAGGAGTGCAGAAAACTTTGCAACTCAACCCTCTCTGCCAGGTGGAACCAAAAACCACTTAGCGCCACAACTTTTTAAAAACTGGGTCTTTCTAGAATGACATCTCTGATGGAAAAATAGTATTGCAACAACAACAAAAAAGCACTTTACATCACCAATAGTTTCCGGGTAGCTCCTCGCAGTTCCCTGGGAATGGCTTTTCTGTCAACCTTCTGACACGAGAGCTTCACCTTCTTTTTGATCCCAGAAGTGCAACCATGTGGAAATGATTGAGAGTGACGTCACATATTCAGCATTATGATTTAAATTGAGGATTGAGGAGCAGCAGAAAGGAGGGGGGATTTTGCCTATGGTGGTGGACATCCCTTGCCGTCAGAGAAAACCGTCGATGCTCACTTCTAAGAGCAAAGCAAATTCTGAACATTTACAGAGAGATTTGCATGCTTAGTTCATTTGGGCAAAAGCTATAAAAATCAAAGCTCTGTCTGTGTGAGCATAAAAGTAGCACATCGTTCCAGTGAATGGTTCTTCACTGAACCCATGTGTTTCACTGCAGAGCTTCATGAGCTGGATGGAACAGATCAGTATATTTTTTTACTGATGTTATTTTTGCATGTGTTCATTCATAAGTCTGCTCCATGAATCTGTAATTTAAAAACAAAATATGCACCAAAACCCCATGCTTAAATATGTATTGAAATACATATTTTATTACAAATTACTAAACATTGCATTTTGGTACATTTATTTTGAACTGAAAATTGCATTGCAAAATTCAGAGATGTGTGGAATCAAAAGGATAATTAGGTTCCAGTTCACACATTAGTCCAGGATCAAGTCAGATCTCGTCAGAAATTGAATTCCCCCCCCCCCATCCTTTCATTTGAACGGCAACTTATCAGGCCTTAGCTCCAAAATAGCTGAATAATAGTGAACTTTTTTTCTTTGTTTAAAACATGTTTATCCCACATGTCAATAAAATATTTTCAGGGTGTTTTAAAACATACCTTAAAAACACGAATAAAAATAGTCACGCGTGCAAAAAACAGCATTTTCCAGTACTACAGCAAAATACTAACTAAAACCCAAGTTAAAAACTTCATCAATACCTTGCACCTGCAAATCATCAAGTTTGGCACCAGGCAAACTAACAAGGGGAAGAATTCCATAGCTGAGGGGCCACCACTGAAATGGCCCTCTCCCTATGTGCCACCTCCAATGGTAGTCTGGTGGGTGCTGACAAGAGAATGGGCCTTCTCTGTAGTAGGCCCCCCCCCCCGGTGCAATTATGGCATGTTCTCCATACAGAGGCCCACCTGGCACCAACATTTTCATCATTTCAGCACCAAGCAAATATGGGCAGCACCAATGATATTATACTGCATTGTTAAATCTGCTTTTAGTTCATATCTGTAATTTTATTGCATTTTTTTGGCTTGCTTATAAATCTCTTTGAGATTTCTTAGACGGAAGGAATACACAAATTAATGAACCTATAAACTTAAACCTATGTTCTTACATTATTTTCCAAACAAAGTGCAGTCCTAATGGTGGTCTGCAGCATTGCAGTGTGTTTATAAGAGAGGCAAAGCGAAGAAGAAGAAGAAGAAGAAGAAGAAGAAGAAGAAGAAGAAGAAGAAGAAGAAGAAGAACAACAACAACAACAACAACAACAACAACAACAACAACAACAACAACAACAACAGGGTTCCTGAGCCCCATTTCTATGTAGGCAGGTTTTTCAGAGACTTACCTTCTCCAGAGAACAACCAGAACGTAACAAATGTTCAAAATCAATCACATGTGAAAATCTTGGCTTCAATAATACATATAGCAATATATTTCATATAGCATATTTTTCAAAGGTAGTATATCTTTGCAGAAAATGCTTTGAAGATTTATATAAAAATGGTTTTACTTCCAAATTCAACTTACCTTAATGAAAGATTTTTAGAGGAATATGAACAAGGGAGGTTTTTCTTCTTCTTCTTCCAGTTGGTTGCCATATTTAGCTTGAAGGAAATGGAGGAGGATTTTTTTTTATAAAAAAAAAGAAGCTAGTGTAAGTAGTTACCATCAGGTCCATGCTGAGCTTCTCTGAGGCCCAGTGCAGGAATCTTGTTAGAAGAAAGTTATAAACCCAAACAAAAAAGCAGCCTTGCCTTGTCGGGGGGGCCCTGACCAGTTTAGCCCTCCAAGACCCGGGACAAGTGTGCCTTGCTTCCTCCTGCCACCCCTGCATGGGCCATACCTATAATATTTCATCTAGAAAAGGGATGGGGAATCTGTAGTCCTTCAGATTTAGTTGGACTACAGCTCCAATCTTCCATGATCATTAGCCATTTTGGTTGGGGCTGATGGGAGTTGGAGAGTTTCTTCTCTTTTATTAACTACAGTGGTACCTTGGGTTACGTACTTAATTCATTCCAGAGGTCTGTTCTTAACCTGAAACTGTTCTTAACCTGAAGCACCACTTTCACTAATGGGGCCTCCTGCTGCCGCTGCACCGTCGGAGCACAATTTCTGTTCTCCTCCTGAAGCAAAGTTCTTAACCTGAAGCATTATTTCTGGGTTAGCGGAGTCTGTAACCTGAAGCGTATGTAACCTGAAGCGTATGTAACCTGAGGTACCACTGTACTTGTTGGTAAAATAGATCACTCCTTTTTAGGCTTTACTTCCTTCCTGCTTCTTGTCCAAGTATAGTCACTATCAGTATAAGAAAGCACGTGATAGTGTTAACTTCTTGGCTCCATTTTTGGTAACACATGAAACCTGCACTTGGAATGGCTTTGTTTGTTGTGAGTAAAGTATACATACATTGTCGCCAACCATGAATCTATACTACATGCTGAATGATCAGTGCAGTGACCCATAAAGCAGATAATAAGAGATGGGCTGTCTAAGACAGGGGTGGGGAACCCATGCCCATCCAGTTGTTGCTAGACTACAACTTCCATCATCCCTGACCTTGTTGGCTGGAGATGCTGAGAGCTTGAATTCAACAACATCCAACATCTGGAGAGTCACATATTCCCTACACCTAACTAAAGAGCAGTCCTCCTGGCTCAGACCAAAAGCCTGTTTAGTTGGGCATCAGTGACCAACCAGATGCCTATGGGAAGCCCACAAGCGGAGAATGTACACAACAGCCATTTCCCCAGTTCTTCCCCAGTGACTGGCATCTGTTTAAAGACATGTTGCCTCATACCCTGGAGAAGTGTACAGCCATTGTAAGTAGTAGTTTGTAAGCCTTACCCTCCACAAATTTGTGGAATCCTCTTTTAAAGCCATCTTGTTTTGTGGCTATCTTCTCATCTTAGTGGTGAATAGGTAAAGGTAAAGGGACCCCTCACCATTAGGTCCAGTTGTGACCGACTCTGGGGTTGCGGCACTCATCTTGCCTTTACTGGCCGAGGGAGCCGGAATATAGCTTCCGGGTCATGTGGCTAGCATGACTAAGCCGCTTTTGGCAAACCAGAGCAGCACACGGAAATGCCGTTTACCTTCCCACTGGAGAGGTACCTATTTATCTACTTGCACTTTGACATGCTTTCAAACTGCTAGGTTGGCAGGAGCAGAGACCGAGCAACAGGAGCTCACCCCGTTATGGGGATTCGAACCGCCGACCTTCTGATCGGCAAGTCCTAGGCTCTGCGGCTTAACCCACAGCGCCACCCGCGTCCCTCTTAGTGGTGAATACCACAGTTTAAATATGTGATGTGGGAAGAAGCACTTCCTATGGTCTGACACAAATTTCTACCACTCAGCTTCAGTGAATGACCCCAGGTTCTGATATTATGCATAATTTTCTCTATCATGTCCCCCCTTACTCAGCATTTTTTTAAAAAAAACAAAACTCTGTAACCTTTCTAAGTAAAGGAGTTGTTCCAGCTCCCTGATCATTTTGGTTACCTCTTCTGCCCCTTTTCGCGCTCGGAAATATCCTTTGTGAGATGTAGAAACTAGAACTGTACACTGTATTCTAACTGAAGTCATGCCATAGATTTGTATCAAGCCATTACGATACTGGCAGATTTCCCTATCATTCCTTCCTAATGATTCATAACACGGAATTCACCTTTTTCACAGCTGCTATATGCCGGGTCAACATTTTCACTGAGCTATCCACCATGATCCAAATATCCCTTTTCTAGACAGTCACCACCAGTTCAGACCCCGTCAGTGTCTACATTTTTATCTACTATGGACCATTTTCAAACATTCCTAATTTTGGTACAGTAATTATCTACCCATAAGTCAAAAACCACTACTGTGCTACCATCTGAGTCCAAAACATAAAGACCCTTTAGTTTTATCAACACAGTGCAATTTAAACATAAAACACAGATAAGTAACATTGATCTAGTCATTGGGTCTTTTATATGCATATAAAATATTTATCAAAGACCATCCCATCGTTTTAATGATTATGTGTCATCAGTTTTATGTATCTGTTAATTGAATTGATTCTACTACTCAATTGCACTACATAAAATGTAATTCGGTGGCAGAAATTCCAGCTATGTTTAACGGCATGGAGAAGCAATATAATAATTGCTAATCCAGCTTTATATGAATTAAAGCAAAGAATAGGTCATAAAAATAATAGGGCAGATCCATTAGCTTTACTAGAGCTAGGATAATATGCACCAGTTAGGGATTTCCCTTGGGCCATAAATTCTGGTAGCTTATTATTCTCTACTTAAGCATACTTCAAATTTCAATCCGTAATAATGTTGACTAAAGTAGCAGCAATGAAATGGGTGTTTTTGGGACAACTCACACAACCGCGTTTACTATATAATAATTGCCAATAAACTCATTACAGCTCAGTTATAGGATGTAAGTATCACAACTAATCTGTCACAGACATGTCCTGTAAATACAGTGGAGGTAGTATTTGTCAGTGGGGGAAGACTGGCTAAAGTAATTTTTAATCTCACAAATTACCACCTTAGCTGGCTTTATCTAAATTGGTGTGTTGTGCTCCAATATATTCTTCATGATATTGCATCTCACATTAACCTGAAAATATGTGGATTCACATAGGAACTTAGGTGGTAGAGGATGGAATTCCTGTGCTTATTTAATTACTTCTAATACATAATACATCTATAGTGTGAATGGAAGCTACTGAATGGAGAACCACTGCCCCTATGGAAACATCCCTATGCATGGAAAAATGATGCACTCCAGGATCTTTGGCTTGAAAGTTGATGCAAACTATGAAGGTGACCTAAGACCGAAAGCCTGATACCTCTAACAAGAGTTATGAGCAATTAACAGGCAACAGAAATGTCATGCTCAGCATGGCAGCTGAATAGCTTTCTTAGAAAGGGAAGCTGCTATGGAGGCCAAGCAATGCATATTTGATCTCCAGTGATTTGACTCACAGGCCCACAGTCCTTTCTTCTCCCCATTAAACAACAGAGGAGGGGTGAAAATATCCATAGTTATGTGGCAGTTTGTTGTTGGCAGGTTCCTGATATCCATATTTACAGTAACCCATACATGGTGTTGGCGCTGTGGTCTAAACCACTGAGCCTCTTTGGCTTGCTGATCAGAAGGTTGGCGGTACAAATCCCTGTGATGGGGTGAGTTCCGGCTGCTCTGTCCCAGCTTCTGCCAACCTAGGAGCTCAAAAGCACGGCAATGCAAGTAAGTAAATAGGTACCACTGAGGTGGGAAGGTAAACAGCGTTTCTGTGCTCTCTGGTTTCCCTCACGGTGTTCCGTTGCACCAGAAGCGGTTTAGACATGCTGGCCACATGACCTAGAAAGCTATCTGTGGACAAACGCCAGCTCCCTTGGCCTGAAAGCGCGATGAGCACTGTAACCCCATAGTCGCCTTTGACTGGACTTAACCGCCATGGGGTCCTTTACCTTCACTTTACCTAACCCTTATGCATTGTGAACATGGCTGCCTTTTAGATGTTGCAGTCATGGTGGGAATGGTTTTTCTGTAGATTTGTCCCATGGTGCTGCTGTTGAGTTTACATTCTTATGACCACATGGGTGGGGCAAATAGCATAGGTCCTCCTTATCAATGGATCACAACCATCCGTACAAGATCTGGATACTGCCCACGTTGCCTCCACACACACACCACAATCAAATTTAAAATAACATACATCTTATGACTGTGGGTCACACGTGTTAGAAATACGCAGAAATACACTAAAATTATGGCTTAAATGCCTGGACAATAGAAATCAGTAGCTCAAATGGTCAAGAGAAATTGATAATTGGAATCATCTGGACTTCTCTTTCACCTACAAAGATATAAATATAGCACACTATAATATTGCAATGCATCTACATGCTGTAATGTGATGTGGCATAAATGTTCTAACATTAAGAGTTTCTTTGTCCACATCAGCCTGCTAACAAAGCATCTGGAACAATACAAGTAAAACAACGCAGAGATTTATAAACTAATAAATCACAGATTGTAAAGTGCAGGGCATCACAAATGACTGCTAGTAAAAATGTTATATCCCCTCTCTACCCACAGCCGCATATGTTCTGTATTTGTAACTCTCTTTTTAACAAAGGAACCAATATAAAATGTTTTAGGGGTTGTTGTTTTTTAAGAATTGATGCATTTTTTTGTATTCTGTTCATCTGTAAAGCTTGGTTATCTTAATGACGATGGGCCCCAAGTGCAGAAAAGCAAAGCAAAACCTATGAAATACTGGAAACTTTAAACTATTGTATTTTTAATTGCAGTGTGTTAAACCAATTGGTCTGATGAATCAGGCAGATGGTTCATAAAACTGAGGTACCATATTCGCTGGAAATGATGCTTCCAACTGAAAGTCAACGTGCTTAGTGATGGAGAGGAATTTTGTTATTCATCTGTATGTAGCCTAGCTACTCTGATAACAGACTAAATTGTTTCACAGTGCAACCCTAACCATGTCTACTGAGAAATAAGTCCTGTTGAATTCAATCAGGCTTTTCACCAGGTCAATGAGCTTAGGATTGCAGCTTTACTTGTCACACTACTGTGTATGTCTCTTAGATGACAAATGGAAAGTGTGCCAGGTATCTTTATTATGAAACCTGCTAATATATATGCTTGCAACCAATACATAAATATAGAAGAAAGTTGCTATCCTTCAGCTGAAAGTCACACAACTTATTTTTCTTTTGAAATTCCAATGCACTGATTTTTGTCTTAATGTTTGGTAAACTATTATCAATGTTGGGTGGTATCTAAACCATAAGCATAGCAGAACCACTGAAAGAGACTTAGGTTAGTCATGACTAACTTAATTTATATTATTAACAACCATGACAACAATAACAGCACGTGTTCTAGAAGCATTACTAATAAGGAAATGCAACGCTGTTTAAACTTATGTAAAGGGTTTACCCTAGCCAAGTGGCATTTTGAACTTCATTTTTTTTTTTTGAAGAGCTGACTGCCCTCTCATGCCATATAACAACTGTTTTTTTAATTTTAATTTTCAAAAAACCCTCCTCCATTTGAAAAGGAGTTTGCTATGAGGTCACAAGAAAAACAAAATCCAACCTTAGGCTCATGGAGTGAATTTCTCTGGCTCTTGGCCAGCTTCAGATTTTCTGCAGCTGGTTATTCAAAATCCTACTAACAAGATTTATGAAATTAGGTTGGGCACTAATAAGCTGTGCCACAACTTAATGCAAAAACCATTTCTTCCATCCTGGCTATATTGCTGTGCACACCATCGCAGAAGACACTTCAGCAATTTTAACATTACTGGGCATGTTAATGCTCAGATAGCAATGCAAGTATCACCACCTGTCTTCGGCATCTCAAAAAAGCACTCACCACCCTGAATGCCAATAGCCCAACAGCCCAGGCAAAACAAGGGAATATCATCTGTTCAGAATCAACCTTGGGGATGTTGGACCGTCTTCAAACATTGCTGATGGAAAGCAACAACAACCTCATTCATTGTTCCATCCAATGTAAGCATAGCAAATTATTCATCCATACTCCTATTCTATGCACGTTTACCCAAAAATAAGCTTCACTGAACTTTGTAAAGCTTACTTCCAACAAACAGCACATATAATTGCAGCCTCGGCCATATTTCTCTCAGAACTATTCAATACAAAACAGAGAATGATGTGGTAGAATCTGAGCTGCACCACTTCAGTCTGCAGAGAGGGTCACTTTTAAAAATGCTCTCCCATGTTCCTCGCAAGAAGCAAACCAGCACATCAAGGTTATAAAGAAGTTCTTTCTCTGGTGTGCAAGTTTACTACAGGGAGCTTTTAATATGATGAACCAATAACATGTATGACTTTATAAAGTGGTGCACACTCCAGAATGTATCCACTTCAGATTGGGTTCTTTCATTACTTCTTTGATGTGGAAAAATCTGCAGTGAGTAACCTTGTACGTGGTGTTGCTCAGGAATTCTAAGAAACCGGAAAATCATGGCAGTTTTGAAAGCCTCAGTCTGCCATCTTGAATAAAAATATATCCAAACATAGACAAACACCTCCTCCTGAACCACCATGAACGATGTCATAAGAGGTATCCAAAATGCACAGAGAACTAACCAGGATATACAGTAGATGCTGCTTCTCTCTGAACCATCACAATATTCTGAGAAGTGAGAGAGAAGATATGGCCCAACCTGTTTCCAGCATCAACCCAGCAGAAACTGGATGAATGGCTGGCAGTGGAAGAAGAGAAACCACAGAATGATTTCCCCCTACAAGTTCTTGGTCTTTACCCAACAGCACTACAGTAATCCCCGTGCCACCAGAGTAACATAATAACCCACCAAGAGAGTACTAATTTATCTTGAACAATGGGTAGATCAGCAGTGGTTCAGTCATATTTCTGGGTCAGCATAACTTTTCTCATTTTGGTGTTCAGGTCCTGGAGGAGAGCTGCAAGATCTTTGCACAGATTAAGGCATCACGTTTGACAATTCCAGGCATTCAACAGTAACCATAGTGTTGTTGTTGCTGCTGTTGTTGTTCCTGTTGATGGCAGGAACAATGAGGAAAAAATATTGCAGCTTTAAGTTCCATGAAGGCAATATTGTCCCTATCTTTCCATACCAAAGAGAGAGAGAAAGAACACAGGCTATATAATTTTAGCTCTGGAAACTCACTTTTCAGCATCAAATGGCCTCTTCAACTGCTATAAAACCCTGGCTTCTAGACAAAAAAGTGTGCATTTCCTTATTTCCAAAGGCTAGGAATTTAAATGGAAAATATCCTAAGGGGTTTTAGTGTATTTCTATACTTTCTTTCTTTCCTTTTCTTTTTTTTATAAAAAAATTAAAGTTCTCTCTGCACATAAAGTTTACTACCTTATTGTGCATAACTTTGGCATTTTGCTTTTCACTTTGACAGAGAGCCAGAATTGGATTAGGGGATCATTGTTGCAGACCAAAAGATGCAGAGCTTGAAGAGGCTAACCTTCCATTGTTCCATGATGTTAGCCCAATTAGTCGAAATAAAAGCAGGAATTGGGACAAACAGAGATTTGCCAATATGAATATACAGGCAGGGCTATTACATATGGCCAAGTTTCATCTACGGTTTAGCTAGAAACACAGAGAAAGTGCTTATCCTGGGGGATAAAAACTCAGAAGATAAAATGAAGAAATTTTCAAAAGCATTCCAAGTGTTCGTATTGAATGGATTCAAGAAAACTTCTCTTTGAATCCTTTATCTTGTTAATTCAAATGGGAGCAACTGCTGGTAGCTTGTTCCATATTTATTTATTTATTTATTTATTTAGCCTGACTGCCGATCAGCCGTGCATCACAGCACTAAGGGACCTTCCAGACATTTAGTTGCTGTTCATTTGATCAGGATTGGGACCATAATGCCATGGAGAAGGGAGGATCAACATTTTCCCCATGCTGTTTTCCCAGTGAAAATCACCCACCTGAAGCTGCTATTTACTGAGAGGCTGTGGTGGGTGGGGAGCTGCATATCAAAATGTGTATATTCTTGTGGATATATTCTTTCTTTTAAAAACCATATAGTAATGTAGAAATGGAATGGAACAGCCCTAAGTGAATGTGTGCCAAAGTAACACAGACCAGAAATAGGCTGATTCTGCTCTATGGCTAGTTACCACCCAACCTCAGAGCTTCAGGGCTAAATGTTTGGTTGCATGGCCATGCACCTGAATGAGGGCTGAAGCCAGTAAACAGATTGAGCAAGTGATAAAGTTCTGGTCTATTTCCAATATTTTCACAGCATTTTGACTACACTGGATGTTACCACCGAAGCTTCAGAGGTATAACCAAGAGTTATCAGAGAAACAGGTCTGGAAGCGATCCAGGAGGTCATCTGATTTAACCTCCCTGTCCAGGATGCAGGATCCCTGCAGGATTCAATTATGTTTTATAATTTTATGGCTCCACCCATGATCAATACGTAATAACTTGTGTTATTAGGCTCTGTTTTTTTACAGCGGTTATGTCATGTATTGCTGGGACAACATGGTGTATAAATTGATGCTGCTGCCTAGTATGTATTTATTATATATTATGTATTGTATATTATATATTATGCAATTATTATGAAATGCATTTCTATAACTGTTGTAAACTACCTTGTGATCTATTGAAAACGAGTAGTATATTAATTAGAAAATGAATGAATGAATGAATGAATAAACTACAGAACCTCTGACATATGCCTGTTCAGCTTTTGCTTAAAAACCTCCAGCAAAGGAGTGCCTATCACCTCTTGAGGCAGTCTGTTCCATGGTTGAACAGCTCTTATCATTAGGAAGATTCTCCTAATGTTCAGCCAAAATCAGTTCAGGAATCATCACTTACTAAAGAAATGGTTGTTTGAATGCACTTTGTTACAGAACTGTAAGAAACAGAATATGTAGCACGTTAAAAGTGCAACTCCAGGGACAGTCAATATGATGCCCTCCAGATATTGTTGGACTTCAACTCCCATCAGCCCTATAAAACATAGCCAATGGCTAAGGATGATGGGAGTTGTAGTCTAGCAACATCTGAAGGCCATGATGAAGGCTACCCCTATTTTTACTCCTATAATACTGCCATAAACTATGTCATCAAAAGCACTTTATATATTGTTCCATGAAAGGCAAATAATAATAATAATAAAATGCTAACAAACACTTGGAAACTATTGTCTTTCTCTTAGCTTCTTAGCTACTTAGCTGTATGTAAGTAGATTTTTACACCAATTACTTAGATTTCTTAAATCTCTTGTTTGGTATTTCCACCAAGAATACAGAACTGGCCAAAAACTGGCATTGTTGTTGAAATGTCTCTAGCAACTAAATTCTGAAATCATGTGTTTAAAGTTCCAATTAGGAAACTTAAACAACAACACAAAATGAGTTTATGGTGTTTTTAAAGGTAAAGGTAAAGGGACCCCTGACTGTTAAGTCCAGTCGCGAACAACTCTGGGGTTGCAGCGCTCATCTCGCTTTACAGGCGGAGGGAGCTGGCATTTGTCCGCAGACAGCTTCCAGGTCATGTGGCCAGCATGACTAAGCTGCTTCTGGCGAACCAGAGCAGCGCACGGAAATGCTGTTTACCTTCCCACTGGAGCGGTACCTATTTATCTACTTGCACTTTGACGTATTTTTGAACTGCTAGGTGGGCAGGAACAGGGACTAAGCAACGGGAGCTCACCCCGTTGCGGGGATTCGAACTGCCAACCTTCTGATTGGCAAGCCCTAGGCTCTGTGGTTTAGACCACAGCGCCACATGCTCAAATGTTTCAATTCTGTATCCTTAAACTTTCTGTATTCAAAAGAAAAGAGAACAGGTACCATAATCTGCAACATCAATTCACATCACAGAGGTGGTACTTGATTTCTTTAAACAATATTATTGAAGGTTTATTCACAAATAAGAGGGTAGCTTCTTTAAAATTTAAATAATAATGTAAATCTTCTGCTGCGGCCAGGGAATTGTTTCTTCAAGTAAAGATGTAATTCATATGATAATCTGTCATCATCTGGCAGAGTGCCCTTTCTAACAGAACTTTAATGCTATCTTGATCTCTTCTAGCATAATTGGCCTCTCCAAATCATTCTCTTTCCTCCTTTCTGGAAAAAGAGACTCTCAGGTTTTGTTTCCCTTAACTCTTTCATTAAGACATATTGTTTACTCTTTCAGTATCTGTCCAAAATGCCTGAGAGCTTTGAGTAATCCATGCCAAGGGATCTATGTCGGCCAAAAGCCAAGAAACTGAATCTATAGAACTTGGAAGCTAAATAAAATATCCACTGGTCTTCCAAACTTCCTGTCAGAAATTAATTTTCCCTCACATGAATAGCCCACAGTGTGTATAAAATATGCATTGTGGGATTCATGTGAGAAATTTTCAGAAGCACAATTTAGAATTATCTGAAACAATTTGCTCGATCACTGTTGGAAATGATTAAAAAGAGAAGGGCCATAACTCAGTAGTAAAACATCTGCATTACATTGAATGACACTTGTCTGAGACCCTGGAGAGCCACTGCCAGTCAGCATAGACAGTACTGGGCTAGATGGACCAGTGATCTGACTCATCACAAGGAAGCTATTTATTTTGCATACAAATTCCCATTAAGATCACATCATATCATTTAGCCAATGCAACCATTTCCACCTCTCTCTCCCCATGCTTCCCATGAAGGTAGATACTTGGTGTGTTCAACTGGATATGCTTAGAGAACCTTCCTTGTGATCAGAAACTCTGCAGTGTCAGGATTTGTGATCACAGGGAGGTTTCGAAGCATATTCAATTGAACACATGGAAAATCCCTCTTTAGGAATCGATGTGAGGTGATAGAACCCTGGCAAGCCTGGATTGGGCGACCCCATACCTCTTCATCCACACATGTTCTTTTAATATCTGGAGAGGACTAAAGCCATTGAACATACTTTGCCAACATGTTCAACCCTGGTTAGACTCTCAAGGAAAGTAGTAAACAAAGTGCAAGCTCGACATGAGTTCTGTCTGCATTTGGAGACGTATCTTATATTTGTGAAAAAAGCAGACATTGGGCCCTTCAATATGTATCATTTTTTGTGGGGGGAGAGACTGCTGTGTCATATAGTTTGGCTCTGAAAGAAGCCCTGTTTATCCCCCATGCTATAAAGCTGCTAAATTCCACATACATTCTAAAGTGTCTGCAAATTTATGGTCCCATTCCATTACAGAGGTTTCAAAATAATTTTGATTCCATATTGTAGGGTTTGCTTTGTGTACACCTTGAAATGGGGCCCTATTATTTCCTTACAGTTTTATTTCTCCTACTCTTCAGACACTGCATGATTAATCAGTGACTGGTGTTTTTTTCCCTTTTTTGTCCCCCCCCCCCTTTTGTTTAACTGTTACTGTTGTAATAATCCTTTTTCCCAGCAAACTTATTTTTTGTAGCAAAGAAGGCACAATAAATTATTTTCATGTTTTCCTTCTTGGGGGAAAATTCTTCAAACTTTTTAATTGAGAAAATCTTACTTAGTTCTCCATAAATCACAACTGATTTAAGAAGATGTAATCCATCAGAATTATAATCCCTTGACTTTTTGTTTATTATCATGGCAACAGCAAGTATTATTGCAAATTGCCTTCTTTGCAGTTTGAAATGAAAAGGTAGGATTTAAGTATATTGAAATAGTCTTGCAAGGTTAGCTGCTGTGACTTCTGTAATAATATTGAGATCCAAACGGCTCTTGAACATGTTTTCAAACCATGCAGATAGGTTCTGCTTATTAAGCAATTTGCAGGGTGGGCGGGTGCTTGTTCCTTAAGTGGTATCACATTCAAGCCCTTTCTCAATATGGGATTAAGTGGAGTTAATCTTCAAGTATGGAAATGTTCTGTTCAGTATTGCTTTTGCTCACCACCATCTATCACAGTTTGGTCAGATGAATAACAGGATTCTCTTGTATTTTTAGAAGCCAGGATATCCAACATGGAATGTGCAGCAGTGGCTGGTGCCCATTCCGACTGGTAGGGCAGAAGGTAGGGAGATTAACAGGAGACAAAGCCGGAGCCAGTGAAAAGCTGGTTGTAACTGGCTGAGGGCAGATTGAGGTTGGTGGGGCAGTGCCTATTAGCCCTTATTAACTAGACTCCATGTGGAATGTATAAATAATAATAATAATAATAATAATAATAATAATAATAATAATAATAATAATAATTTATACCCCACCCTTCCCCATTTAAAAACTGGGCTCAGGGCAGCTAACATCAAATATAAAACACTGATTAAAATGTGACTTTAAAACAGCATAGAATACAACATAAAATGCACCATCAATATCAGTAAATTTCAAAAATTCAGGGGTATTTTTTTTTTGGGGGGGGGAACCCAGACATTAGACATCGAATGATCACCAGGGCTAACTGGCCAAGTTGGTCCTACTAGGGCCAGCAAAGAGGTGTGTGAATAAGAATTTAAATGTGGGGTCCCAGAAAAGGCTTCTTCATAGAAGAGGAAAGGGAAAAGGGAATAGAGAATAGAGGATCAGGCTAATTCAAATTGAAGTCCAGGCAGAATAGCTCTGTCTTACAGGGCCTGCGGAAGGAGATTAAGTCCTGCAGGGCCCTAGTCTCGTGGGACAGAGAATTCCACCAGGTCGGAGCCATCACTGAAAAAGCCCTGGCCCTGGTAGAGGATAGTCTGGCTTCCTTAGGGCCCAGGACCTTCAAGCTATTATTATTCATGGACCTCTCCGGGACATACCAGGAGAGGCGGTCCCGTAAGTACGAGGTCCTAGGCAGCATAGGGCTTTAAAGGTCAAAACCAGCACCTTAAAGCTATACTCCACCGGGAGCCAGTGCAGCTTGAAAAGCACTGGGTGAATATGCTCCCATGGCAAGGACCCCGTGAGGAGCCTCGCTGCAGCATTCTGCACCCGCAGAACGGAATTTACTGAGAATTCTGCTATAAACATTGTCAATACTATATCAGATGTGAAATATGTTGCAGGTACTTATACTGCATCAGTTGATATTGATAGGTATAGATCCATATCCAAATACAAGGAGATATTTGGCAAACTTTCTGTTTTAATTGACTTTCAGATTTTACTTACCTAAAACTGGCCAAAGTGTGCTGCATTTCTTTGTTGCCTGACTGAAGAAACAGGGTACCTGCTGATAGTTTCTGGAAATATGCATTGCATACAACCTTTTTCTGCAAAAGAGATAGATGATTTCATTACATTTGGGGAAAACCTGTATCAGTGGCTAGAGAACACTTTCTAAAGTCCTTGATGCTTCCTTTTTGTATCTCTTTTTGCTTCATCGCTGTTGGTGTTGAAAGATACTAGATTATATTCAATTGTTGTGTGAATAGAAGGCTGATGGACAACCAACCTTTCCCTTCTCCCTGCATTCCCCTCCCCAAAAAACATTCCAAATGGTTGAACATTGTGGGCTGCATTGAAGGAGGCTACTGAGAGATGGCTGAATTGTTCAAAATTTGGTGGAGGAACCTTGTGTGAGAGGAAGGAAAAGATCAGTTGCACAGGTTGCTTTCCTCTCTTGCAACCATTGGATTAAACTCATCAGGTGTTATCTACTTAAGTCATACACAAAGTAGATACACTGAAATAAAAAAGACTTAAGTTACTCTTAACCAATTGAAGCCCACTGATTTCAGTCTGTCTATTAAGAATATGATTCAGTCAGATACCATCAGTATGTTTTTGCATCTCATAAGAGAAAATAAGAAGTTTATTCTGTACAGTTCTTCCTCCTTTTATTTCTATTTGAAATTTCAGCAATACATTTCACTCCTGGTACAGATAACATGTATTACAGATGTTGATAAGCAAAAGGTTTTCCATCCTCCTTGGTGCATCCAAAAATATGCATATGCTTTACTATCATTGCAATCTACATGAATAATTTTCTCAATTATATTCAATTGTTCTAGATTTTGTTTTGCTTTCATAGACAGTTCAGACACTTGTACTATTTCTTCTCCAATAGTTGGAACTAATTTTGTAGAATGTGTAATGCCATTTCTATTTCCAAGATTTATTTATTAGGAGTATTTTGTTGATGAATCTTGACTCATGTTAACATTGACTCATGTTAATTCCGTCAAGTGGCACAATGGGTCAGTGCCACTGGCTGTTAACCAAAGGTTGGTGGTTCAAGCCCATCCAAGGACAGCTTTGGGCAGCATTCCTGAATTGCAGGGGTTGGACTAGATGCCCCTTGGGGTCCCTTCCAATGCTAAAATTCTTTGATTCTTATTTGTGCTGTTCCTAAAGCCAGCTCTTCATCATTTTGTATAAAAACCATTTGCTGTTCCATTGTCAAAAATTGTGGATTTTTTTATTACTACAATTTTTATTGGTGTTTTAAAGAAACAATTTGCAAATACTATCATTCAAACAGTTTGATATCACCCTTTACCCAATCCCAATGAGGTGTAATTTATTAATGTATGTTACATAGGTTTAGTCTTGTTAAGATTGCATTTCACGAATTATCACTGGGCTGTATCTGATACAACCCATTGTTTTTCATTTAAAATGAACATTAAGTAAACATAAATTAAAGGTTCCATTGGCATATGTGCAGGAAGCCTGACTACAGTATGAGATTTGTAATGTAAATCACATTCAACTATAATCTTGAATTAATGTACATTGCTATTTCATTATAATTGTCTGACTCAGATGTAATGCTAAATTATAAGTCAGTGTTATGACAGTCACAACTAGCCTTAGCTTCACTTACGGTACCTTGCCTTCACTTTCTCCTTAGCATAAGCAGAGAGGAGATTGGAAGCTTCCACTGTCTCTCTTGAACAAACAACTCACTACATGTCAAGTTAGAAAACAATAGTTTATTCTACTTGCAGTTCAAATTAACCAAAACCAGACCATGGTTTCTGAAGAAACCTTTTCCCAACTTCACATGTAATGGGAACTGCAGCTTATTCAAAACTGGAAGAGGAAACTACCGATTTGCTCCCCACTCAAGCACATGATGGGACGCGGGTGGCGCTGTGGGTAAAACCTCAGCGTCTAGGACTTGCCGATCGCATGGTCGGCGGTTCGAATCCCCGCGGCGGGGTGCGCTCCCGTCGTTTGGTCCCAGCGCCTGCCAAGCTAGCAGTTCGAAAGCACCCCCGGGTGCAAGTAGATAAATAGGGACCGCTTACCAGCGGGAAGGTAAACGGCGTTCCATTCGCTGCGCTGGCTAGCCAGATGCAGCTTGTCACGCTGGCCACGTGACCCGGAAGTGTCTGCGGACAGCGCTGGCTCCCGGCCTATAGAGTGAGATGAGTGCACAACCCTAGAGTCTGGCAAGACTAGCCCGAACGAGCAGGGGTACCTTTTACAAGCACAAAAGAGAAGCTTCGCCACGGCTTGTTCTCATAACATTAAACCACAGTTTAGTGTTACACCTGAGCTGGGCCATGGTTAGACATCATCTTCTAGTTTTACTGCAAAATGTGCACATTCAATGTCCCTTGTAATGTACTGAATACAGTGCTTGAAAACATTTCAAAATCTAAGTGGGCCTGAAAAGTATTTCAATAAATGCAGGTTGCAAGGACTTATAAATCTATTATCTGAATCCACACATTCCCCCTGTATATTTTTAATGGTTTTGTTTCCAGTATGTTCACATGCAGGGCAGCCGCTTTACTAATAGAAGAAGCTATGCTATTTGATCCTACACAAAAACAGCAGCAAAATTAAATTCATCGACAGGCTCTGCCAACTATGCCACCCCAGTTTCTCCCTGTACATTCAAAAGTAGAAATCAAATCCACAGTGGTTACCAGAATGATCCAGAATTCGATCTCTCCCTTCCCCAAATAAGGACATGAAGAAATCCAGGAAGCTCATAAAAAGAATGCGAACGTCTCCAACAACTACAGTTAATATATGGAGAGCGATAGTTTCCATAGCTCAGACAGTTACTTGCTTTTAATCACACACGCACTAGAAATAAGTTGCATGCTGCAAGGCCAGGGTTTGGAGAAAGGGTTCAAAGGTATAAAGCAGAAAAGCATTTTCCCCTCCCCCAACTTTGGCCACAGTCACTTGAAGCAATAAAGAACGAGAAAAGCATTCTTGAAACAGCCAGTTGCTTCTAATGAGGAAACGCATAGTGAGCAATTACCAGTTTGCAATCACTGTGAGCTTTACTCTCTTCGCTTTAGTCTCCTTTAAAAGGCATCTCCCTCCCCCTTCTTCTTTTTTTGCACCTGGCACTTCAGTGAAATGGCAGCTGAAAGAGGACACTGCAACATGCTGATAATAGGGCTGCTCCCCTGCCTCCAGGACCAAGTAGCCATTTCAATGGCTGCAGATGTTAAAGGAAGAATTGTCACTGCTAGGTACCATTCTTCCTTTGGTAATTCTAGGGTCCTTGTAGTAGTCAACAGCCTGAGCTCTTTTAAATGCACACCACACAGCCTCCATTTTAAAAGGTCTCAAGGAAGCTTTGATAGCTTCTGCTTCAGGTTTCCTCCAAAGAGTGTGAAAATAATGCTAGAACAGAAGCTTCATATATTAGTATATTTGTTTACATTAAAGGCATTCTTCAAATGGAGAGTTTTCCTCAAGGCTTTATGTATGAAGAGATCTACCTCGTCAGATGTGTAGCTTGCTGAATTCCAAAACAGAAAAAAAAACCCTGCTAAAACTGGTTCTCATTAAATGTGTTAAATGGGAGCACTGAAAGGTAGCTGAAAATCAGGTGCATTTAATAAAACTATTTCCATTGGCACACATCTGGTCCCATGTGATTTCAAGTTAGCCAGTGCTGCAAGTTTATCATCTATATTACTGATGGTTAAATGTTACTTCAGTCCAATAAAAATAGGCATCACTTACCATTTTTATCAAATGTTGTTTCAGCATATCCATGGCTAGATTCATTAGCTAAACGTGAGAGGCAAACACAATGCACTTATTACATTTATGGTACCATGAAGAACGATTTAATGCCAGTTGATCAGATAAGGCTCCAGAGAGGCACAGAGCTGTTTGAAAGGAAACTTGTAGTGCAATATTTACTTAAGGCTGTTCATTCACATTGTGGAACAGAGGCATCCTTTTTTCAAAAATTTGACAAGTTTTTGTAAGTGTGATTAGCTTACGTGTTACATGTTCAGAATCACCACATTTCAGTTCCTGAGACTGATTGTTATCTAAGAATCTTTTTACAAGCTTCCAGGGCAGAATAACTCTCCCCCGCCCCCACATCTGAACCCAGGCTATTCAAACCCACGAAAGTTAGTGCTTTAGCATTTGCAACGCATGCTTAGAATCACAGCTTCAATCCTGACATCTCCATTTAAAGGCTCTCAGGTAGCAGGACTAGGGAAGACCCCTGCCTGGGCCCCTGGAGAACTGCTGCCTGTCAAAGGTGCCAAGGTAGATAGACTAGCTGTCTGACTCAGTAAATGGCAGATTTATATTCTTCCATTTTTAATACACTGTTTTATTTACTACAATATGGTGACTGTGTGTGCATATACCTTTTTCTGTCTGGGATAAAAGTTTAGTTATACATGCGAGAGAGGACTTTGCATTCTTCTTTCTCTTTTTTGTTTTTTGTTTTGCTTTGTTTAGATTAGTTTCTTATTTTTATTGTGTTATGAAAAGTCTTAATAAAATTTCATTTAAAAAAGGATTCAGGCTGGAATTCAGTGGATTCTTGATCAGTTCAGCTCAGCCCTGAACCACCCCACTTCTTCCTGGAAAGCTCCGTTTGGGGGCTTGGAAGTGAGAGCTGGACCATCAAGAAGGCTGATCGCCGAAAAATTGATGCTTTTGAATTATGGTGCTGGAGGAGAGAGTCCCATGGACTGCAAGAAGATCAAATCTCTCCATTATGAAGGAAATCAGCCCTGAGTGCTCACTGGAAGGACAGATCCTGAAGCTGAGGCTCCAATACTTTGGCCACCTCATGAGAAGAGAAGACTCCCTGGAAAAGACCCTGATGCTGGGAAAGTTTGAGGGCACAAGGAGAAGGGGACGACAGAGAATGAGATGGTTGGACAGTGTTCTCAAAGCTACCAGCATGATTTTGACCAAACTGCGGGAGGCAGTGGAAGACAGGAGTGCCTGGCGTGCTCTGGTCCATGGGGTCACAAAGAGTTGGACACGATTAAATGACTAAACAACAACAACAACAACTGACTATTGAATCTGGGGAATCTTGCCTGTGACACTTCTGCCTGTTCACTTCTTCACCAGGTGGAAGGGGAGCTCTGTGTCAGTAGAGTGACACTGGCATCACTCTGCACAGTGGCAAGAGGGGGTTAATGGAAGCTGTCAGGCAGGGTGGAGGGACACCTCTGCCCAGTCAACTTCCAACCAGCCAGAGCATAGTGTCCTGAGACCAGAGAACACTGTCCTTCTGTTCTGTGGTTGGAGCTGTATCTTCTCTTGGCTTCTATGGGCATGTATAATAAAGGAGTCCTCATAATAAAGGAGTCTAAAATTTGGTTCAGTTTTGTTTGTTTTTAATAGTAGCGGGCAACAAAATTCAAGTAGGAGAAAAGTAGCACGACACAGCTCCTCTCCTCGCTCAAATGAGTCCTGAGCAATGCAACCCATCAAGAAATAAAAGACATCTTAAACCATCAAATTAATAAAACTGGATGCTCTTTTGACATGAGGTCCCTCAGTAAGGAAAGAAACCTTCTTGGCACGGTAGAGGTGTGGTAAGAAATACTTTGGAAAACTTTAAAAATCACATCCAAACCAAAAGGGGAAACATCAAACAAAGCACATGAATCATAATCAAGCCACGAAAATGTCAAGTTGCATAGCTCTCCACCTGCCAAAGAGAGGAATCTACCCAGAGGAAATCAATCCCATTAACATTCCCATGAACAAAGTTTGTAAGTTTTGTCCAATTTTTTTTAACTAATAATGCTGAAAATGAAAAGGGATTTTGTTACACATAAATTATTTTGCAGGGTAATGCTGCATTTGGATTGCATGGTGGGCTTCTTCCTCAGATTCTCTCTCTGTGCCTCACTGGGTAGCAGAAGATCACTATACCAGAACCAAGCCCCCATACCTTTTCAGATCCATAGGAAGATCTTTCCATTTCCCTGATGCTTTAAAATTTTGATTTCTTCTAGGCTAGCCAGGGCTTATGCTGGGCAAAGCAAACTGCACCTGATTATGATTTTTGTCCTGTACTTGGAATTGGTAGGGTGCTAATGGCCATGTGCTGGCTGCAGTCAACTAGGGAGAGAAGAGAACAGAACAGGGAAATCACAGAACCATAAAGAAAAAGCTTTGAGAGACCTGTCTTTGGGGGAGTGCTTTTTTGCCAAGGGTGAAAGAGAGAAGCGCTGACTGCTAAAGCACATGGCTTGTGGGAAGACAGCCTGTTTAAATTGTCCCTGTGCAAAGGACTGCTGGCTACTGATGGAGGTCAGGGGAAGAGGTGTATGTCAAGGAGGAGTCAGAAAACTGTACGGCAGTTCCTACAGTTGCCAAGGCTCGAGCTGCTGAAAGTGTGAAGGAGGCAGCTACAAAACAGGGAAACAAGTGAGACTGCATGAAGCTCTCACACACATACAGAAAGCATGTACAGTGGTACCTCGAGTTAAGTACTTAATTCGTTCCGGAGGTCCTTTCTTAACCTGAAACTGTTCTTAACCTGAAGCACCACTTTAGCTAATGGGGCCTCCCGCTGCTGCCACGCCACCGGAGCACAATTTCTGTTCTCATCCTGAGGCAAAGTTCTTAACCCGAGGTACTATTTCTGGGTTAGCGGAGTCTGTAAAGACTCTCCTCCCTGGAAGAGAGGGGAGTGGTTGTGGGCGGGAGACCGAGCTCCACCCCTGGTAGGGGGCCTTAGCCCCCTCCCCTCCTTACCTGGCTGGCGCCCACGCCCACCGGAGGCAGCCAACCAGGTGCCTCCGGGGGACGTGTGTAGCAGCTTAATGCTGTGGCGCCAGCTCCGCCTCCTCCTCATTCGTCGTCGTTCCTCAGCGAGTCACCCACCCTCCACTCCCATTTAGCTCAGGGTCTAGGTTTTTTGGCCTTGCTATGGACCTTAGGTTGGTCGCCCCGGTTGTCTAGGGGGCCTGGTAGGAATTTTTCCATTTGGCATTAGGCTTTTTGGTTTTTTCGCCTACCTCGTAGCAATCGTCACAACTTTTGTGGTATTGGTGGGTAGGTTAGGCATTGGATTCATGTGTTGTGCTGTGTCAAGGGCTAGGTGTGGCCATCGCCTATGCTATCTACTGTGGGTTATTCCGTTAAAGGAATCTGGCGGTCGTGTATTCCGCCCGATGCCTGCTTGGCGGGAGGCCATGGCACGACCCTCGGTGACATCAGGGGGTGAGCCTATAGTTGGATTGGCATCAACAGGCTCCACCTACTGTTGAATAAACCCACCTCCTATAGTCATCCAATGCCTAAGCCAATACCTTTTCACTGCTGTAATCAATAAAGTTGTGGCCTTTCCTTGCCCATTAACCTTATATCACGTGTCCTTGTGTATTTATTTCACATAGCGGGGGTCGGGCCCTCGATCCACAACCTGAAGCATATGTAACCTGAAGCGTGTGTAAACTGAGGTACCACTGTACATGGGTGTCAAGTGCTGTATGGACATTATCAAGTGCTGCACTTGCTTGTGTCCCACAGGCAGCTGTTTGGCCACTGGGAGAATGGGATACGTACTGGACTAGATAGGCCATTGGCCTGATCCAGTAGGTTCTTCTTATGTTCTTAAGTCCTGACTTCAGGGGAGATCAGGATATTTGTCTTACAGCTTTTTCTCAGTGAAGAATTTGTTACACCCAGGGCCATACTAGATAAGACAGTGTATAGATGTGGAATTTCCCCAATCATATAGAAAGAGGTGGCCAATTCAGCGGTAGTTTGCTGCCCAACTGAAATAGAATACAATGCTAAGAAATTCAAGAGGGGCACTTTTCTGTCCACTAGCACAAGCCTCTTTGTACAACTTTTAAAGAAATGATTGACTCTTCTCCAAACTGTGGACTATAATTGTATTCAAAGTATATTTAAATTGAATGCTGGGATGACTGAAAAGCAGATTCATGCTGAAAGTTGTAACAGTGATTGCAGCTGATGCATTACATATAAAGTTTATACACCTGTTGGATGTACTTATTATCCAAACATGAAGGATGATTCATCTATTTACATTTTCAGAAATATGTTTTTGTTTTTTTAAAAAAGCCAGAACACAATGTAAAAGTTTGGCTCTATTACAAACTCTTTTCTCCCTTGCATTACCATAGAAAATTTCAAAGTAAACTATTTAAAATTGGTAACTCCCTTGGGTTTATGAAATTACAGGCTGACTTTCCAAAGGGCATTTTAAATGAAACAAATACACACTATAGTACTTTTGTGTTGCCAATCTAAACACTGGTTGCCAAGTGTTATAGATACTTCCTGTTGCAACTGGAACAAATTAATCATAGAGAATGAAATGACAACGGACGCTTCCCCTTTTGACACAACCTCCCTGGACTTGGCTATAGTCCCCCATAGATGGGTGATTCATACTGCATTTTTTAAAAAATAGAGCAGGGTGGCCAAACTGGAGGTGAAAACTTCAATGGAAAAAGTTACGTCTACATTGGACTTTGTTTGCCATGTTAAAGAGTTTCCATCTGAATAAGCTTTGGAGGTTTTCAAAAATTGTTACAAATATTGCTGTTTCGTGGTGTAAAATGGATTAGGAACAAATCTGCATGGTTTTCTCCCAACCTATAAAATGTATCCTTGGATCTCTTAGGAGTAGGCGCTTGTTCGGACCCCACGTTAGTCCGACGCACTTTTGAAAAAAGGCCACGTTGATCTGAGGTGATTTGCAGGCAGTCTGAGCTGCCTCAGGTCCACCCAAGTCTGCATTATCCCCCCCCCCCCAATCCACTTTTGGGAATTAAACAAAACAAAACCATTGTTCCACCAGCACAAGGATTTTTGCTTGCCAGACTGAATAATCTCCCCTCCCTCCACATGCTGTTCTGGGGGAGGGACCCTCCCAATTCTCTAGAGTCTATTTGGGGAGAGAGGGGAAAGCTCTGTTGCACTAGCGCAGGCACCCCCAAACTCGGCCCTCCAGCTGTTTTGGGACTACAATTTCCATCATCCCTGACCACCGGTCCTGTTAGCTAGGGATGATGGGAGTTGTAGTCCCCAAACAGCTGGAGGGCCGAGTTTGGGGGTGCCTGCACTAGCAGAACTCATCACACTGGCTCACGCTAATGCAACCACTTAGGTGAATCCAGCTCAAAACAACCTTTTCTTTTTGATAGAAGTGAATGATATTTGCAGGCGTTGTAGTAGCCCGCTTGGAGTGGATAAAGCTGGCCAAGTTACAGGCAAATGGGTCCAGAGAATTTTATGCTGGGCATCTTTAAAATTCACTTAAAAAAAGAAGAAGAAGGAAATGTCTTTAACATTTGTGGTTGGGGGGAAAGGTAGTAAAACAAGTGCTGTAAGAAATGCATTCAACCAGTGTTAAATCTGCTTAGCATCAAAGTATTTCACTATCTATCCACCATGCATTCTTGTACATTTTCATATATGTTTTTTGCAAATGGGAACAATTGTTCTAGAAAAGACATAACTTAAACTATTTTTCTTCCTGCATTTTGCGGCATAGGCAGCTGAAAGGCCTGAATGCAAAAATAAACATTTGCTTCTTGCTTAGCATTTCTTAGCCTTCTTCATGTGACTATCCATCTTCTTAAAATGACACTAATTGTAAAACTGGCAGTGTGCAGTGGTCCTTGAATGGTGCTGCACTAGCGAACAAAAAGCATCTTCAGAAAGTTGTGAGCGCTCTAGCTGCCCAAACTGTATTGCTTCATACGAGCGTTTAACTTGGAAAAGCAGTAGCAAAAATCTGAAAATAGTAGCAGTCCTAAAATACCAGCATTCACTAACATTTTATAATAAGAATTTCACTGTTAAGGGACAATGTGAGCTTCAATCTTAAGTGTCTATTATCAAACAAACTGAGTTACCTAATCTGTATAGACAGTAGACCAAACAAAGCTGAGAAGTTTCTATGGAGATAGGAATTGACGAGGAAGTATTATTTCTTTTGACTCATCTTGTCTTCTAGATCTTATATGAGGCCATGACAATTATTTGTTTTTATTTGCAGCATGGCTTAGACAAATTGCAAAACAGAGATATGCTTGAACAGTACAAACCAAATATTCCAAAGGAAAATCCACTATTTTAGTTCTCAAATTCCAAATGAGGCATTTTCTCCCTTCACTGTCCAATGAACAAGAATTCTAAACACATATATGTAGCAGAATTTTAGAACTACATTTCTTAAATATGAGAGCCGTGTTTTGTGTGGTTCAAAACACTACAGATAGTCAACCAAGTAATCTAAGTCACACAGATTCTAAAGTCCTTATAATATTAGAATCTCTCTTGGTAAAAAAGAGGGATTAATAGGTGGAGAAAGTTTCCGATTGCTATTTTTTTACTAATTGGTGAAAGGAAAATGAAATTAAATTCTGCTTTTTAAAAGTTCTCATGTTTCTGATAAAAATTATGCCATCTGTGCATCTGATTCTACATGGCTCTTCCTTTTGTCAGAAAATTTATATTCTATGTGAAGTAAAATTAAGTTCAGTCTCCTAAAAACAGTCCTAAGAATAAAAGACATAAAATAGGTTGTCTCATTTTTTATATATATGTTTACAAGCTGTGCTGCACCATCTCATTTAAACACATTGTTTGCTTATCCTTCACCGCACTTCCGCCTCAGCAACATCATGACAATTACCCAAGGCTGGTGAGTGATCTATCTCTCAACACCACCTTCCATCATTCCCCAACATTCCAATAGATTGGCTTCACAAGCATGTTTAGATCCTGTGGACTCTAACCTTCCCTTAAGGTTCGTTAGTGGTAAGCCTTTCAGCAGAACACAAATGTGAAATAATGAGAAGCTGCAGAGGTGCAAATACTAAACCAGGCTGTAAAATATTTATTTAGTTTGCATTGTGCACAGACTCCATAGCAGGGATGTGGAATCTGGGTGGCCTTTGACATGTTGTTTTTGGACTACAAGTCCCTCCATCCTGGTTCGCCCCTGATCAATTGAGGCTGATGGGAGCTGGAGTTCAACAACATATAGAGAGCCACATTCTTTCCACCCCTGTTCTATATGCTAGAGCCCATTCTTGATTCTTAGGGTCAACCTATACAGAACATTGTGTGAATACGATCAATGTGCATATTTTTGTTATGTAAATTAGTAGGGGGTGTGCTTTGTGCTGGGACCAAATAACGAGGGGAGATTTTATCTCCTCCTGAACTGAACCACAATATCAGCAAAGTGTTCTAAAATGGGTCAGTGTCCCCACATAGTCTTACGTCACTCTGTTTTTCTGTCCCCTCTACTTTCCTGTACACTTTATAGCTATGATATGCTATATGCTTCTCTGTGCTTCTTTCCTCTTGGTCCATGGACTTTCGAAGAAGTGAGGCTGTCTCAATTACGCCTGTGAACACTAAAGAGCTCTGGGTGATCTTTTTCTTGTTAAAGCGAAGTAGTGGCAGATACAGTGGTACCTCAGGTTACATACGCTTCAGGTTACATACGCTTCAGGTTACAGACTCCGCTAACCCACAAATATTACCTCGGGTTAAGAACTTTACCTCAGGATGAGAACAGAAATTGCGCTGCGGCAGCAGGAGGCCCCTTTAGCTAAAGTGGTGCTTCAGGTTAAGAACAGTTTCAGGTTAAGTACGGCCCTCAGGAACGAATTAAGTACTTAACCCAAGGTACCACTGTAATTTTTTAAGCAAAAAGCTTCACTTAACTTTTCTTTTTTTCTTTTTTTAAGCACCCGCTGCTCTGCTTAGAAATCAAATCCTGTAGTGGTTACAAATTTCATCAGTTCCTGCCAAAAGGGGGAGAGCTATAGCCATTTTTAGTTTCTCCATAAGAGTGAATGGAGAAAAGCAGCTTTGTTTCACATAGAACAGTACTGAACCACCTGAATCACAAAGCAAAGTAGACAGAATGCAAAGCAATTCATGAACAGACTGGAATGTTTTAAAAACACATATACAGATCAAAGGTGAATCTTGCCACCAGTAAATTGCAGGTATGCAGAAGCCTGAACAGCCTCAGGACCAGGGGAGGGAGAATTGAACTCTCTTTCTCTGTCATGCCCCTCTTGACAAAAACCATATCTTCAAAACTTTTATTTTAAGGGAAGCCTCCATTGATATCAATGTACATTTATCAATAATTTGTTTTATCTTGGATTTGTAGAGAGCGCTTAAGCCACAGTTTCCACAGCCATAGGAAGCTATGAATCAGAAAGGATTGAATTTGGGGATGAAATAAATAGAAGTGAGAGAGAAGGGACAGGGAAGAATGAGAATATGTGGACATGGCTTGTTTCTGGTGCTACAAACCATAGTTCATTGGTCCACAACTGCTATATCTGAAGTAGGCCTGTAAATGAGTGCATGATTACACACACACACACACACACACACACACACACACACACACTGTAATATAAGCAGACAAGCTCCCCAAAGGCCCAGTGTGTTTTGTGCTACATATAATTCTTTATAAGGGAATCCAGAATTACCAAACAAACAAGGTTTACAATTGTAAGGCTACAATCCCATACAGATTTAACTAGGAGTGAGCTACATTTAATTCAGTGGGGCTTATTTCTGGATAACACAGAAAACTGATTTATAGCTATAAAATTCAAACCATGCCATACTTTGCTACAGTTGTAATAAAAAGCATATTTATCTTACATTGAAACACAAGCAATAAAATGAATAAACACACAGGGGGCTTGTGTTTGGGGGGATCTCTCCTAAAGCCAAAATCGCGTCAAACACATTGGGTACAATGGCAAGTGGGATTGCCAAAGTCTTTTCCCCCAGGTGCCTGCCCGCTTTTAATTTTTTTGAATTATTTTGCCAAAGGCGTAAGTCTGAATGTGCACAAGTTAAATGTGTGTATTCACAAATCTATAAAGCAAGGAAACATTAACTCCCATCTGGAAATGTCATAAATTTTTACTGGTTGTAACATCTCATTTAAGACAGGCAATTTTAGAGAGAAACAGAGTATTTATCTAACAGAAAGGAAACCTTGAAATGTGTACATTGACTATTTCTATAAGTTTCGACATACGTAATCTCTTAGAGTTAGGAATAGATAAGACATGATCTAACAAAAATTGTGCACTTTAAAGCCCAGCTGATTTCAAAGGAAGAGACTTAGACACATATTTAACTCTCGGTTGAGATCAACTGCATTTAAGATGGCTTAACGGTGGATCATGTCCTTGGTGGATCTAATTTTTCCAACATATATTCCAAAGTTTAAAGGCAAATTTAACTAAAAACATTAGAAAAAAACTGGCCAACAAAGTAGATATCACACTTGGATATTACACTTGGGGGACGACTTACTGTGCATTAAGCTTTGAATAAACAGGAGCTTTTATTTTGCCAAGGTCTATTTTTTTAAAGCTGTAAATCAAACATGAAAATACAAGAAAAGCTCCCTAGAAAAAAGTAAATGTTATAAGCACAGACTTGCGAAACTCTTGAGGTTTGTGAGAGGTGCCCACACAAATTCCTATCTCAGTGTGAATGGTCTATCTGTGCAACATTGCTGGGCAAAACGGGCCTCTCAAAATTCTCTGCGCTATTTGTGGGCTTTGAAATTGGCGATTTTGCCAAATATTCTGGGACTACTACCAAGGTGTCACTATTTTGGGGAAATCTCTTCTACCTGTGTACTATTCTGGGCTTTCACCTGACCCTTTAGAGCAGGGGTCAGCAACCTTTTTCAGCTATGGGCCGGTCCACAGTCCCTCAGACCATGTGGTGGGCAGGGCTATATTTTGGAAAAAGAAAAAGAAAAAGAAAAAACAGAACAAATTCCTATGCCTCACAAATAACCCAGAGATTGTGTTTTAAATAAAAGGACACATTCTACTCATGTAAAAACACGCTGATTTGCGGACTGTCCGAGGGCCACATTTAGAAGGCAGTTGGGCTGCATCCGGCCCCTGGGCCGTAGGTTGCCTACCCCTGCTTAGAGCAGTTCTGGGGAGACACAGGGGCACACGAGAGGGGAGGAGAGAGAGGAAAGTCCTATTTTGCTAGCAGGAATCCTTCTGCTGACTTCTGCTAGTGCACTGGGATAATTGAAACAGGTCCTAGGAGTCTTATTGCTATGTGTAAAAAAACCAAGGTTTCAAGTTTTCAATGCTTTCCAGTTATTCTTATTTCAAACGGAACAAACTGCTGGGTACTGAGACTTGACAACAGTAAAAGATCTCCCACTTTTGCACTCAGTAGGAAACAAACCTCTTAATAACAAATGAAATGTTTATGAGTTGTAGTTAGGACTGTAAAAAATGAAAATGAACAATTTAATTGAAAAAATCTAGACACCATGGAGTCAGAATGTTAAGAAGTTCATATTTATGGCAATTGTGGTGATATACATGCATTTTAAGTTACAAATTCCCACCAGGGCTGACATTATTTCAGCCAGTTAAGAGGAAAACAGTCATTATAGGGAAGGAATCGCAGCCTTTTGTTGCACTGAGATCATTACCAACACATTCAATACATAATTAACATCCTTTCCCATATTTACATAAAAATATTTCCCCTTTCCCTGTCTTTTACTTTATGCTATTGATGTGGCAGGCAGAAGGCTGGAAGTTAAGCTCAAAAGTTAAGGGCTGTTATTTTAGTTTACAATAGCGACAGGAATTCAAAATAGTCGTTGCCTTACTTCAAACACACTTCTCAAAGTCAGCATGATGAGTTGCACTGAGAAAAGAGTTTGCATAATGTGAAAGGATTCAGAACACAAAGAGAGAAGCAGTCAGGAAAACAGGAAGCAGGATCTAATGTCAAAGGGAGTAAATGGGAAACAAGTAGATTCTGGGCTAGAGAGAAACAAGCACCCTAAACAGCAGACAGGTAATGGCATTTGGGGAATAGAAGGGTTCTACCTCAGTCGGCAGCACTGTGGGTTAACCACAGAGCCTAGGACTTGCCGATCAGAAGGTTGGCGCTTCAAATCCACGCGACGGGGTGAGCTCCCATTGCTCGGTCCCTGCTCCTGCCAACCTAGCAGTTTGAAAGCACATCAAAGTGCAAGAAGATAAATAAGTACCGCTCCGGCAGGAAGGTAAACACCGTTTCTGTGCGCTGCTCTGGTTCGCCAGAAGCGGCTTAGTCATGCTGGCCACATGACCCAGAAGCTGTACGCTGGCTCCCTTGGCCAATAAAGCGAGATGAGCGCCGCAACCCCAGAGTTGGTCACGACTGGACTTAATGGTCAAGGGTTCCTTTACCTTTACCTCAGTGGCACATATCCTGCATCTTCAGCCAAGGTTGGGAAAGACCTCTGCCTGAATTCTGTGGAGCCATAGACAATCAGTGTTAAGAATACCAAATGGTTTGATTTGGAATAAGGTTGTGTCTTATACAGCAGCAGCAGTAGTGCATCTAGTGGACGTGGAGCTGAGGAGACACCTTCCCAACATAGTGTTTCAGCTGCTGGACATAGTTGGGATATGGCAACACTGAAGTTGTGAGTACAAAATCTCACAGGCAGGACTGCCACTGTCAATCTGGCACTCCCATCGGGGCACTTGGACAGTCCTGACCTCACCCTCTGCCCCAACCCCATCCAGGTAAGCAGCGACATCAGTATTGGGAGGGTGAATCCACACCACTGCAGTTCCTACTAGAGGAGCCCAAGACACAAGTGTCAGACATACATCTTTCCTAGGCAAGCTGCTGGAGCAAAGGTGGGGAGGCTTTTTCAGTCTCATGGCCACATTCCCTTGTGGGCAAACTTCCGAGGGCCACCTACCAGTGGTAGGGGTGGACAGAGCCAATGACAGTAGCCTATGCAAAAGTCAAAAGTCTGGATTTCACTGATACATTCCACTCATGGAAGACAGAGCAAGGACTTCCATTGGCACAATGCGCTTTTCCTCCTCTCTTCCCCCAATGTACCCTCACACCTCCCCCAAATCCACTCTGGAGGGTCCAAATCCATTCCCAGAACAGTGCACAGGGGGAGGAGAGGGGAGATCATTCTGCGAGGCAAGAAGAAATACTTTCACTGATGGAATGATCTTATTAGTAGGGCTACATTAAATTCTTACTGGGATGCAGGTGGCACTGTGGTCTAAACCACTGAGCCTAGGGCTTGCTGATCAGAAGGTTGGTGGTTCAAATCCCCGTGATGGGGTGAGCTCCCGTTGCTCAGTCCCAGCTCCTAGCAGTTCGAAAGCACGTCAAAGTGCAAGTAGATAAACAGGTACCGCTCCGGCAGGAAGGTAAACGGCATTTCCATGCGCTGCTCTGGTGTTGCATGAAGCAGCTTAGTCATGCTGGCCACATGACCCGGAAAAACTGTCTGCGGACAAATGTCAGCTCCCTCAGCCAGTAAAGCAAAATGAGCGCCGCAACCCCAGAGTTGTTCACGACTGGACTTACCGGTAACTGTCAGCGGTCCTTTACCTTTACCTTAAATTCTTAGTGCTACATTAAATTCCACTCACCAACTTACAGCCACCCAGCCACACCCACCCACCCTATCTCTCTATCACCCAGGTAAGCAAGAGGCCTTATCACAGCTCAGGGGCGCACTTCAGTCAGGCAGATGCTACCAAGGTGTAGAGCAGGGCTGGTCAAGAATGTGACCTAGGGAGAGGAGTTGTAGTTTTTAGAGGTGACCTGGCCCAGGGAGAGTCTTAACCCCTTTGCCTGAGGTTGCCCACCCTTGCCCTAGAGTAGTGGTGTCCAAACTTTTTTCAAAGAGGGCCAGATTTGATGAAGTGAAGGGCTGTGAGGGCCAACCAAAGGGCCAACCAAAGTTGTTGACCTTTTTAAAGATTTTTTTTTTTTAGGATTTTACCCCAGGAAATAAACTGCCACATGGCCCGGATTAAACCGACCAGCAGGCTGGATTAAGCCCCCGAAACAGAGTTTTGACACGGTAAGCAGAGAATTTGAACAGGGAGCCCAGCCAAGAGAAACATTATGTCATGCTCAGCAAATCACCACCTCACGCATGTTGGCTTCAAGGACCAGTGACTGCAAACTTTCAAATATCCAGGCAAACTCTGGACCAATCGTTTATCATTTATATACTTTCAGATGACTGGTGTCCATTATCTCAAGAAATATAATCCAGCAGTGGAAAGGAACTGCAAGATATCAGTGTTTTAAAGATAGGCTCAGCTTCTTCTCCTACATTAATTTACATAAGTTATAAGAAATGAGATCAAAGTTAAGCACATTACCCTGCTGCAAACATTGCAGAAGAGGAGACAGACAGACAGGGACAGTTCATCGGGAATGCCAGTCCATTTGCAAAATGAATGCTTTGGAGTTAGTCACAAGGAGTGAGAGAGGCTTAAGAATTCAAAGCAATTCTAGAGGCTTGTAACCCTAATGGCCACGATGGAATCTCTCCCTTAAACCACATGCTGCTATCTAGCATTTCCACTTAGTCTTAGCTGCAAGATCAAGAAGTGATCTCTACCATTTCCCCACCACTACACAGGCCCTAACTCTTTGTTTGTATATGCACTGAACAAAAACGAGCTGCATTTTCTAACCTGCCCTTCCCTGCCTCTCTGGTCTCCACCCCAAATAATTTACTCTCTTAAACCAAGAAAACAAGCTTCTTTATCTGGCTTTCAATTTTCATTTTATAGGATTCTACATCTCAGGAGATCAAAAGAATCTTAGGAACCATATAATTTAAGGCTGCACATTTTGCCAAAAATCTGTTCATGTAAGAAAACCAGCTCTCTGCCATTTGCCCTGAGAGCCTTACCTTCTTAAGACACCTATAATTTCCACCTTAACTTCTGATATGGCAGTTTGAAGCTACAATTTACGCTGATAATTACCCACAGTTTCCTACTAGCATTGACTTGTTCCAGATTATTAAAATGCAATATGTGGGTGTAGAAAATGACGGACAAAGCATTTGCTCCCCTCTTTCTCTGTACACCAGCTCCCCAATATTGACAGATCACTGAACTGCTTCTTCCTAAATGTCTGGTTTATAAGAAGCTTTTGGTTTGCATCTTTTGACATCCTTGCTCCCAACAAATTTAGCTTCACTCAAACTAACAACAGTTCCTCTGAAGGCACAGCTCACTTTTACAGCCAGTCACTCCCCGGTATGAAATAATCTCTGACCATATGGAAAATTGGCAGAAAGCCATGAGGTTTACATGCCAAGGAGGGGCCCCAGGGCAAGGCAAGGGACTTGGCACAGCAAGAATCACAACTTACTCCTGGGATCTCAACACAGTGGCCATGGGCACCACAGCACTATCAGAAGCTCCTTTGTTGCCCTCCAAGGCCATCTGCCCCTCTCAGGGTTTTTGGAGGGAGTTGTGTATTTTTTTAGAGAGTTGTTGCCTCCATTTCTGCTATGGGATGTGTTTGTAGACAATTCACCTGTCTTTGTTTTTTTTTGGAAGGAATTCTAAGCTTTGCCAGTTTTTCTTCTTTGAAAGTATTTTGTGGTGCATAATACAGCTTCTCAGCCTTCCAAATGATGCGCCTCCAGGCCCCCAAAGGTGGAAGACACTAGACTTACTCCAATGAGGGCTGAAGGCGAACAGAGGGCTTTGAGGCCTTTGCCTCCAGTCCACCTCCCTGCCTCCTTTGTTGGAGCAGTAAAAGGTAAAGGGACCCCGACTGTTAAGTCCAGTCACAGACAACTCTTGGGTTGCGGTGCTCATCTCTCTTTACTGGCCGAGGAAGCCAGCGTTTTGTCCGCAGACAGCTTCCTGGTCATGTGGCCAGTATGACTAAGCCGCTTCTGGTGAACCAGAGCACACACGGAAACGCTGTTTACCTTCCCGCTGGAGCGGTACCTATTTATCTACTTGCACTTGACGTGCTTTCGCACTGCTAGGTTGGCAGGAGCAGGGACTGAACAACAGGAGCTCACTCCGGCGCGGGGATTCGAACCACTGACCTTCTGATCAGCAAGTCCTAGGCTCTGTGGTTTAGACCACAGTGAGCAGTAGAGAGTCCTAAAGAGCCAACACTATTGGTTGTCCTTTGCTCACTGGCATCCTGCCTAGTGTCACTGGACTGGCAAGACAGTGTTGGAAGTACTCAGCTCCTTGAAACCAAGAGGGCTTATGCTAGCTCAACAGGGCTTGCCCTCCCTAATCCCCCCCCGAAATGCTTGCACTGATGGTAAAGTAAAGGTAAAGGGACCCCTGACAATTAGGTCCAGTTGTGGCCGACTCTGGGCTTGCGGCCCTCATCTCGCTTTATTGGCCGAGGGAGCCGGCGTACAGCTTCCGGGTCATGTGGCCAGCATGACTAAGCCGCTTCTGGTGAACCAGAGCAGTGCACGGAAACGCCATTTACCTTCCCACCGGAACGGTACCTATTTATCTACTTGCACTTTGACGTGCTTTTGAACTGCTAGGTTGGCAGGAGCAGGGACCGAGCAACGGGAACTCACCCTGTTGCGGGGATTCGAACCGCTGACCTTCTGATCGGCAAGTCCTAGTCTCTGTGGTTTAACCCAAAGCACCACCCGCGTTCTTGCACTGATGGTACAATCTGCTTAACACTATATTGAATTCCTCTGACAGGCTAGAGACCTTGACTTCTTGTCAAGTGTTAATTCTCACTTGGAGTCAAGTTGTGTCATTCGGGATCTTACTGAAAGGGCACAAAGAAATAAATGAAACAGACAGGCGCACACACCTAATGCCATTTCCCTGCTACTAGAAACAATGCTGAGTTTTAATTTATTAGTACTAAGGAAGCATTGGGTTTCTGCCAGTAGTAGGCTTGCTTCCTATAAATCTCTTAATGCCATGTTTTCAATGCCAGCATGATTGTCTTTTCACCGTGTTCTAGCAGAAAATATCATATGCTGCCAAATCATCCTATACAATTAGGGGATTTATGAGGTGCTAAGGCAGCCCATAGGCAACACATTCAAACAAAAGAAAACCAACTTGACTACTTTCTAGCTTCTCCTCAGAGGAAATTGTCAACATGGTATGCATTTGTTATTCCAAGTTAAAGAAGTTCCATACTTTCTAAGAGAAACTAGCTGGATATTCTGGGGTAAATATTTAACACAGGTTTATGAACCATGGATACCTCACAGACAACATGATCCACAATTCATTTTAACTGTATCAGCTGGGATTAAGCCAGGTTAGTCCCATTAAGATCAGAGGAATGAAGTCTGCAATTCTAAATGAACATATCATGAAATTCCATTGAAAACAGTGTTACTTTTAAGTAACATGGTTAGGATTGCTATGAAGGAGTATTTAATTCATAGTATTTAGCACAACAGACCCCAACAGAGAGACTGCAGGGAGATATTCATCAAGCAAGACAATGGCACATCTAAACTGCCAAAACTAATTGCAAGATAATGAGTGGGAAAGCACTGTTGGACATTATGAACCTACAAAGAAGGAAGTGATGCAACACTGCCAACAGGAAGTGGTTCATCCATCTCTGTAGCAGATACAGTTTCAGTAGGTATTTTTTTGTAGGGGATCCTTCTGTATTAAAGAGTGGAACAGATATTGGAAACTAAGCAAATTTGGATTTAGATTCCAAATCCTTTGTATAAGATGATGCCCAAAAGACATATGAGTTCTCCTGAGACACAACACTTCACCTTAACTGAGTAGCATAACAAGTTGCCTGCTCCTAATTAATATGTGGTACAAACATGGGTAAAAGGTAAAGATAAATGACCCCAGGATGGTAAAGTCCAGTCAAAGACAACCATGGGTTGTGGCACTTATCTTGCTTCAGGCTGAGGAGCCGGCGTTTGTCCGCAGACAGTTTTCTGGGACATGTGGCCAGCATGACTAAACTGCTTCTGGCACAATGGGACACTGTGATGGAAGCCAGAGCCCATGGAAATGCCATTTACCTTCTTGCCACAGTGGTACCTATTTATCAACTTGCACTGGTATGCTTTCGAACGGCTAGGTTGGCAGAAGCTGGGACAGAGCAGCAGGAGCTCACCTTGTCACACAGATTCGAACCGCCAACCTTCCAATTGGCAAGCCCAAGAGGCTCAGTGGCTTAGACCACAGCACCGCCCACTCCTTACAAACATAAGGAACATCTAAGGGGGCACTAAATTATGACCCTCCAGATGCTGTTGCATTCCAACTCCAATCAGCCCCTCAGCAGGCATGGCCAATAGTCAGGGATGGTGGGAGTTGTTCTCCAATAGATTCTAGAAGGCCATGGGGTGGCCAGCCTTAATCTAAATGAAGAGTTTCAATGGGCATTCCTAAATTCTGCAGTACACAGTGAGAAATGCCATAGTACACAGTAAACTAATCACTGCATTGTCTTTGCACTCTATATCACAAAAGGGGATCAGCCCAGTATCTGCATCAGTGATGGCAATACCAGTTTTCCATGATGAAAGGATTGTGTGTGAGGAAATATGCTTCTTTCAGGGATGCTTCCACTCACTTCTTAAGTTTCCAGTCTGGCACTAAAGCTCGATACTAATAATCCAGTAATCTACTCTTTAAGTGCACAATACTTAGCACTCCAAAATATAGTACCGTATGTGTTCCAAATTAGAACCTTTTTCATATGGAGACCATATTGGGTTCCTGCTTAAAGAAGGTAGTTTTTCACTCTTTGCCTGTTCTACCTGCTATAAAATGGATAAAAGGCCCTTAATAATTGCTAGCCGTAATTAGAGAGCAGTAGGCTTGGAAAGACTCCAGTGGAATTACTGACTTTACTTTTTCCAAGAGGTTTTGGAACAAATGGACATAAAAATGTAGATAACTAGACACTTCCTAGTATGAGAAGTTTTCTTGTGGAGTGAGTTTATGATGGGTGAGAGGATCTGTTGCACCATACTAAGCCAACTTCTGCTGAAGTACAAATATGACAGAGCAGAATTTATAAATAAGAGCAGCCAGTTTTATAGCTTTGCCACAACATTTTTCCTAAAGAAATATCTCTAGGAGAAATGAACTACAGATGTCTTACTTTATAGTCTTTCTAAGAGAAGGATAGGGGCAATGTGTTTCAATATTTGTGCAATAATGCGGCAATCAAATGAAACCACGGATGATTGCAATAATACTGTACAAAAGTGTTATGCTATTCCAAATCATAAAAGGGCTGCATATGCACCCTACAAATTCCTCTGAGCCTTACACCTCCCCACCCCCCAGCAAAAAATAATGATATATGTGTTTAAAGTTAAAAGGGTTATTAAGAATCAGATATGACTCAACTGGGCACAGACACACAAAGGTACAGAGATATGTAGAGGAGCAACGATGAGGTCTAGACACAGTATAATCCTATACATGTTTACTCAGAAGTTAAAGGGGTTTACTCCCTGGCAAGTGCGTATAGGATTGCAAATGTAGTCCTTTCTTTTTCTTTCTCCAAACAGTGTCCATTATGAATCTTCTAATAGTCAAAGGAATACACTGAGTACTTCATGAAGCTTTGAACGTGAAGTATGGTAATCATTGTACCTTTTTTCTTCTACAACGTGTGGAAAATAAAGCAACCATAGCCTGATTTGTATGAAATCTGACATTTTCAACCACCCCAGATTGAATGTTCATGTGGTGAACTGATCTTCTTAGGGATCCATCAAGAGCCCAGATCACTCCTAAGCTTCTGATGCTATATAGCTGTATGCAAAACATTACACAGCTCATTCTGCATTCTCTATGCTTTCAGTTTGTATTAAGCCACTTAGACAAATGTTTCATCATGCACATTTAATCTGGCCAGTTAGTTGACTGGAAAAAATAATGCATCTAAGCATAAGCAGAGTGTCTCTCTCTCATCAAACTCACATGCTTCTTGGCCATAGCTTCCAGGCATACTTATACCCTGACATTGAATTTGCAATCTGCACTGCAATCTGTAAGCCATCTACTTCTGCATCTTAATTTCCATATATATATATATATATATATATATATATATATATATATATATATGCATGCACATAAATACACAATATGAATCAGAGAGAGCAATAGTAAAGGAACAAAAAGGAAGTACAGTATAACAATGGAAACTTGTAGTACACACAGGAATGCATACCCAATAAAATATGTGAAATTACATTTTCCTGCACTTTATTATACCAGTATGTTATAAACACACTCCACTTTCTAAAAAATGGTCATACAGTTATCTGCCTGCTCTGGCTTTAGTTAAATCAGTCATATTTGCCATAACCTTTCATTCCTACAATAACCCACACTCTAATTATCTAGTCTTTGAACAAATAGGCCCTTATTCCTCCCACCCAATTATGACATATGGTTACTTGAGCAGTGGTTAATAAATGCTATCTGCAATATCCTAATTTCAGTTACTTTATTAACATGGCTGCAAAAAATTACAAGATTTTTACAGTATTCAGAGTAGCCTTATGTCTTACTGCACAGAGGACATAATAGAGGACAGCACTCTATTTGAAGGGCTGCCAAACCCTAATCCAATTTGAAGGCAAAGAAGTATAAGAAGAGGCGGCAGAGGTCTTGAAGTTGCCCGCTAACACGTAGCACCTAAGAAGACAGCAGGCTGGGCAGGCACGCAGGTCACTTGCCCACTGTCTTCCTCCCCATGACGGTGAGATGTGTAATATGTATATTTATGTTTTAAGTATAACAATTAGGTATGTCTAAATTTGCAACTATGTTAGCATTTACAAATTGTATACGAATCTGTATCATCTTTCTGGTAATAAGTAGCCTCCCCAGTGGTGGACCTTGGGGCCTCAAATTTCAGTGGCACTCTGTGCAGCACAAAAAATCAGCACCCCCTGCCTATCACACTCCATTCTAATGGTTATGGCGTCCCCAAGGCTCTGCTCTGCCCCCAGTGTGAATGAACCAGTCACGCTCCCCTAAATCTGCCTCTGGCCTCCCTATCCAATATACACATGGATACAACATCTGCACCTTCTCTGTGTACAGTGGTACCTCTGGTTAAGAATTTAATTCGTTCCAGAGGTCCGTTCTTAACCTGAAACTGTTCTTAACCTGAAGCACCACTTTAGCTAATGGGGCCTCCCGCTGCCGCTGCGCTGCTGCTGCGTAATTTCTGTTCTCATCCTGAAGCAAAGTTCTTAACCTGAGGTACTATTTCTGGGTTAGCAGAGTCTGTAACCTGAAGCCTCTGTAACCTGAGGTACCACTGTACATGGAAACAGCCAGAGAGGAAGATGATACATCTCAGGGCCACATTTGTTGAAGACTTCATTGAGTATGAAAGGGTTCCAGTTTGCTAAAATGCTCTGCAGACATTTCAAACAGCTGCTGAGGTCCACAGCAATTCCGTTAGTTTAGGATTAACATGCACATTCTTTGAACATTACAAAGCTCTTAAATGCTGATGTGCTTTCTGTGATAGCAAGAGTAGAGAAATATAACTGGAAATCTGGGTGCATTTATTTAAATAAATTACAGCATGTTTCCTGTCTTGCTCTGGTACTTTTGAAGATATGGCTTGCTTGGGGGTGAGCAGGGGGTGAGAGAGGGAGAATATCATTTTAGATTAATCATACAATAATAACCTGTACTTGAAATTCGTTATTTACTGTTTCGCTTGTGATGAAAATGGTAGCATTTCTTTCCAGAAGTAGTAACTGGAAATAGAAGACTATTCAAGTGTTGTTGGTAACATTTCATTTTATTAGGGCACAGAAGATATCTGTGCATAGTATTTGAATGGATCATATCATCACTGATATGATATGTGAGGGTGGGACTTAAGTCTATACAGACAAACTTGGGAGAAAGAGACTAATGCAAAATGGTCAATCCTCAAAGCAATCCTGTCCCTACCACCCCCAGGAAGACATATATTGTAGGGGTGGGGCCCACAGGACATTTTGCAATGCAATAGCCACTTCACACTAATGCAGTGATTAATATAAGCAGGCATTAAGCATTCCGTATTGTTATGTTTTAATTTAATCACATGCTGGTGACTTTGAATTTAAGGGAAAAGGGCACAACTAAGATAGCAATGGTCTTTCAATAATTAACACTGTGAGTTATTAAAGGGCCTAGAGATATTATCCCTCCATAGCTGCACTATTGCCCACCCCAGTTTGGAAACTGCCAAGTGACCAAGTGCCAATTTTTTAAAAAGCGTAAAACGTCCACCCCAGCCAGAAAAAATAACGCCATGTGCTCATGCAGCAGTGCTTTCAATGACCATCCTGCCAGCTAGGCAAACAAACAGAGCCAAAGCCAACAGAAATAAAACAATAATATAATCAGTCATGGAGGGAGATGTAGAAACTTTTCAAGCTCCTTCTGCGTTGGTAAGTACATGCAGCGAAGGGGACTGAAACAGGACATCACTGCTTTCTTTCCTTTTTCAGTTCTTGACTTGAGCAGATAAGAGGTCACTTTGAGACAACCTGTCCACTGAAAATTTGTTTGCACAAAGTTTGTGGGAAGGTTATATACAACAGCATCTATTTAATGAGAATTCATTCCAATTTGTTTGCAGTGAGCTTATGTGACACTGTGTCAAGGAAGTGTTATCCAACATTTTCTAGTACATTTTTGTATCACTTTTCTTACTGCAGAAAGTATGACTGGGAGGCAAAGAGCGCCAAATTAACTTTAATGGTGCAACCAGTGGCGGAGGAAGGGGCGGGTGCCATCTCAGAGGGGGGTAACAAAAAGACACCCCAGGGGAGACTCACCCCGCCCCACCAGCACGGCGGCGTGAGCTGCTACCATAGCGCCGCAGCGGCGTGTGAAGCATCCCTCTGCTGCCACTGCAGCCGCGAGTGGAGGATCCCACCAACATCCGTATGGTGCTCAAGTAGCGGTGCCGGCAAACCGCCAGCAGTGCATGTGCGGTGCTGCTACATACGGCCCATTCGTGTGCCCCGTACATAGCGGCACCACACATGCGTCGTATGTGCAGTGCATGCGCATGCGCTGCTGGGCGGTTTGTCCCGCCTCCAACACCCTGCACTGGGTGCTGGTTAGCCTTCCTTTGCCCCTGGGTGCAACCTCAATTTGCTAGTTTTTGCTTGAATCCCAGCCACAAAATGACAACAGTCTGGAAGCGCCCCAGGAGTACAAATAGGTGAAGTGGGAGAATTCATGGACATGGGATGTGGATCATGTAAGAGCGAGATTTTGGATTCTGCTTGCAGGTCTGAATTCCACATCTTTAAGGCATCATTTGCACATATATATGGGCAACTCTTGTAGGTTCCCCTATCCATGATCTGTAACCTTCACGGATCCCCCTGACCTAGAATGTAACAGTTATGAGGTCAGCATGAATGATCCAATTCCTCTTCCACATATTCATTTGCCATTTAGCAGCTTGCAGAGTTCGTTGCCATCATCTTTCAATCACAACAAAACCAGAAGGGCAGAAGAATAAAAAATTAACAATTTAAAATCCAAAAGTTAAAAACAAGCTGCTCAGTGGTGGAGTGACCTAACCTATCCTTATATTCTTGCGCGTTAAAAATGCATAGAAACAAAGCCCGTCAGTGCGGAACAGTTTGTATGAAAAAGCAATAGAATGGCTGAAATTATTGGCAAACATTCCTGTGAAAAGGGGAAATAACTCTTTCTCCTTGATTTGCTGGCCACAAACCCTTCATACCATAATAAACAAAAGCAACCATCTCATTTCTTTTAACACCCTTGCTGGCAAAGGCAAACATGAAGCCTTTTCACATAAGGACAACCGTATGATTTCTGCATTCCATTTCACACATTCAGCCGGGAGGATGCTGCAGCACTGTGATGCAATACTGTACAGCCACACTGGGAAAGATACTGGCGAAACCAGAAACCACCGCACAGAAATGCTGTTTACCTTCCCACAGGAGTGGTACCTATTTATCTACTTGCACTTTGACGTGCTTTCAAACTGCTAGGTGGGCAGGAGCAGGGACGGAGCAATGGGAGCTCACCCTGCCGCAGAGATTCGAACTGCCGACCTTCCAATCAGCAAGCCCTAGGCTCAGTGGTTTAGACCACAGCGCCACCCGCGTCCTGCTTCAATAAATGAAATGGGACTTAAATGGAGTTAAATATCGTACTTGGAAGTGATTATGAGGTCAGAACATTCACTATGGATGAGTTCATTATCTAGATAAAGCAAAACTACGCCCAGAGAAACTTCAGTGTGCAGCACAAAACACAGAATTACATATTGACATTTACAATCTGCAGTATTATAATTTTTTTAAAATTCATCCCTGCCTCGAAAATAATATTAATTTACATAAAACTTTGCATAGCTGAGTAGCCCACAAGGCTAGTCTTGAGGTTAAAACAGCATAACTATTTGCTCACTTCAAAGTAAGGTTGTTTAGTTTTATTAATCACTGGAAAAGAAGAAAAATGGAGATCACCCCCCAAAAATGGAGAGGAGAGGGACCTCAGGAAACAGTTTAATTAAATTAGTGAAAATACATTTGGCGTATAAAACTCTTGGGGGAACACAAGCAGCTCTTTTATAATTATTTCACAAAATGCTGCCTCTGGTGCTGTCTGTTAGATCCTCCTCAAATAGTATTGTTTGATTCAAACTATCAGTATTTTAGAGGGATGCAGGTGGCGCTGTGGTCTAAACCACAGAGCCTAGGGCTTGCCGATCAAAAGGTCGGTGGTTTGAATCCCTGTGACGGAGTGAGCTCCTGTTGCTTGATCCCAGCTCCTGCTCACCTAGCAGTTCGAAAATGTGTCAAAGTGCAAGCAGATAAATAGGTACCACTCTGGTGGGAAGCTAAACCGTGTTTCCATGCGCTGCTCTGGTTCACCAGAAGTGGCTTAGTCATGCTGGCCACATGACCCGGAAGCTGTCTGAGGACAAACGCCGGCTCCTTCGGCCTATAGAGCGAGATGAGAGCGCAAACCCAGAGTCGTCCACGACTGGACCTAACGGTTAGGGGTACCTTTACCTTTATCAATATTTTGCTTACATCTAACCTAATAAAATAACAAGAGCCTGCTGAATCAGGTCAATGGCTCATCTAGTCCAGCATCCTGTTCTCCCAGCAGCCACCTGCCAGCCCACCTTGGCCCCAATGGCAGCAGGCATTTTTTAAAAGGAAAAATACAGCAGGACTTTCAAAATGGAATAAACAGGCTGGGAAGCTAGGAAAGAAACCCAAGACAAATTTGTTGGTGAATAGGTGCTCAAGGCATTAGCCCAGCCATCTTTCTGCACCAAAGGACACTGTGCGATCCCATCTGCTGGAAGTCAGAATAACGTCATTACCAACAACTCAGGATGTGCTTTGGCAAGGGGAAGGCTGACTTTATTAAAATGTTTCAAAATTTGCTGCTATGTTTTTCCTTTTTTAGAACGGTGGTGCTTTGTTGCATAGCATTACACTGTAGCTTCGTTTAATCTTGGTAGTTTCTCAATTTCATCATTTTATTTATATTGTGTGTTTTTTTACTTTGCAATCTTCTTAAGGACTGTCATATTAAGTGGTATATAAATATATTGAATCCATGAATACACACTAGGTAGAGGCATATGGTGTTGGTGAAGTGGGATTCTCCAAGAGTAGAAGTAATGGCTGGAGCAGTGTCATTCATAGGGTCATTTTTTAAAAAAAGTAGCCTAAGTCTGGAGAATGTTCTTCACCAAAGCTTTCTTGATTGGGCAGGAAATGAGCCAATAGTTCTGGGAAATGCTATTAGATGAAACTTTTTATGCAGGAAAAACTATTTGTAACCCCTTTAGGGAAAAGAAAATTAAAGTTAATTGCCAAAATGATGGTGTGCTCTTAATTTTGCTATTACCGTATAAGCAGTGGCTGGCTGAAGAGGTAATTTCTACTGAGCATGTCCCTGAGTGATTTCAGATGTTGCATACTTTTGTTTATTAATTGAGCATTCCAGTTAACTCCCATCAACAAAACAGAAGGCAACAAAACAACTGTAGAAAGGAACACCAGCACAGGAACTCTGAAGACACTCCCACAGTTTTGGCAATGTCACTTCCACCCATCAATCACACCCTGTCTAAAAAAAAAAAGCACTGGGTACACCAGGTAAAAGAATCTATCCACAGAGATTAGTTCCTTATTAATGATGTGCTGCAATAGCTAACTCCCCCAACTCACACAAAGAGAGAACCCAGGAAGTCTTAACTACTACTACTACTACTACAACTAATAATAATAATTTATTTTTGTACCTCGCCCATCTGATTGGGTCGCTCCAGCTACCCTGGGCAGCTTTCAACAAAATATACAAAGACATTACAGAACATCACACATTAAAAAGTTCCCGATACAGGGGTGACTTCAGATGTCTATGGAATGTCGTATGATTATTTATCTCTTTAACATCTGACAGGAGGGCAGGCACCACTACTGAGAAGGCCCTCTGCCTGGTTCTCTGTAACCTCGCTAACGAATGCTAATTAATGGGTGCTAAACAAGGCCATCCAAAGGAAAAGGAAAGGAAAAGGATCTAGCCATCCAAAAGATACCAAAGAAAACCCTAACTATCGCCCTGTACCATTTCCTTGGCAAGTTTTATTTCTTGCATACTTTTACAGATCCTTCTTCCAGATCTTTCTCGCAGGACCTCAGATGGAACCTCACAACCTTGAAACACATTGCAGGCGTCATGAAGGCAGGGCAAGCAGATAACAAGCCTATTACTCCATGCTAATCTTGACACAGGGACGCGGGTGGCGCTGTGGGTAAAAGCCTCAGCGCCTAGGGCTTGCCGATCGAAAGGTCGGCAGTTCGAATCCCCGCGGTGGGGTGCACTCCCGTTGTTCGGTCCCAGCGCCTGCCAACCTAGCAGTTCGAAAGCACTCCCGGGTGCAAGTAGATAAATAGGGACCGCTTACTAGCGGGAAGGTAAACGGCGTTTCCGTGTGCGGCTCTGGTTCGCCAGAGCAGCGATGTCACGCTGGCCACGTGACCCGGAAGTGTCTCCGGACAGCGCTGGCCCCCGGCCTATAGAGTGAGATGGGCGCACAACCCTAGAGTCTGTCAAGACTGGCCCGTATGGGCAGGGGTACCTTTACCTTTACCTTTACCTTAATCTTGACACGGGTGGCGCTGTGGGTAAAAGCCTCAGCGCCTAGGGCTTGCCGATCGAAAGGTCGGCGGTTCGAATCCCCGCGGCAGGGTGCGCTCCCGTTGCTCGGTCCCAGAGCCTGCCAACCTAGCAGTTCGAAAGCACCCCCGGGTGTAAGTAGATAAATAGGGACCGCTTACCAGCGGGAAGGTAAACGGCGTTTCCGTGTGCTGCGCTGGCTCGCCAGATGCAGCTTTGTCACGCTGGCCACGTGACCCGGAAGTGTCTCCGGACAGCGCTGGCCCCCAGCCTCTTGAGTGAGATGGGCGCACAACCCCAGAGTCTGTCAAGACTGGCCCGTACGGGCAGGGGTACCTTTACCTTTACCTTTAATCTTGACTTAACTAAGAAAGATGGCTTCCCTTTTTTTGTAGATCTTTATGACTACAAATCAGATCTGTGAGCTGAACAATGTGCCACATTACTACACCAGAAGGTGTCTATTTCTCTTTCACTTTAACCCAGCTGCTTGTGTGATCATAAAACAGGAAGATTCTTTCTCCATTCATCCATATTATTTTACCACTTTGCAGCTTTTACATGCCTTGCAAAAATAAGCACTGCTAATAATCAAAGGAATATCAAAGTAAAACGTGAGTCATTGTCTCATTTTATTATTATGAAGTAGTTCTTAAACAATTCTACTGGGAAGTATCTTATACACGTGTTATTATTAGGTCTGAGAGTGGCCTAAAATTTCTGTTGATAATTTTCTATGAAATTGAAGGGGAGGGAATACTGTTCTCTCCTTTTTGTCCTTTCCCTACAAAGTGCACTAAACAAGCAAATCCCGCTGCTCTCAAAGAGAAATGATCATTAGTCACTTGAAAATATTTTGAAATAGCTTTACAATATATGTACATATTATGTCTCCATTAATGTGAGAGCACTAATGTGTGCGCCAAGCTTCTATTTTTACTGCTTTATTCAGAACTGGAAATGCACCTAGTGCTAGAATGTTCCCACATGTCCAGTTACAAATGAGTGCTAAAAATATGCTAATTAGTGTTAGAAGATGTGGGAGCCTTTTCTACCTACGCACTGCTGCTGCGCTTCACCGATCCGGTTCAGTTCATTTCATCAGTCAACACAGAATATCCGTGTTCAATGCTTTCTATGAAATATGCAGAGGGAGAGAATTTCTCTACTAAATGAAAATCTCGTTTCTTTCACCAAAAAATTACCAGGAAACATGACATTGAGGGACTAGGCTAATCAGCCCCCTGCACTGATAATATCCTGCTTGGTTATTTTCATCCCATAAAACAAATTGCTCCTGTGCAGGCCAATTTGCACTGGTGAGGTTTTGACTGTGACTCAGCATTCATTAAAAGAAATATAATTAGCTACAGTTGCTGGAGTTTAGTGTGCAGACATCTGTAGGTTACAGACATTAACTAAGAGATTATTAGCCAATTACGATGTCAGGAAAAATATGTTGCAGCTAATTTAGTCAGCTATTTTAAAACGTGGCTCTGAATAGGTGTATTTTGAAGTATCAAAAAGCCTTAAAATAGGTACGGTGTCCTGCATTCGCTATAAGAAGTAAACGAGAAGCTGTTTGTTACCCCTGGATTTGAGGGTTGGTGCCTATTTCATATGCTCAGTTCATTCAGACAACCAATGTCACCACCTTCTGATGACTTGTAAATAGCCGCACAGTCATGCTGGAGTGGAACTGGGTCATCTGAATGTGTGCAAAGGAAGAGGAAACAGGGATGATTCTAGAGGGAAGCCAGGAATAGTGATGGTTCCTTTCAGAAAACCCATGTGTCTGATATGAAAAGTAAAAAAAGTATGAGACACTTAGGGTTGTGCGTTTGAGCCCCATGTTGGACACAAGATTCCTGCAATGCAGAGGGCTGGACTAGATGACTCTTGTGGTCTCTTCCAATTCTACAATTCTGTGGTTCTAGGAGTCTAAGATCATTGGTCCTTCTAGCTCAGTGCTGTCTACAATACAGGAATATCTCCAGGATTTCAGATAGGAGCTTTCCCCAACTTTACCTGAAGATGCCAGCGACTGAGCCTGGGATCTTCTCTATGCAAAACACGTGCTTTTTACCAATGAGCTACAGCCCTTTCCCAACTGTCAAAAATAAATAAATCACTGTGTGTATATATATATATATATATATATAATGTCTGGGTTTGCTTGCAGTTGGTTTTAATGTTGTTGTTTTTAAAACAAACAAACAAACAAACAAACAAACAAACAATATTTTGGGGAGAACCATACCTCAGTTCAGTCCTTGGCATATTTACCTAAGGCCCTAAGCTATTAGGTAAGCAGTTGACGGGGGGGGGGGGGGCACGACTCTGCCAGGGATTCTGGAGAGCTGCTCCCAATCAGACTAGACCAGGTGTTGTTGGACTACAGTTCCCATCATCCTTGAGCATTGGCATGCTGACTAGGCCTGATTAGATTTGTAGTCCAATGTCATCTAGAGGGCACCAAGCCTGGAGTAGGCAGCATTGTACACCTGCAAGGGATCCCCATTTAATGGTAGATGGTAGAAGCAGCTTTGTACATAGGGAACCTCTGTTCCCCAGATGTTGCTGGATTACAGCTCCCAGCATCCCTGACCGCTGGGCATGTGGTTGGGGTGGGTACGTTGGGATTTGGAGTCTGACAGTATCTGAAGGGTAACACATTGGCTGTACCTAGAGTAGACACTCACACCTAGCTTAAAGGAATGTGTGCAGGGAATGAAAAGACCCAGTTCCTGCCAAGTCAGAGGGGAGGTTCCTGGGAATGAATCAAGGCTGGGTGTGGTGAGATAAAGCCAAGGCAAAGCGGGAGAGGGTGGAGAGAGAAAAGGCTGTTGCTTAGGTTCTCTCTGTCTGCATCTGGTAAAAGTCTTAAGATGGAGCATGGAGATGGAGGAAACCCACACATCGCTTGCATGCTATTTTGTGCTGTTTTGGTCGGCCTAATAAAGCTATTGCCCCAATATGTATCTTGGAATTTATTTATTTTTTTGGACCAACGTGACTAAGTTGACTTTTTATGGCAATCCTGTAACCCCCATTACAGTTAAGGGGTTGCAAAATAATGTTTATCTGACATTATATTAATTGTGAGATATAGTTATATCAATTACAGCATATATAAAAATGGAAGCCACATATTGACACTTGTTAAAAGAGACTGACACTTTCCAAAACAAAGCTAAAGAGGATTAAAATGCTATATTCATGTACTGGAATGTCTTTTTCCCATGGTAAAGAAAAACACTTTACTATGTCACTAAAAGGACAAATTATAATCAGTCTGTCACATATAATTGACAATTTTCAATGCTTGAACAGCAGGAGGGCAAGGCGTGTATTTCAAACATTGCTACTAATGGAAGTACACAGCTCTCAATTACCATGCTGGATCAATGTCCTGCTTGAAGCTGGTAGCAGGACAGATCACCATTAAAGCATGGCACACTGGAACCAAAACATTGCCCAATTGGTTTTGGTCTTGAAACTGCTAATTACTTAAACATGCATGGAAAGCCAGTCTGTGTAGCACAGAAGGCTCAGACCCGAGCTAACAGATGTACAATATGGCAACTGCAAACGAGCGCATAAAAAAACCCCAACCCTTAAGACCTGATTTGCCCTCTGAGCATCAAAGTGCTGGTTCATCATTATTCTACACACAAAAGACGCAAAAATGTATAGAACCAGGGCTGGCACCAGGAGATGACTTAGTTGGGCATTTGCCATGGCCTGGTTCCCAGCAAAGAGCCCACTACTGATCCCTGGGGCCTCCTGTAACAGAGGGGGAAACAAAAGGTTTTATACAAGTCTATTTTTCATTAAATAGCAAATAAATACACTTGCAAAGCGGATGTAATGGATGAATAATGCTTCTCATATATAATGGCTCTCTGCAATGGATAGCTGGAACAGTGTAATTGAAGGTGCTTTTATGCTGCCCAAAGAAAGGCATCTAAAAAGATCCAAAGTCGTTATCACATATTACTTGAGGAGGTGAGAAAGAAAATGCAGAGGACAGTCAAAGCTAATTCTTACTAGCAATACTACAAAGAGAACAGGCTTTGTTATGAAGATTGTATTATGTGCTTGACAGTAAAGGTTTTAGCAGTATGGAAGTAAAGGCAGAAGCCTGGACTTTAATAGATCATCCATTAATTGTGGTTCTGTTATTATTCTTAATTAAATTTGTAAACCACGCTTCATCCAAACAACCCAGGGCAGTTCACAACCGAAAAATACAGAATGAGAATATAAAATTATGGAAAGGAACTGAAAAATAGTATTTAACACAATGTCAAATAGAGCATATTCTGTTTTCAATAACATCACTTCCAGCCTGTAAATATGCCTTGAGAACTCTCAGAGATAAGGTAAAATCTTCACAGCGAGTTCTTTCTGGAAGATTGCCCCATTTGATATTTTCCCCGTAAACAGACAAGTAATGATGAAGAAGTGACCTCTAGAAAGGACTACTGTTACCATGTAGGATGCTGCGCCCACGGAGCTAACAGTGATTTGGTTCCATCACACCAGTCTTGTGTGATTTGCACAGTCAAGTAGATTCTGGGTTTAGTTCAAGCTGTTGGTATAAGTTTTAGATAGCCTGGTTGGGACCTCAGGATTTAGGAACCTAACCTGTAAAGCTCTTAATAGCTTGTGATCTAGGTACATCAAGAACCACTGTCTTCCATATGTTTCTCTCCACATGCCCCAATTATAATCTGAGGTCCTGCTCCAGCTCTCGTGACACCACCACCACAATCATCATTAAAAAATTAAATTTCTTTACTGTCCTTCACCTGACAATCACAGGTAGGTTTACAGTATAACCTCTTAAGGGTGAAGCTGGTGTCAACCAGGGTTAGGGATTTTTTTCTGCCAGAGTGTCCACCTCATGGAATGTCCTACCACGTGAGGTGTGCCAGATTCCTTCATTATATTGGGCCTGAAGTATCACTTGAAGGCACATAAGGCCACCACCTTGCTGAAGTTAAGCAGGTCTGCTCGGTACCTGAATGGATGATGGCCTAGGAAGAAGAATAATTTTTACGCTCTCCTTCTCAATGCCTGTTTCCTTGGCCCATGGTTAGCTAACATGGTGTCCTCCAGATGTTCTTCAGTTCCCAACTCCTATCAGTCCAAGGCATCATGGCCAATGGCCAGGGATGAGAGTTGTACCTCTGAGCTAGGTGGACCAATAGTCTGACTCTGGTATGAGGCAGTTTCCTATGTTCCCCCTATAGTCAGGGAGTCATCCCTACATGTAGAATCCCACTCCAGGTCTGATTCTTCTTCCATTTTGGCCACCTCAGGGTGCTCACAAGCAATGCATGCAGCCGCCTCTGTGGTTTCTATAGAATCTGTTGCTGCCTAAAAATTAGGAGCCAAACAGAAAAGTCATATTTAACACCAGTTTTGAAAAAGAAAAAGAACAGCAATAACTGCTCATTATCCCAGTGCCTCCATCCTGAAGTCTTACCGCTCCTCCTTAGCCTACATATTTTGACAACTACACTTCATTAATCACAGACAGCTATGAAAATTTCAGCCTCCTCAATTCTCAGTGGGATCATGTAGATTCATTAGCTAGTGTCTAAAAACAGATTGAAAGACGCAAATGAATATAAATAGCAAACAGAGCTAGGTTAAAATAGGTCATTTTTAAAGAAATAAATAAATCTTCCTTTGCACGAATGATTTAGTTGCTTGTTTTCCAAAAGGGGGGGAAAAGATTTTCACCTCACTTCTCAAAACCTTTGCTTGTAAGTAACTTGATTGTCTCGATGATTTTTAAAATTCTAAATCAGTGCTCAAGATCCCAACCGTTCTTTTCATTTTGGAACTATATGGTGAACCAACACAAACGTATTGCATTGCATTATGTCAAGGAGTAAATGACATCATACAATTTTATTGCCAAAGGACAATGTGCAGAATATTTACATTTCTCTCTTATGGCCCAAGCTGGTTATGGAATGTGTGGTCAAATTGCTATGACAGCACAACACTGCAAAACATGAAATTGCACCACAATGGAAAGCAATTACACTAGTGCAAATGATTAAGCAACTTGACATCTGACTGCATGGAAGAAAACCCTGGGACAATGGTTCAACCTTACATGAAAGAGATTCCAAATAAACAAAGTATTTTAAAAACTCGTTTAAACATAAATATAGAGTTTACCTCATTAGACTGCATTATTCTTGGAATAAATTTGTGTTAAGGGTAGGGAGCTAGTGGTTCTCCAGATGTTGTTGAACTCCAACTCTCATCAGCCCCAGCCAACATGGCTAGTGGCCAATGATGTTGGGAGTTGCATTTGGAGAGCCACAAATTCTTTACGCTTCATTTCTATTCTCGTAATTTCTTCCAATGGTAACAATGGGTAGTACTAAACTGATGTATACTTTTTGGACTAAATTATATTGCTTAAATTTGTCTTAGTAGTAACTTACCCATAAATATGGTTGGATTGTGGTGTGGTGTTAAAGATCTAGAGGCCTACCTAATGAGACTGAAATATTATTATTATTACTATTAACAAAAAGTATATACTACTTGATTGTAAAAACACACACCCTCTAAGCAGTTTACCAAAAAAAAAAAAACACCATTAAAATTTTGTGTGTGTGTGTGTGTGTAAGAGCTGCCCTACACAATCAACAGAACCACACAGTAGAGAATATCTGAGGCTGTAACCCATCAGATTGTAGTTGAAGAATTGCTACTGCATCAGGAAATGGACTTAGAACCCTTTGCCCCTCAGTGCTCTAGTTTGCTATTTGGAGGAAGTGAAGGGGCATCAGAACACTTGTCTCCACCCTTAAGTGAAGTCATATAGTTCAGGAAAGATTCTACCATGTGAATTCTAGCTTTTCTTAAAATCCTACAAATTATGACAACAGGTAAGGTGACAAATCCACCATGGGTTGTTATTTCAGAGAAATGGCCTTTCATTTGAACATGATGATGAACAAGTAGTGAGACTTTACATCTTAGAATACTGTTACAATGTGGGTGTTGGTGGAACTCTGTTCTGGTTACTTCGTGTGTGACATGTCCCAACATCTGAATAAATCACCACTCACACACAAGAAAATGGCTTCACAGTAACTTCAGCATCTTTTCTCTAACTCAGCAAGCAAATCTACTTTCCTGGTGAGTGAGATGCTAGAACTATTTTTGAATGACTGTACATTGGTGCTATCTAGTGATTTCTAGACTCGTTTTATTGGTAAAATTGTTTATATATCAAAATGCAGTCTTCAACATTGATTTTTTTCTTCTCACATAATTCTCCTTCATTTCAAAATATGCTAACTAAAGAAAAAGATTTCCCAATTCTTCTTCTTAACCTTTTTACAAGGTTAGACTGACCAGCAAAAATAGATCTTCTATCTCTATTACCTTCTTCAAAGTTTTCATTCCCTGAACAAGACTTGCTTGAATGAAAGCTGCAACATAAATCAGGAAGATACTTGACCCAATTGTGTTAGTCAGTTGCACAGTGGGATATATAAGAGTTCTCTATTAGACAGGATTAGAGGTGTCTGCTAGTGTAATTTAAAACCTTTAAAAATGAAGCAATCATCTCTTTCAATTATCAAGCTTTTAAGGAAGGATATGGATATGATATGGAATTTAGATGCTTTAACATTTGTCCCATCTGTTCAGGGAAAGACTGGCTCACTTTGAGAGGAACTGTTGAACTCACAGAGGCTGCCACAGTTTCCTCTGGGTGTATGCTAAAGTTGTTTTTCACATAATTTCCACAGAAGACTCCAGAAGTCACCAGCAGCATACTGCTATGCACATGACATGCTTGGCAAATCAAAGCTTGATTCCTGATTTGACAGCAGTGTATATACCTTCCATGGACAGCTCAGACAAGAGCACAACCCATAATTTCACTCCTTTCCCATTCCTGATGATCATCTGAGTGATTTCCCCCATTCTTTGCAGGTGACCAGAACTCTGATGTCACCAAAATTTGGATTTGGTTTGCCACCAGAGCTATTTGCACATGTTTGCATAGTGATCTGGGAATAGTCAAACCAGCTAGCATACGTGCGGACCCCCCCCCCCCAAAGAACAGCTAGTGCTGAGTTTATCTATTTTTTGACACCTGCTGAAGAGCATTGTCTTCTGGTAGGCATTTCAGATGTAATATAGGATGTGTGCAGTGACAGTGGAGAGCTGTTCAAACAGCCAACTGTTTTAACAGTGTGTTGTGTTTTATCCCCCCCCCCCATAAAATATATACACTACTTGATTGGGGGGAAACCCTCAAAGCAGTTTACAAAAAAATAAAACAATACAATAAAATAAAAAATCACAACCGTACATTCAAACATACAAAAGCTAAAATACTAAAACAGACTAAAAATACCTCAACTTTCTAAACTTCTGTCTTATTTATTTTTAAAGATCAGTCTTGATGAAAGTTGGAATATAAATTATGAAAATAATAATTTTTAAAAATTGTTTAATTGTCTAAATTGACCCTAAGGATGCATCTTAATTGAGGATTGGATACTGATTGGTCTACTTGTAGGCAGCATGTTAATTCCTATACAGAAATGCCTTGTGGGTAGAAATTGTGTAAGATGTGAAAGATCCCTATGATATCACAACTCTGCTTCTGAACAGGAAGGGACAAATTCTGTATCCAATTGATAGCCATACAGGAGTGATTATTCTTTGAATTATAGACATATGTTCAATCAAATATCAAGCTTACCATATCAATAAAATTATTTTTAAAATATATAAAATATAGTGGTTTCATGATTCTGTGTCATGGGAATTCATAACGCAAAACTTTCCTCCCGTGTTAAGCATCAAATGTTTAATGAGCATTTCACAAGTATCTTCTCATTGTAGATGGCTGAGAAAGAATTTTATGGGAAGAGAATCCATTTGATCTTCTTATATGTATTCTGTATATGCTATTATGAATAACATATTATCTTTTGATGTAAATATCCAGATGTGATCCTTATGGAGCCCTGCACAATTATTTAAATATGCCACTAAATTATTTCCATTGAACTAATGGGGTGAATGTGGGCTGTAATTAACTATATATTTAATATGAAATTCATTTAGGCATTTTAGAACCCAAACGCAAACAGAAACAAAAGCAAGGGAAACAGTTTTTAACCTTACAGTTTTGGGCAAGCTGCTGGAATGTGGTAGATTCTGAATTCCAGGTAGTTTGGATGATGCTTTTTATTTCAATCTGGCTTCAAGTTGGGTTTTGGAAAAGAAACAGTCTCAGTCACACTGGTGGATGCACTCTTTAGGCAAAATCCACTAAGAGCTCCTGAACCATATCTGCAACCCCTTCCCCTGAAGGAATACCAGCCGACCACCAATGTGCCAAGCTATAGAGCCCAAATAGGAAACTGGACGGAGTTGTGCTTATGACCAAAGGCAACAGTGGCTGGTGCCCAGTGGGACTAGTAGAGCAGAAGGCAGGGAACCAGATCCAAAGAAAGGCAGAGCTAGCTAACTCAAGTTCTATCTCCATCCTCCTCCCTGCTAGATTGCAAAGGCAAGAATGAGACGAAAGCTGAAAGAGGCAGTGCCATAACTTTATGACCACTGCTCCATAGCAATTGTGTTATACAATTCCATTCACCATATAGATGTGTTTATGAAGCATTTCTGTAGCCTTCTGCTGTGCTGAAGAAGAATTTCACGAAACAGTGGGTATATCTGGAATCACTGTTCACTACGTCTGTTTGCGGACCACTTCGGCAGTGTTGGACGTCACAAAACAAAGATTTATGGCTTGGTTTCACCAGATAAGAATCTGACCCATTGCTTCTTTCAGAGACTTGCATAGTCTACAAAGACTTTCAGATACTGATGTTTATTTGGTTCTATGTTTTCAAGAGAATACACCAAGAGTGCATATTTTGTGATTTTCAGAGATTTATAGATTATATAAAGAGTTTATATTGACATTGCATTGTTGTACTTGGTCAATGTGTTGCCTTGGATATTACTGATAATTGTTTGCAACAAAGGGGTTTAATTGTTTGGACTGGTTGCAAGACAGGCAGGTGGGGACATACTGAAGTTGCTAGGGGCAGTGCCCCATTAAACCTAATGGACCAACCTCAACTGACAAAAGGTAGGGCTTTAAGAGATATGGCTTTACCCTATCTACATTTTCACTGTGGCCCTCAAAAATTAAGTGTTGAGCACTTTAAGAATGTACCCTGCTAAATATTCCAACAATATCCCAACTAGCCAGTACTAGAGGGATAAGACCAATGGGATTGATCTGAGGACAGGATTGTTTATCACAAAGGGATGTATTTTAGCACATTTTAATACACTGTAGACATTTTTATGTTTTTTTAAATAAAGAACAGGCAATGCTATTAGCAATCTCTGCAGCTTTTTCACTGTGTTGCAAGTGCATCTAACTTGACTTAGGACTACGGTGAAAGGACAGAAAAAATTGCTGTTCTAATTGCAGTAAAAACAAACAAGACCCTGCCTAAGTTCATATGAAGTGCTGCTATGTGCAACTTTGCACATCTTCACAGCTAACTGGAGAAACTTTCATGCAAATATAAAGTAAGTATTATCATGTGGATTTGAGTCACTCTGCAGGGAAGACAAAGTCTACACACTCATTAGCTAGCACATTCCTTTCCTCCTGGTCTATTTTTAAAATAGTATTTAATAGTTTAAAATACTGACTTCTCCCATTTGCAAAAATATGCTAAAAACAATCTTAAGACTTGAAATATTCCCAATTTTAGCTATTTCAAGCCGCACCTCATGAACACAGCAAAATTAAGTTTCAGCAATTTATGACTTGGGCATTTCACTTTTGCCATGGTATTTTTGTAGCAACTGCAAGACTTAAATGCTTTCTCTCCCTCTCTCTCTGGGTGTTTCCCCCCAACAATTTATTGTAGACTTGATGCTGTTTGCACATGAAAGTTTTTTGCAGCATTCACACAGTGTCGTCATCAAAATGCTATTCCACATTTCTGGAATCTAGAAGCACCTGTTTCTTAAAGGAAGCTGTGCAGATGTCATACCAATATATGGACAAACTGAAGTCAGCCAAGGTCAGCTCATAAGGCCATACATTTGGCCTTAAAAAGCACATTGCTTCTCCCAAAGAATCTTGGGAATGTAATTTGCTCAGGGTGCTAGGAATTGCAGTGTTGTAAAGGGTAAAGTCTAGTTCTCCGGGTGCTTTGGGAGAAGTCTTCTACTTTAAATGTATGATGTATAGATAGTCTAACTAAGTGCTTCTACACTCTCCCACATGTGTGGATGAAACAAATGAATGCCTGGCATAAAAAAGCCTTATTGTGCACTTTGACTCATTTGCCATTTGCTTCCCTCCACGGTTGACTAAACAGTAAACTATTCTGTGTTCTTGATAATATTCAATATTGTCTCCAATAAATCACATATAACAATATTACGGTTACAAACCTAAACACACTCACTGGATTGACATTTCCATGGAAGACAAACCCATCATTCACAAGTGATTGCAACAACTACAGCAGACACAGCGTAATATTTAAACAAAAACAGGCACAGCGTAGCAATTCTAGGGACTTTGTTTCTTGATAATTTAGTACTGCTTAGAACTGCTAGACTTGATAAAATTCTCATGCATGTATAAGAATCAACAGCTTCTGGTATGAGAGGTTTGAAAGCTCGTATGCAAACCTACAAGAATGAAGGCTTGCTCAATAAAGCACTAACTTGGGAGCCAACTGTTGTTGGCAGCAGAGCTCGCTGTGGCCGCCACGTCTGAGCCAAGAGCATAAGATGACTACTGGATTGGATGCTTGGGAAGGAAGCAGGTTGTAGTAGCTCTATTCGGGTGTTAGTCTTCTGAATTAAATCAACATGCAAGGGATAAAAGTGAGGGTTCTCACTCCAGCACCTCTTGGCCCCCATCCACTACCCACATGTTGGAGACTTACCATATGCAGCAGGAAGCCTACTTGTGGAGGCTACCTGTGAAACACAGAATCTTGAATTTTCAGGGTTCTCCTGTAGCACACAGGGAGACAACAGGCAAGCTCTCCTCCAGACAGTCACCCCTCCAGCTCATGGAGATCAACAGGAATTGCAGCAGAGGAGCAGAATTAGAGGGCTTTCCCCCACTCTTCTGCCACACATGTGTTGATTTAACACAGAACATGAACATCTGAATACGGTTTGTGTCTGTGCTAGATTACGTGCCAATCTATTCATGATGCTAAATTAATAGTCTGGCCCTGGATTATTATTATTTAATTGTAAATAGTAGTCATTATATTGACCACAGTTGATGGTGGTGGTTCTTTCTTAAACACTTCATTCCCATGCTGCAGCCCCACTGCCCACCTCTTCAAGCTGATACTTGCTTTGAGAGGGAGGCTACATTGCACTGACCCCAATGGCAGTTTTCCATTCAATGCAGTTAGTGACTAGGAAGGGACCTTTCCTCAGGACCACAGTGTTGGAGGAGGAAAGAAAACAAACAAACAAACAAACAAACAAACCCTGCCACCCCAATCCTGGTAGTATTTAAAGTTTTAAAGTCAAATATATAGTTTGACCTTAAGTTTACAGAACAGCAGATACATTAGGGCCAGTTTCTACTGGAAATCGCACAAGATATTATATTTTCTGCGCTCTCTGCTCACAGCAGGCATGGAGATCGATTTTCAGCCAAATAATAATAATAATAATAATAATAATAATAATAATAATAATAATTTATTATTTATACCCCGTCCATCTGGCTGGGCTTCCTCAGCTACTCTGGGCGGCTTCCAAAAAAATATTAAAATACTGTGATACATCAAACATTAAAAGCTTCCCTAAACAGGGCTGCCTTCAGATGTCTTCTAAAAGTCTGGTAGTTGTTTTTCTCTTTGACCTCTGGTGGGAGGGCGTTCCACAGGGAGGGCGCCACTACCGAGAAGGCCCTCTGCCTGGTTCCCTGTAACTTGGCTTCTCAGAGTGAGGGAACTGCCAGAAGGCCCTCAGCGGTGGACCTCAGTGTCCGGGCAGAATGATGGGGGTGGGGACACTCCTTCAGATATACTGGACCGAGGCCGTTTAGGGCTTTAAAGGTCAGCACCAACACTTTGAATTGTGCAGAATATTCCAGAAGCCATATGACATTTGTAGGTAGGGCTGGAGACAAAACCAGGTAGAGCAATGTGTGCTGCTATTACCTTTGTATGGTTTATACCAGGGGTTGTCAACCTGGTCCCTACTGCCCACTAGTGGGCGTTTCAGGATTCTAGGTGGGTGGTAGGGGGTTCTATGGCACAAGCTGAATCCTCCTTCCATCGAGCACTGATGGGCGGTAAGGAAATTTTACCATCAAGAAAGATGCATTAGTAGGTGGTAGGTATAAAAAGGTTGACTACCTCTGGTTTATACCCACAGATCTCTCCCTCAAGGCAAGCAAGAAGGATCATCATACTTCCAGCAAGGGGAAATAACTTGAGGATGGTGTGAGGAATGTCACTCAAAAAGGAGCATGACTTGAAGAGAGTTCTGAGGACTGGATAGAGCGGCCCACCCCTCTACAATGGCATAAAAAAAGACTCCTTTCATATGGAGACCAGATCTTGCTTGCAGAAGATCCTGGCTCAAACTGGGATATCGGGGAGAGAGAATCTTACTAAACACTTGCGGTTTTCATACTCTAAACTGCAGCAGCAAGCTAGAAACAAGCAACACTGTAATGTCCTGCTACTGCTCCTCTGTGCATTTATATTCTATTTAGGTACCAGACATTTTGGATCAAGTAGAGAGCAGTTTTTGTTTCACCAAGCATGAATTTATAGTTTCATGTTTTTCAGTCTTGGTTAATAACGTTCCAGGCCAATTAGCAACCATATGTCTGCCATGACTTTTGGAGTGATAACTTTCCGATAGTTTGCAGTGCTATGTACACAGATTGCAAAACAGCCATCCAGACTGTCCTGGTTCATGAGCTAAATCAAACCATTGGCTTCATGTCTAAGACTTAATTCAAAACAAAAACAAAGCTTAAGTACCGTATTTTTCTGTGTATTAGAGTATTTTTTTTTAATTATAAAACAATGCTAAAAAATGGGGCTTGTCTTATACACTGATAGTGCAGAGAAGGGATGGGCGAATGGTGGCAGCTGTGAGAGGAGATTGTCATCAGCAATTGGGTGGGTGATTGGTGGCTGTGGCAAGGCCTGCTGATGATTGGCTGCTGCTGCGACAATTGGGCGGGTGATTTGTTGCTGTGGCAAGGCCCACTGGCAATATGCTGCGGCTGTAATTTGTCATGTGATTGGCGGCTGCTGGTGGCGAGCGGACAGCCGATTGGTTTCTTCTGTGATTGGCAGCAGCAATCCTGCAGGTGAGTAATTTTCGGCAACTCCCCCCCCCCTAAAAACTCAACAACCCTGGGCAATCTCCCCCCATTTCCTTAAATAGGGGTCATCTTATACATGGGGGCATGTTATACACACAAAAATACAGTATATATGACTTCATTTGCACACATCTGTCCTTGGTCTCCCTCTGCTCCGGTATGAAGCCTTTTGGGGCAGAGACCTGTCTTTTGCTTGGTTTACTCTGTAAATCCCACGTGACACCAATGTGTTGTTTAAATAATGCATTTGGCATTTGCAGCAGCAACAGCACCATAAATATGTGTGTGTTGGATGCATCCCTGATTTTATTCATTTCAAGATCACCCTGAGCGTTTTGGATGCAGGAAGGCAATAAAATGTTCCCAGTACTTAATTAATCATGGACCCTTTCCAGTTTTGAGGATGAATGACTCATGGCCAATTTCTAAAACAGAAGGGTGCCGGGTCTGGAAACCACGCACTCTGACCAAGGAATCCAAAACTCTGACCAAGGAAAAATGCCTAAAGCTATTTGTCACAAGCCCCATGGCTATGGCCTGGTACCTAGAACAGGTAATGGAGCCAACTCCAGCTCAGTTGTGGCTCAGTTTAAGCTGCCCAAGCAATGTACAGGGACATGTATATCTATAGCACTAGAGATCAACCATTTATATGACTGTAATGCTATGCACATTTACTTGGGAGTATAAGATGTCAGGAGGTCAACATGACTTACTTACAGATACATAATTGCTTCAGAATTGGAGCCAAACCATATTAAATGCAAGAAACTAAACTGAACTGGTTTGTGAATCTCAAAAAAGAACACGTGTGCCCTTTCTGCAAGTTACCCTAAAGATGTTAGACTCATAATTTCCCCTCAGAGTAAATTTAATGTAGCTATAGAGATCATGACAATTTACACAAGACTCCTGTTCTAGAAGCAGCATTAGAAAACATGCACAGCTTTATATGCAAACACTGGTGCTTTATGCTAGTGGGAGGCTGGTGGCATTGGAGGAGAGTGCATAAAAAGGGTTTATCCATGAAAGTGGATTTCTGCCCACAAAATTCAATCCATCCGGGATGCATAGCTTTAAAAAGCCCACAAAAATGGTTGCATGATTCAATCGTCATCAAAAATAAATAATTTGATGGCACGATTGTACCTCCAAACCCACCATTAGGAATAGTGAGTCTTTGAAGCTATATCTATGATGCTTTTAAAATGCTTGTCTTTATCCTTTGTAGGCATTTCTGGTGAGCAGGGCTTGCTATTTTTCTTCTTAACAAAAGGAATGTAAGCCCAAAGCCACTGATAAACTCATGAGGAATCTGCAAAAGGCCACCATCTGTTAAATCCTCTTCAGTCATCAAAGAAAAAGGCCTTGCTGAACAATTCTGCCACATAGGATTGAACTGACTTAAAGAACAACCTGAAAAAGGCAGTCAGTACCATGATTCATTTTAAAGTGTAACAGACACATAATTAACACTTCCCCTGTTTTTCTTTCTTCCTTTTTCTAAATGTGAACTAATATTGGAAGTTGTGGATCCAGAAATCTCATGGGGGAAATCTACTGGGCATCACCATATCAGACATATTCGATTTAGAACATCTGTTCCCCACAATGCTATGCATTCAAAACTGTTTTCGTGTGTGTGTGTGTGTGTTTAAATAAAAAGCTTAGATCAAACTATGAAATCCATGGAGAGGAATGAGTTTACAATGGACAATGCAGCAAGGTCACGAGCTCCGGGACCACAGATAGCTCCAAGTGAGCAACATTGGGAGCAGAGAGAAGCATTTGAAGCCTTCCAAGATCCACCACCTTGTGGAGAACTTCAAAGCAGTTTAAAGGGTCATCCAACTAGTCTGAAGACGGGCACTCTTCCTCCATTCCTTAGTCTCCCTCCTGGCATGCTCCCTGCCCCACTGGACCAGGTATGTGTGATGGAAGGCACCAGGTATCTCAGGCTCAGGGAAAGATGCCTGGGATCTGGCCTTACAGGTCCTGGTGGTCCAGAAAGTTATTCTGGTGTCTCATGTCCCACAACCCGAGGCACAGTGGTCTCCTGTTCTCCTGTTGTCAAGCTCAGAGCCTTGAACTTGATCTGGCTCCTTAGCTGGTGCCTCTACAGTGTCTGACTGTGTCTGGATTAAAGGGTAATGACATTTACCTTTACCTAGCCTTTCTGCTGCTCTTCTCCTCTCCTTGAAAACAATGCTGTCTGGTAAGCAGCAGACTATGGAGGAGGGTGGCAGGTATTACAAATTTGCTTCTCCTTGCTTCATTGTTCTCACTACCTTCAGTCTCTCCAGTTAACGACCAAAGTTCATACAAATTTCAATCACTTAATGGTATATGTTGAATTAATCATGGCAAGTAAACGTCCAAACCAAGCATCCTGTTAAGCACACCTGACATTTATGAGCAAACCTCACAAACCACCCACAGCCTTTAGCCACTGACCCAATTTCATTGTCATTCCTTTCAACAGCAAATGCTGTCTTTTACCAGAACAGGCTGGAAGTTATCCAAAACGGTAAAGATATCAACCTTAGCTCCAAAAGCTGCATTGACATGATGGCCAGCTTGCCAAGACCTTTTAATTTTTCCAGGCTTTTCAACATCCTCAGTTCTTCTCCCGTCCTGCCCCCAATCATGGCCTTTTCACACCTGGCAATATTGATTTATATTGCGAGCATTATTTATTTATTTATTGGTTGGTTGGTTGGTTGGTTGGTTGGAGGTATTTATATACCACCCATCACAAACATTTATCCCACAACACTTTGCAATGCAGTTTAAAATCCAAAGCACAACAATAAAAGAAGAAGAAGAGTTTGGATTTGATATCCCGCTCTATCACTACCCCAAGGAGTCTCAAAGCGGCTAGCATTCTCCTTTCCCTTCCTTCCCCACAACAAACACTCTGTGAAGTGAGTGGGGCTGAGAGACTTCAGAGAAGTGTGACTAGCCCAAGGTCACCCAGCAGCTGCATGTGGAGGAGCGGAGACGCGAACCCGGTTTACCAGATTACAAGACTACCGCTCTTAATCACTACACCACACTGGCTCTCAACAATAAAAGATAATAATGCCAACATTAAAGCAATTCCAGAACAATTAAGCTAACTCAACCTGCTTAAACACACACACACACACACACACACACACACACAATTGTTCCAACAAGTGGTTAAAACAGTGGTGGATATTTTCTTTTCCCCCAGCCCCAAACCAGCATTCCCGCATGGACAAGGTTCCAGGGGTGTGTGCCAGGGGTGGACAGAGCCATAAGGTGGAGCAAGGGATTTGAGTCTTACCTTCTGGCCACACAAAGGTCAGGCAGCCCTACACACACATCTTCATCCAGGCAAGCAAGAGGCACAAAGACAGTTCAAGCACACATTCTAGTTAGGGGAAAACACTCAAGGAGAACACTGAACAGGGCTAATGAAGGGTGTGCCCTGGGAGAGGGGATGGTAGCCTGCTGAGAGCCGGAGAGCTGGATAGAGTGGCTTGGGATACCACATTGGTCCCCACCCCTTGGTCCCCATCTCTTGAAAGAAACATTCTTCTATTTTCCTTGTAGAAGATGACCCTAACTAGCTGCAGTGTCTGTATTTGTATTAAAAATAACTTTAAATGTGTTGGTAGGTTTAAGTCTTTTAAGTAGTTTTTAAATTAGTCAATAAACATAATGTAACTGCTAACTGACTAAACAATAGAGGCCTGATGAGAACATTACAGTGGTACCTTGGGTTAAGTTCTTAATTCATTCCGGAGGTCTGTTCTTAACCTGAAACTGTTCTTAACCTGAAGCACCACTTTAGCTAATGGGGCCTCCTGCTGCTGCCGCACCGCCGGAGCACGATTTCTGTTCTCATCCTGAAGCAAAGTTCTTAACCCCGAAGTACTATTTCTGGGTTAGCGGAGTCTGTAACCTAAAGCGTATGTAACCCAGGTACTACTGTAGTCAGTTTACTTGCACATTTAACCGATAAATTAGTTAGATGTTAACATAAATGTGAAGCTTAATCAGATATCTTCTGAAATTGTCCACTGTGGTATGAGGGGTCTAGTGCTGAGCCATTGCTTTTAATGTACATATGCACATCTCTACATTCCCACATTATTTTTACTATTTCCCAAACAGAATCTAACAGGATCTAACTAACCTAATCTATTTAATTTAGAAACAAAGTAGGTTTTCATTAACTTTCCTCAAAATGTCACCTCCATGTGCATATGGTGACGTCCGTTTCCATTAGGCAGTAAATGTATTAATCACTCACGAGCTGGATGATTAATCATCTCTAAATCCTTAATAGGTTGACAGGCCTAATTAATATTGTAGTCAGAAAGTGAGAATGGTGCAAGGTTCCAAGGCTGAAGTCTTCCTCAAGTACCAGACATAACTGCCATTAAATTAAATTGAAGCCAGACAAAGTCACAACCACTGTTATGGCAACTTTTGAATAAAGTGCTTTAATAGCAGCTTGTATTATACTCAAGACAAAAAAACACACATATGTACTCAGATGAATATTAGGCTATGGAGAAATAAGAATGTATGTGAATCCCAATGTTCCTTATAAAGATGTGTGCAGCATCATTAAAGCCATCATTAAGGACAAAGAATGCCTTTGCCCAGGCTGCTTCAGATTTTACCTGAAATATCTCTCTGGGTGTTTAAAAGAAGGTCTAGTCAGGAAATGGAATCAGTGATTATTTGCAAATGTCAATAGCTGGTATATAGCTTTTCCTCTAGCCTGGTACAAGTGAAGTTTTCTTATCTATAATCCTTTGTGCATGAATTAAATAAGAAATTGCATTTGAAACTCATCAAAGGGAAAAATTCAGTCAAATTATTATGGGGGAAAGGCACTCAGGAGGGCAGTGTTTTCAAAATGAGGGCCATCTTCTTAAGTTCTCAAATTACACAAAGGATATTTGTGGGTGTCTTCTCTTTCATTCTACAAATCATTCCATCAGTGGTCTGAACTCTGCAACCTCCCTGGGAACCCTTAGTTCAGTTAAAGCACAAGGGAAGTCATCATGAAGTGACTGCTCCCATGGGCCTTCAGGTCAGGAGGCCTGGGCAGCCAGGGAGGCTGCAGCATGCTGGAAAATGTTTAGTGGAAAGGAACATACATGCACACTTCTGCCACCTTTCAGCAACAAGGTAAGCTCAGAAACCTAAAATCACCAAAACCCCTACAGTGTCTTCTCCCCTCCCTGAACTTCTTTCTAAAGAGTACATATTTTTTTGAGAAATTGGAAGATATATTTCTGCAAAGCACTAGTATAGACAGCCTTCCCCAGGACCAAATATTGAAGAGCTCTCTTCACTCATGAGAGTTCAGTGCAACCATGAGCCAAGGACCCTGATTCCTGTTTACTTTCTGTTGCCATTTGAACACAAAACACAACCTCCCCTATGGTTGCTAATCTAGTCTCATTTGTTCCAATCTCATTCCTTTTTATGACATTTGCTTTTTCTTTCTTGGTTTAGCACTTTTATTACTTGGAGTCTGACCCTTCTTTTAACCTGTGAAATCCAAGGATACATTATACACCCATATGGAAGTCAGAACATTAGAAAAGCCAGCTGTAGACAAAATATAATATGCTGAAACATAGGTCCACGCAAGAGGCTCCAGCTTGTCAGAACCCTGCTTTTTCTATATGCTTGAAAAGTTTCCTGGAACAATAAGGAGTTGCACATGACTCCTGGGGGAATCATAATACAAGACAGACAGATGCTTTTCTTGCCAGCTCCACCCATTCCCAGTTTAGCTATCACGTTCTGCCTATTTGAGTCCTTTTAGGAAGTCAATGGTGATAATGACAGAATAAACATGGCACACCCATTGGCTTATTATGTGCATTCATTTCCCGAAGCAAATGAAGACAAAAAGGCACATAGTGACAAATAAAGGCACAGTGACAAATAAAGGGAAGTCTTCCAGGAGAAGAATGAGAGGGACATGTGGAAAAGAGAGAAGTTCTCTCTTGTACAATCTCTCCCCTCCTCCCCTAGGTTCAATATAACTTTCGGAACAAAAATGAATAGTGACAGGAAAATAACACAACATCTTTGGGGATCAGGAGCATATATGAGAAGCAGGCTTTATTGAGCCACAGATGTGGAAAGTGCAAGGGTCTCACAAGCCCATTCAGAATGGAACACATTTATGAGGCAAGGCCTGGGTGGGTTTGAGTCTTTATTGTTTCTATTTGCTTCAGGCAGAAAATAATGAACATTCACTTATTCATCCAGTCATCATAGCACCAATGCCTGGGATTGCCCACGAGGTGCCCTCCGAGTGCTGATGGACTAGGTTCAGTGTTCTTGTACTAGTCTACAAAGCTCTGAGCAACTCAGGATGCCTTAAGGACTGCTTTAGCCTGAATGCGGCCCCATTTTAAACACATATGTAGACATTCCTGCTGGTTCAGGCTTTCTCTCAAACAGATATGGGGAGGACGAGGATACCTCTTAGGAAGAAGGGAGGGAGAGGCATGAAATTGTAGCAACAGTCCCGGAACACATCAGCAATCCTTGATCTTTCTCATGAATGGGCTGATCTTTAAATACTTGTTATGATTTGAAGGATGATATTCATGACTTAAAACTGAAGTGGGAACCATCCCCAGTTGATATTCTAGCTTGCCAAACTCTCAAGGCCAGCTATAGTCTCTCATAGATAGCATTAGAAGTAACAAAGGCTTGTGTAGCCATGACTTCTGTAGGCAAAACCATACCGAAAAAATCTTTCTACCTAGAAGCTTTGTAAAGCTTTGCGGTTGAGTTCCACACCTCAAGACATGCTCTTATATTCACAAGAGAGTCTTTCCGTCACTATAATTAAAACATTAAATGTGGCATGGGAATTATTAATAACTAAGATAGTTATAACAACAGCATAAAATAAATTTTGACTTTGCTTTCATTGAAGCCAATGGGAGGCTTGCCATTGACTTCAAAGAGGGTATGTTTGGGTTCTGTTGTCTGGAGACTGAAGGAAATGAATCCTTTGATTTTCCAAAAACCACAGAAGACAGACATCTTTAGTAACAGTTCAGTATATGGAACCAAGCTCTGTCCATGATTTAACCTGCACAGTCCACACAAGTCATAGGAGTAGAGGCTGAATCATGTAATGGTAAGAAGAATTTATACTAACTGCCACTCTTTTAGATTCAGTGCAGATAATAATCACTCATTGGCAAGTCAAGTAGACAACCGTTCCAATGGGATAAATTTTAAATACAGCAAAGCTAAACTTCAATGGAAGTTTATAATAAATGGAACAAATGTTAGGCTTATTTCAGAGAGATGACTCATAAATTTAAACAGTCCTCAAATGGGAACATCAGGAAGAGCCCATGGTGATGCATCTAAAGGCTAAAGAGAACAGTTCAGAGGATAGGAATAGTTGGGTTTTAGGGTGAAACTAGCATCAATGGATATCAGATTCATTTATTATCATATCTAGTGTTCTGATAATATATGTACTAGAGCAGTGTTTCCCAACCTTGGGCCTCCAGCTGTTTTTGAACTACAATTCCCATCATCCCTGACCACTGGTCTTGCTAGCTAGGGATGATGGGAGTTGTAGTCCAAAAACAGCTGGAGGCCCAAGGTTGGGAAACACTGTACTAGAGACATGCTTGTATTTACTTCATGACAGATTAGAGCATTGTCTACTGCCCTACACCTGTTCTGACTTCCCCCCTAATTGAGAAATTTGCTGCATTTACAAAGGCACCCTAGACCCAAGAATGAACTCATGACCTGGTGGAGCTGAATTAAGACAAGACAGATATTGGATCATGCATGGATCATCCCTTAATTTTGCAGAGGAGCTTGCACTGACCTTGATGGTCAGTGCAGTCACATCCACACTCACTATCAGACTCATATATACACTACCTTTTTAAAATATGGGAGAAGGACAAGGCTACAAACATCAAACAGCCAAGACAGAAACATATAGGCATTTTTACTCTTATGGGGAACCCCACTGCTTTTACTGAATTCCTGCCTGTTCAAATACTACCCCACTCACTTAAAACAGGCATGAGGAATCTGTGGCCCTCAAAATGACTCCCTTAACCCTGGACAGACTGTTTGGGCTGGGGATGATGGGAGCTGGAGTCCAGCAACGTCTGGAGCCCCAGATAAAAGATAAGGGCAGTCCATATTTACAATAGGAACCTGTGAATTATCACTGATTTATAGCCTGAACCATGGCAAGAGCTGACCCAGGTATTAGAGTGTGTGCCTGCATTAAGTGGCTATGTGTATGTGTCTGACAGAAATTTTGTGACAGGTCCTACCTCCACTCCACCAGATTAAAGGGGTGCCCAGCACCACTAAGTTCTATTGCGCAAGGATGCTGTGGGTGACCAGGAGTGGTTGATGGCGCTAATATAAAGGCCTCAGGCTTCATCACATTGTTGCCTGCATATTCTTCATCTCTGGGTGCCCCTTGTCTTCTTTACGCTCTTTTTTCAAAACCAGCTCACTGTACGGTTGAGCCTTGGTCTGAGGCCCTAATTTAAAATTCCTCCTCTTTTTATGGTGTTGATATTGGGTACATTACTCTCAGTACTTATCCCTAAAATGGTATACACTTTCAAAGGGGGTAGGCCAACTAGCACAATTATTGTATTATATTGTATTATTGTATAAGCTTCAGGCATTACCAAGACAAACGCATCTGATGAGATGGACTCTAGCCCAGAAAGCTTATGTCACAATACTTTTTTTAAAAAAGTCTTTAAGGTGATAGTACTGTTCCTTTTGTTCCTTTGCTAAAATTGTACTGTGACCTACTTTATAGGGTTGAAGTGAGGATAACAGACTATAAAACACTTGGGCAAATTTAAAATGCTATTACAAAAAGCCGGAAGCTCCCGAGGATGGTTCAGATGAGAATGCAGTGTGCAGAGCGTGTATGTAATATGGGAGGATGGATCACATTGACAACCGCTGCCTCCCACCCCACCCCCAGGCAAGCCTGTCCTAGCAGGCAGCCACACATTGAATTTGCTGTGGACCTACAACGTAGGTCTGAATATCTTGGTTGTGTCTCAGATCACTTTGTTTCCTAGGACTGGGCTTTCCATGATTCCAAACTGCCCCCCCAATCCAAAATCAATCAGGGATAGACAGGCTGAAGATCCTTATTCATCAGCATAACATTTATAGCCACCCCACCTTTCCTACAAGGAACTGAAGGTAGCATTCATGCGTCTCCATTGCCCCATGTTAGGCGCTATCTGTAAAACAGCAGTGCTTACATGTCCAGGCTATGTATTTGCAAGGAAGGATTGGGAGAAAACCAAAATGACTTGGCCAGACCACCATGACCTCTCACTGATTACACTACAATCAGCTCTCATGGGTCATGGCCCCTTGCCATCTTAGTAGCCCACCAGGTCTAATGGACAGCACCCATTACTGCATTATTCATTTCTCCCCTTATTTGCCTTCACTGGATATGCTCCCACCACTCTCACCTGGCAGTTCTGGAAGTCCCAGAAGATGGGAGTGAAAGGATGGGTCCAGGCCATGCTACAGCCCTCCCCGCTTTCTTATCTCTTTATCCAGCAAATTGTCAGAGTGGTAGTCAGACTGAAAAACAAGACGAAGGGAGACTACTTTGCTCAATGCATGTTCCCCTTTCTATCGTTTGCTGCTAGCATCGCTACCTGCTTTCCTCTCTCCTTCTCATTCCACTTCCCCCTGCCCCAGGTTCAGCCTAATGGTTCTCAGCTACCTTGGCAATCGCTAGGGCTGCCTGGGAACAGTGCAAACCATGCATGAACTGAACCTGAGAAAGAATAGCTGGAGATTTTATAAAGAAAAATAGCACAAAATAACTCGTGTGTCCAACTTCTCCATTTGCAAAGAAGAAATGCAGGGGATAAAGCATATTTATATATGAGTAAAACTAACAACATGAGGCGGGAAATAATTCTACTAGATCTTCTTCTGTTGGTTCCCATTATTAAGGCAGAGTTTATACAAAGTTTAGAGTATTAAATGCTATTTTCCTTAGAACAGTGGGATTTTGACACCTAACATCTATACGCTTAAGTGAAATCTAGCTTTGCCAGTACTGGCAAGCTAATGCTTTTAGATTTAGGCATGTAATCCATTTATGTGCTTTCAGCACATGTTTGTGCTGGTTATTTGGCTCTGAAACATAGATCTGGACTGTGTGTCTTACTGGTTTCAGCACTGCAGAAATCTAGATCCTACAAAAGGTCAGCATACAGTTGAGAGAAATGTTAAAGCCCTATTGAAATGAATATGATTCAAGCTATGGCTTCCTAAAGTCCCATTGATTTCAATAGGCACTACTTGCTTATTCTGAATCTGGAATCAGAAACATTAGAGAGGTGATGACATCTTTTAAGTTAAAAAAAAATAATCCTGCTGATGTTATGCTCTTTCCTGGAACAGAAAGAGAACAGCATTTTATTTTATTTTTAACAGTTTTACAAACTGTGCTTTAGATAATAATATTGCTAGCGTTTGCATATGGTTTGTACATAGGCATAGAATTGGGGAATGTCTATGATCCACTGAGATATTTCAGCCTTTTGAGGAGCAAGAAAACCTCAAGCATCTGTTTCCCAAATGCATATAGCCATGCAGTAGTAGAATTTTTGCAGGCTGCTTTCTGTATCTGATTTTCTTCTCAAATAGAAGCCTTTCATCAAGAAATACCACTTCATCGGGGGCATTGGAAACAGATGAGAAATCAAATGGTTGATGCACTCCTCCCATGCTGTGACTTCTTCCTTACTGAAAGCCTATCATTCCAGCAGCTCTGAAGCAGTGCGTTGAGGACATCTCTACTCCCACATCTCAAATCATTCATGGTTCCTGTTGGATGGCATATGCCAAGGGAAGGTCCTTCCTGCTGGCTAGCATGCAGCTGCCACGTATTCTATAAGGCATTTAGGATCACTGCTTTCTAATTTGTGCATTAATTGCTTACCTGCTATCAATTAGGTGCACATATGTCAATTACGCTTATAATTTGCCAAATTTCAAACTGTCTCAGAATTTATTTTACTTCCAACTTCAAAGCCTTCTCTCTCTTTTAAAGACTTGCAGCAACAACTAATTACATCAAACCCTTGCTTCTAGTTTCTTTCAACATTAGTGAGACGTGATTTGATTATCATTCATATCAATGGAAAGCAACCAAGACGTTAACCTGAAGCCTCCGTCCATGTAGCTTGCAAAGCCCTTGAACTTTCAGCACCTTTTGATTAAACCTGCTGCCAAATGTATTTATTGCTATCATCTGCTAAAGTTGGATCTCCCTGAAGTTTTCAGGCACCACCTATTGTATGTCTATGAACATTTGGTTTAGCAAATCATTAATTTGTTGTAGACTGTTTTGTTCCAGTCTGGTTTAACCTTTGTACTTTCAGCCTGCAAGCCCAAACATAAATACTTGGAAATGTGTTCCATAAGAAGACAAATAAGAACTAGGTGCCAGATATCCAATTCTTCATCTATATGTATGAATATACCTTCAGGAACTTTTCCCTCTGTCCCTTTACCCCAGTGTTCTAATCTCTGAACTTTCCCCCACTGATGCTATCTCAATTACTCCTGATAATTCTAAATCACCTTCAGATTAATCCTAAACAAAGTAGCATGGTAAATTTGAACCTCTATTGAGATTTTACATGTGCTAAATGTGAATATGGTCAACAGACTGAGCCATTTCATTTGTGATAAAGCAGCATTTTGAAGAACACAATATCTGAGAATACTTCCTTACTAATTGAAATAGTGTAACCATTTTAGTTGGTGTCTGATACACAGTTGTCAAATAAACAACAAAATACAAGATGATCTGAAGCAGTTTCTAAAGCAGAACACATCTCCTTTACTGTTCTGAGTTTCTAACTAGCATGGAAACTATCAAGGAAGACTCACAAGCAAGAAGACTCAGAAGCAAGAAGAGCACAAATTATCCACATCAGAGGTCTGTTTCCATTCAGTTATCAATTTTGTGTGGGCATGTAGCTACATTTGCTGATATAAAACCTCAATTGGTTTAAAGGTTCAAGCATCACATGTACTTATCTAAACTTCTAAGGTCTGGAAATCTCACATTATCAGTTTCTCTCATGATTTCCAGTACTTCCTGTAAAGGTTTGGCTGAAACAGTGTCACCATGATGATTAAGTGGGTTCAGAGTGAGATACAGATGTAGGATGTAGGCTCTTAATAGACTTCAAGGGGATCAGGAGCAGAATGGACTGTAGTAACATCAAAAAAAGTAGATAAAGCACTCTTTAATTCTGGATGGTGAAAGCATCAGTTGTAGAAAAGCTCAGCACTGAGGAAGATGCTGTATCACTCTCAAGACTTTGCAAACGTTTGCCTCTCAGCTAATCAGCTAATAATGAAATCTGTTGCCATAAGATCAAAGTGAAGTTTAACAGGAGTATGTAGTTTGTTTATAAGAATGGGGGGGGGGTCCAAAAACATTTTTCTGTTCATCAAATAGGTATGTCAGTTCATTCTACAACAATATTTTAATGTAGTTGCTTGTGGCTTTTCATACAACGGATACACTTTACCATAATTACACTCAGTGTCAGTTATTGAACAAATACATGCAGTTTAATATGAACAGAATGCTAAAGAAAACACTGTGTTCATACTGAATTTCTATTGCCCCCATAAAGTTGACCAATTACGATGGAAGCTCACAATAGACTAAGAAGATACAATGACAAGATTCATCTGTTTATCTCTTTGTTTCTACACAATGTGGGCCCTGGCTGGGCACACATCCATTCTGCTTATGGTCTCCTAGCCTTCCCTCTGCTTTGCTTGTTCTCAGTGTTTGATATGGAATGTTTGGTATGGAAGGACATTCAAACATGTAGCAACCCCTACGCAATCTGAAGCAGTGTAATCTAGGAGAGATTTGGACTATGTGATAGTTTAGCTCAGTGTTTCCCAACCTTGGGCCTCCAGCTGTTTTTGGACTACAACTCCCATCATCCCTAGCTAGCAAGACCAGTGGTCAGGGATGATGGGAATTGTAGTTCAAAAACAGCTGGAGGCCCAAGGTTGGGAAACACTGGTTTAGCTATTCAAAGCCAGGCAAGTGACAGCTCATGATGAACGTGGCTTGGCTGTCAATCTAGTTCAAGGGGAACTACTTTCCTGGGCGGAACTTCCCAAAAGTAATGGAATGCCCAAGAGGAGCCCAAGATGAAACCTTAAAGGCTGCTTACTTAGAAAAATGTCTTTGTGTGTGTGTGTGGAATTTGGGTGCTAAGAGTCAGTGAACTTTCAAGAATTATGTTTACCTTTTGGAAAGGGCCTGGGGCTAGTCTACCTGGAAGGACCTCTAAAAGGACTTAGTAGAATAGAAAGCAAGCTGTCAGAAAGGTCTGAAGGTACTCTTCTTTATATGAGAGAAGTGAGGCATAGTGGAGTATTTTATCTATCAGTCAGAGGATGACACAGTGCAGGCCACACAGATTATATGGTTCTCAGTAGATGAGACCTAAACATATGGCATTTCACAGAGCCTGCTGATGGAGGACCCGAAAGAGTGCTGTGTAATAATGAGTCAAAGTGAAGGCAAGCAGCTGCATTTTACTCACAATGAAATTTGAATGACTGGGGACAGTGGGATCACATTTTATTTTTGGCCAGTTTCATCAGCCTCCTAAGTAAAGCCACATGAAGGAAATCTACTCTCTTTCTGTCTGTTTTCTGGCTGGGAGCCTTTCAAAGGAAGCTGGTATCTTATTTTCCCACCCACACCTCCACAGGCAATATTCCACAGCTTAAATTAGATAGTGTCACGGGAGCAAGAACTGATATTGTGCATTTTCCAAAAAGTGTACAGAAAGTATTAACTAATGTATTTTGTGCATAGGTTTCTGGATAGTTTGTTAGGTACTTATGGCTATTAGGTTCTCTGTCTCTTTCAGTATTTTAGTCAATTATAAGGGAAGTATGTTTAATTAAGATTAATGTGAGTAAATTTGTCTAATCTCTCTGGGAAAGACTTCAAAATAACAAAAATGACAAAGTATGATGCTTCAACACATGTGTATCTAATAAAAGAAAACCCAGAGCAGGATCGTGCATTTTGCTTTAAACCACACACCCAATGAAATTCCTTAAATGAAATTGCAAATTTCAGTTAGCATCAATTTGAACTCAATTATATTTGCTGTTTAAAAATCACACCATTCCTGGGGCAAGATTACAATGTAATTCATTCTGTTTTATTTGCAGCGAACTTTGATATTTCACAGATTTTAGGAACAGTGAGGTCCTGCTTCTTCAGTGGATTTCCACTTTCATAATGGGGCTTTCTCCTCTCATCTGCAACCCCCTGCTCTGGAGTAAATTGGAAAGGGCAGAGGGGTCTGCAGTGGGGAGAAGGGGAAGTCATATCATGTCCCCTGGTCTGAGATAGCATCTTGCTCAGTAATTAAGCTTCACATCTAGTATATAATTGCCAATCATCCCCCCCCCGATAATCTGTATTCAAACATTCCTTGATATTTAATATACTATTCAGATTAAAATTAATCTTTTAGGCAAGGGAAATACTTTTGGGTAGGCAGCTCCATTATATAGGAGTGAGTCTCTTCAAAGTCACACAACCTAGTAAGATAATGGATTACACCTTAGCATCCAAAATGGACACTAAGCTCAAAATCTTCATGTATGAGAAATGTTTCCCATTCAACAGCATAGATTGGATTGCCAAGTAAGTCCCAGTAGTTTCAAAAGAAGAGAGTTAAGAACATGCTAAGCATCTGCATTAAAATCAACAGGGCTTTGTAGGGTCAACTATGTCTGCCTTAAACCTGATAGATCAATCAATGAAAAGAAAGATAGACAGATAGATAGGGTTCTTATGCTGGCTGAGCTTTTACTGTTACTATATGTAAGTTTGATTTTGTGCTGGTTGTTAAAATTTGAGCATGGTTTTATATTGTATAGTATTTGGGTTGGGTTGCATTTTATATAAGTTGTAAGCCACTTTGCAGACCATAGTTCTCAAAAAGAGAACCCAGGATAGATCAGATGGATTCATGAACTAGAGAAATTCAGACCAGAATGCCACAGGTCTGGGGTGGCTAACACGTGGCTCTCTAGCTGAGTCTTCACCAACCTGGTACCCTCCAGATGTTTGGGGCTACAACTTCCACAAGCCCCAGTTATGTTGGTGGAGTCTGCTCCAGATGTCGTTGGACCTAAAGCTCCCACCATCTCTGACCATTAGCCATGCTGACTGAGGCTGATGGCAGCTGGAACTCAACATCAGGAGTCACAGATTAGCCACCCATGTCATAGGAGAGAGGCATGAGAAAGTGCAAGTGGGATCCACTGTGTATCCTGAAGTAAACTAGAAGCCCTTGTTGTTCTCTGAACCAAAATGGCGAGGAAAAGGCAGGAGAGGTGGAATGGAGTTTCAGGAAAGTGATGCTTGGGAGAAAAAGAGATTACATTGAGAGTTGAGGAAAGGGGCAGGGACCACAGCTAGGTGCTGTAACTACAGAAGGACCCATCTGTAGAACTCACACAATAAAAAATAATGTTTGTGTGCATTATTTCCCTTCAAACATTTGTCTGTAAACCTAGGACAGCATCTCCCCACCACCACCACCAATTTGCTGCGAGGTGTTACTGATATAGAATTTGATAACGTTTTCTTTGAAGTTTACACATATACAAAAAGCAGGAAACTGTTATGCCACATGTAGGCAGGAACTGTGGTGCCAAGTCTCTCTCCCAATATATCATGCTGTGACTGGGGAAAGGGTGGGGAGTATTCATTTCCTTTCTCTGCTCATGGGAAAAGAAAACAGTCAAAGCCACAAGTAAGTGAACGGAGGCATACTTCAATCTTTAATGTCTCTTTTAATGGCTTGTTGCCTCAGTCCTAGAGCTTGGCTGGTAAGACTGAGTGGTTAACAAACTGAAGCCATGAGTTTGTCCACCCTGGTTTGTTCTACTGGGTGCATGTGGAAGAGGAGCCGCTCATCTTCCAAGACAATCTGGGCTACAACTAAGCTGATGGTCTTGTTGTTTAACATTTTCCAGTGAGCATGGCAGGTGACAAACTGGGATTGTGGTGACACATATGATTATTGTTTTCCCTTTTTGTGGTTGAAAGTCTATAATTGCTCTCCTCGCTCTCTCTTGGACAGTAAAATGGGTTAATGTCTTAAGCAGGAGTAGGCAATGTAATGCTCTCCAGATGTTGGGGACAACTTTCAGCATCTCCTACCATTGGCCATGCTGGTTGAGGCCGATGGGAATTTTAGTCCACAACATCTGGAATACACCACATCACCAACCCTGGACTCTTTAGGATACAGTCATACCTCAGGTTGAAGTAGCTTCAAGTTAAGTATTTTCGGGTTGCGCTCTGTGGTGACCCGGAAGGAACGGAGCATGTTACTTCCGGGTTTCACTGCTCGCGCATGCGCAGATGCTCAAAATGACATTGCATACATGCGCGGAAGTGGCAAAACGCGACCCGTGCATGTGCAGACGCACAGTCATGTCTTATATTTACTTCAGGATGTGAATGGGGTTCTGGAACAGATCCCATACATATCCAGAGGTACCACTGTACAGTATTTGGTATGGAGGACCTTGTCTTGCAGTTCCTGCTACATCAGCCAATGCTGTACAATGGAAAAGGGCTCAGAGGTCTGGGCATGCATGGTTTATAGTAGCTCAGCAGGCTTGGCCTCTGCCTCAGCCCGCAAAGTTCCTGGTTAAAGTTCTAGAGTCCCTGACAGTGGCTGAATTTTGCCAAGTATTTGTATTTTACATGGAAAATAAAACGATTAAATAAGTGACAGTTAAATAACCTTTACGTTTTCACAGTGCTGTACATACGTTAACTGCAGCAATTAATGATGATGAACAAATGCAATTTGGAAAATATTAACTGCCATAGGAAACAACATTTCATCAGTCCCATGATAAAACACTCTGCTTCGCAATATCATCATCCTTTGGAGCCAAGATACCAAAGTGTTATGAAGACACTGTTTTAATGAAGGTTGCTGTAATAGAGATTAATGCAGTGTGGGTTTATGAGTCACATCAAAAAGGATGTTATACAAGAGAGCTATAAAAGGATGAGTATAATGAAAAAGATCAATTTTTCTTCTTAAGCTGTCCTGAGCACACTAACCTGTGGTTAATCTCAGCGCTAGGCCATTAAAATTTACTTCATCTACAACACTAATTTTGAAACACGTCTGGCAAACTGCAGTTTCTTCAAAGGACTGAGGTGGTTTTCAGAATTAAAAATCTCAACAGCATTCTACTCCTAAGGCAGATATGAATGGGCTACTGAGAGGAAAGTTCAGGCTTTCCCTATGCAGACACCTTTGCCAATAAGTGGATAGTCCAGTGGAATTTCCAATATCACACTTGACAGCAGAGTCCCATCGCCATCAACAAATGGAGAATGATGGGTAGCACCTATAGACATATGTGGCCTACTCTTGGGGTTGCTATTTACTGGTAGATTATGTAGCCATCTTCAGACCTTCTCCATGCAATGGGTGGGTGGGTTTGCTATTAAGTTATGTATTCTGTGTTTTTATTTTGTGTTTTTATGTTGTACGCTGCCCTGTGATCTTCAGATGAAGGCCAGTATATAAATGTAATAAATGAGGAGGAGGAGTGGAAGAACACTGCTGGCTGTGCCCTGGTGTTGCACGCACTGCTGGTCTTGCCACTTGGAAGTTTGTGAATTTAGCATGACGACATCTACCAGGGCTGCACATTGGATTCAGATAAATCCTGGGGCTAATGGGGCCTCCCACTGCCACTGTACCGCCGCCACACGATTTCTGTTCTCATCCTGAAGTAAAGTTCTTAACCCAAGGTACTATTTCTGGGTTAGCAGAGTCTGTAACCTGAAGCATCTGTAACTTGAGGTACCACTGTATATCCTTAAAAAAATCCCAACAGAGCAGGCCAACTGAAATCAATGTACCTAACTTAGTCATTTTCATCCATTTCAATGGGTCTACTGAGCGAAGCATACAACCCTTTGTTTTCAGACTGAGCAGAATTACTCAGCCTATGAAGTGCCTAAGGCCCAGACAAACTGTTTTCCAAAGCACCAAATCAGGGCCTGAACTATATATTGTGGTCAGTGCAAATCTCTAGCACCTAAACTCCACACAATCAGGATCCTCCATCGTGCCATCTCACTTCTCCTTCTCCAGCTGTTTGGTGTATACACAGATAAAGTTTGAAAAGGGTATCTATCTGATATGAATTCACACTAAATCTAATAAATAACTTTTCTTGGCACATGAGGTGAAGAAGTTGTTGAGGTATGACTGTGGCCTATTTTTGCAACTGCAACAATCAGATCTGAACAACATTACCAGAATGGGGCTAATGGTTACTCACTGTTCAGACACAAATATGTACCTATGCATACAGTTCTCCTAATTTGTTTACTTGGAATAAGATCGATTTATTACAATGGAATTGGCTTTTCAGTGTGGCTAAAATCATTTAGCTCAAGAAACAAAAAAACTTTCAGCAACAATTTGAAAAGCTTTAAAACTGTAGCAGATCAAGGCAACTTGAGGGGAATATGTGACATGCTTTTGTGTTACATGTGATAGTTACTTGAATTTTTACTATGTTAGAAATCAGTCAGCAAAAGCAACACCAGCTGCCGGGGGTACATTTTAGTCATGACATTTCTCTGGTATGGTTGTGCAATTACACAGACTACTAACCCCATGGAGGCTAATCAATGTTTCAACATTATCTCAGAAATCTCAGAGTGCAGAAATTGACTACTTTCAAGAGTGACAGAGCTATTTTGAACTTAGGCTTTATTATAATGTAGAATACTCCATTCTCAGCATTTCAATTTTATCTGCCTCTAATTTAACAATGTCTGCCATTGTTTATGAATTGTGCATTTGTCCTCACTACTATCTGCTTTGATGTTGTGTCAAGTCTACCAGATGAATTTCACTGCTCAGAATCCATTACAAATGTTCAGAAGGATAGTGGATTGCCTCAATACTGCAACAAAAAACACCACTTTGATATATCACTCTTACTTAGTTTTGAAGTAGCTTTGAAGCCCTTGGCCATTTCCTGAATCGACTCAGGAGACCTTAGTACAGTCACCAGCATGGTCAATAGAGAACGCAAACCCAAGAATACTTTATCAGCTATTATTGGCTGGAAACACAAGGTTTATTATTAGAAAGAATGACACACTAGGCTTATTATACCAGCATGCCTCACATTCTCATTCTATTTTAAAAGGTTTTAAAAGACTCTAGCAAAATTTCAATCAACTATGCAAGTCTAACACTTGTATTGGTGAAGAGCCTGGTGATAAGAAATTTATTTGTCTGTGTATAGGAATAACTCCTTAACCATGACCCAGAGGGCTGAATTCAAAAGAAAGGATACTATTAGTCCAATTCTGTGCATAGATGGGCAATTAATTGGCAAAAGCTATGTGTCATTGTTTTGTTACTAAAACTTCCCTATGCAGAGTATGTTCTCAGGATATAGAACTACATTTTCCACACACAATATTCTCATACAAGCTCTGTATGCAGAAGGGCTCTCCATCATTGCCAGTGGGTGCTCCGATAGCATGGCAATGTAATTTTCTGAAAGGACTACAATGCTTTGATTACGCTCTTGATTTCACAAGTTGATCAGCAACCATGTGCCATCTCATCAACACTATCTCTTGTCCTGCTAAGTCTACCTCATAGGTGCCAACTCCCTGGGATCCTGAGTGCTTGAACACCCACAAAATTCCCCATGAAGGGGCCAGGCACCAGCAAATTTCAGTGCCAGGGCCATGTACATTACATGGCACCCACGATGCCATGCACCCACGGTTGCAGGGCCAAGTTTGCACTCCTGGTCTGTCACATTCATTATCACAACAATGCATCTCTGATCACCTCATACTTGAGTAAACTCTGAAATTTATTAAGTCCATGTTAATTTACTCCAGTTGCTAAACTGCATTTCCATTCTTACCATGGGGTTGTATCCAATGCTGCTCTTCTGCCTGCGCAACAGACTTCCGCTTTACAATTCTCTTCCCTCCTCTTCCCTTCTTGCAGCCCCAGAAGGATGGGGGCACCTCAAGAGCTGATTTTGGGGGTGCACAGCGGGAGGTAAGGAAGGTAAACGCTGCACCGCACAAGCACCACTCCACTCATACAGCATTGGATGCAACTCCATAGCCCCTTTCATAAATCCATCTCCATATGTTCAGTGAGTACATGATATGGGAGCAGGATAATATTTGCTAGCCACACACCCCATAGCAATAAGGGTGGCTGGAAAGGGGCCAGCATACATTCAAATGCCTCTGCATGTAGAGCTGGTGCACATGAACAGAACCAGAGGAGACTGGTTTGTTAGGGCAAATGGAGGCACTGCCCTTAACCAGCCCCACCTGCCTGCCATCTTACTTACATCCAACCCGACGGCAGGCACAGGCTGTTACCTTCCCCCTACTCATTCTTAGTGCTGCTTTTTTGGAACCCAGCAGGGAAGATGATATGGTCAATACTATATTCAGTTGGCTCTGCCTGTCATTGGGCTGTGTCTCCAGCTGTGATTAGGTTTGATTCCACCTGTTGTTAGCACCTCTGCCTTCCACCTTACCAGTCCCAATTGGCACCAGCCACCACTGAGTTGAACCCTAGTTAACTGGGGTTCTTTCCCTCTTATGTGTATGAGCCCTATGGGCACACATCTTATATCTGCTTATGTGTAGGCTGCTTTCACATTAGCAATGAGGGAAGTTTTTAATGTTTGATGTTTTATTCCATTTTGAATCTGTTGGGAGCCTCCCAGAGTGGCTGGGGAAATCCAGCTGGATGGGCGGGGTATAAATAATAAATTACTACTACTACTACTACTACCATCATCATTAGAATCCTGCCAGAAATCATGGTCAGACAGCCTGGTTGTGCATGACAAGTGGATGCACATATTCACTAGATGTGTGAGTAACTTTTTCTGAAGGACACATTCATTCTTTCTGAAAAGTTCTGCAACCCGGCAGTTTACAAAACTATATCAGTTCAAATATATTGAAAAGAAACCGTGTGTACTTTTAGGAACATTAGACATTGCCTTAGTTCAGAACTGCCTGCAGCAACAGGCAGTGGACCTCTTTCAGACAGGAGTCCTTTCTAGTCCTACCTGGAGATGTTGAGGAGTGAACCTGGGACCTTCTATAGGAAAACCATATATGCTTCCCCACTTTGTACAGAATAATATAATTTGGGGGATAGAATCTGATTCTTCCTTATTCGTCTCACAATTTGTTGAAGCCTAGGAAAATACAGTTTACTATGTGATGACATTTGTCCCCAACACTCACCTAAGGTTTTTGTGAAAGGCCACCATGCACTACTAAACCACAAGTTACTTTCACTTGAAATTTGCTAGACTAAGAGGTGCTTTTCCTACCTCACATATGGGCCTGTGAACTAGCCTGTGTGCTTCTTTACTGGAAAGCTTCTTCTGGCTAAACCAAAATGCTAACATCTGGCCTATATTCTGAGTCTATTTTTGATGGATGGGTGGGTGGATGGAGACAACTTTTCTTGCCCAATGGAATTATTCTTTCAGAAGTACATTTTGCTACTTCCGATAATTAAATTAAGTGTTCTGTTGACTCTCACTTTAGGAATGTTGCTAGTCACAAAATGTTTGATCTATGTTATCATCTGTTGACCTTTCTGGAATTTTATGATGTAAACTAGTTTCCTGAAACAAATAGAAGGAAAGCATTTTTGGACTATTTCTTTTTTTCCTTCTTCAAACAATTAATATAACCAACCAAATCTAAAACAGTTGTTTGACATGCATATTAAACCAATTTTAAGTAAAACCCTATGTCTGGCTAATTCTCCATCATGTTATGTATTTAGAGTGGGGTCGCCAATGTGGTGCCTTCCATTTATTTATGGGCACAAACTCCCATAATCCCTGATGTTGGCCATGCTGGCTGAAGATGATGAGCCTAACATCATCTGGAGGGCACCATGTTGGCTACCCCTTATTCTTAGTGGATGGATTTATGTATTGCATGCATAAAATCCAACATTAAATCCATAGCATTTCTAATTAAAAGATCTCAGGCAAGAGTGATGGAAAAGGTCCTGGAGGGGTGCTGTAGTGGAAGTACAGACGGAATAGTGTACTCCATAGAAGACAGCTTCACATGCACACATTTGTTTCTAAAGTGAGCAATGGTTACTGAGAATTAAGACATTTGTTCATTTTATTGCCAAAACTGAATGGCTAATTTACCCATCACTGTGAGTTTAGGATGAAATCCGCAACACACTTATTTAATAACAAAGTCAGTGGGACCACATAGAAGTAAATAGGTTGCAGGTTGCAGATTTAGATATTTTGGCTGAAATCCTCATAGTTTTTTAATGTAATGCAAACCATTTTAGGATGGGGATATTAATGTTTTGGCCAATGTGTTGGTGTCTTCCTTTGGAGAGACTTGAGAAATGGATTCACTTCAGACAATGTGTTCAAATGATGGTGACGTAACAGGAAGACCTCTGTGCAGGTATATATGAGAAAACCTATGTTCAAAATGTAGTGAAATTTTCAGAAAGAATGGAGATTCTACAGCAGTTATGAAGCAAGGCGAAAAAGAACGGAAATGTCTTGAATAAAAACCATGCACAGAGCCAAGCATTAATAGCACTGAATGCAGTTCCTTTATGGATTCTCATATGAAATACCTCAACAATTAGAGGGGACTGTTGATCATTCTTACACATCTGAGGAGCCAATCTTGGGTACATCATGATCCTTACATGCTTCAAGTTACATTACTTGTTAATACGATCCGTGCTACCCAACAGGAGCTAGCTGTACCCAAATAATGAGCATATCGTTGCCTTGCTTACACTGTTCTAATAGCCATTGACCTTTTGAGAAATACTCTAAGCCCATTATTGCTAATACATCATGCCAAAAAAAGTATTTCTATAAGAGCCCAAAGTATAGAAACTGGGGCAACATACGTATGTACACATGGAATAACTGCCATGTCAAAAGGAATAGCTAACTGGCATAACATTGCACTCTGTGAGGCTCTTTAAACGGAATAAATTACAATGTGTTTTCTGAAGATATGCCCAGTTTTGAGCAAACAAAAAGAACAGCAGCCTTAAAACCCTTACCTGCCAAACAGAGTTTGATGGAAAACAGGCCTGGAGGAATCCTCCCAATATCTGAGCCAAAATATTAAAGCACAGAGATAAAAGATGTCCCATTTTACTGTAAAATGTCAGCCAGTTCTTGCTTTAGCCCATGGATACTGAAGATTAGTTATAAACAGAGGCCCTGATCCAACAACAGTAATATCCTCTCTCTCTCTCTTTCACACACACACACACACACACACACACACACACAGCCCTCCCAAAAGAAGAAGTTCCCACTCAATCCTCAGTGTTGCAAATTTGAAAGTAATCTGCTGGGTCAGGAAGGATACATTCCTTGTCTTCCTGCCATTCCCCCCCCCCCCCCGTTCTTCTTAAATGATGTGTGTTCCTTATCCTCCTGCTTTTATTAACACTCATCTAAAAGGTGGTCTGCAGTATTGACTGCTTGGCCTCTCTGACAGCTCTCAGTGCTTCCAAGGCAGAGTCAGTAATTCCATGAGCGGAGCAGTTACCAGGCCGGCACAGCTTGCTGCAGCCCTTGGGATTTCCTCAAGCAGCAGAAGTTCATTCTGCAGCGATTGTAGCCACCATACATTCAGGTTCACCCTGTAAACCTAAGAATAGTATTCTTATGTTTTGAGAGCAGGCATAGGAATACAATACGGACCACACAGCACCAATTCCAGATCTTTCTATGAAAGGAATAACTTTTAAAAAATTCAAGTAAACATTGTAAATTGGTGTGTAGGATTTTATAATATTTATATGCACTGGTTGTTTTGTTTTTGTTTTTTTAAAAAATCCCAATTCTTTATCTTATTTAGGAATATTAGCGAGCTGGATTTTTTCCCCAGCAAGATGACAGCATTGTTAGTGCAAGAGCTTTTCCATCATGCAATAATGCAGTTGAAACAGATCACGATACCTTGTAAAAAGCATGGCTGTAGGGCAAGGTGTACGTCATGGCTAAAAATTGGCCACTGTTTCTTTAATACAAAAGGTACTGAGTCAGCATGAGTCAGCGGCCTACAATGAATTGGCAAAGCCTGCATGTCTCATGCAACCTTTTACCTACATATGCCTGTATATATAGAGTGGTCATTGATTGTGTAGGGTTGGGTTGGTTGGTTGGATGGATGGATGGATGGATGGATGGTAGAACGTTGGCTGAGTTTGGTGTGTGTAAAAGCTGCCGGTCGCGGTTGGAGAAGACATTTTTTAAGAATAAAAGCAGCATTCTGCAAAGTACTATTTCTCAATTACTCTTTGTGCCAACTAGGGTCTGAGGACCAGGCAAAGGAGGTCAGAACCTTTTCTTTTTTCAAACACTGACAGTGTATAGTGGTTAGAGTATCAGACTGGGATTGGGCAGTCAGGTTCAAATGTTGTCAGGGACTGGCTGGATGAGGAGGAGTGGTGGAAGCTGCCTGACAAAGAGCCCCCCAGGGAAAGGATTTGGATCCCGGATCCTGGTGGTGGGAAACCGGCCACAGCCCAGAGGAGAGGATGATCTGGGAAGTACTGGAGGCAGGGAGCTTGAAGGATGGTGAAGAGGAGGAAACAGGCAGGTGCACAGGGTAGGGACAGGAATGAGACTTGGCAGTTCTACCACAAAGCCTCTCTGGCAGCTTCTCTGCTGACATCATGTGAGCCATCTCCCTCAGAACGAGGCGTCTATTGCATGTTGCCAAGCAGAGCCAGGCAGACACAGAGAGGGTCCCTTGGAACTCACCGTGGATGGAGGGAGGAGCCTGACACAGAGGGACAGGAAGTGAAGGGGGAGTTACAAGTCAGTCTGGGCTTCATCTAGACAGGAGCAACCCTTAGAAGTCTCCTTGTGTTCTTTGCTCGGCTTCCTTAATAAAACCAAGTGCTTCACTCTCTTTCTCTGCGAATGACCAGTTCTCCTTGTCGGCTCCCTGACAATCCCTACTCAGCCATGAAGCACCATTTTTGAACTTGAGCCAGTCACTATATCTCAGCCTAAACTACCTCACTGGAGTGTTGTGAAGGTAACAAGTGACTTAAACTCTTGAGAGGAATGAAATAAATAAGTGTTACAGAAGTGGTTGAAATGCAGTTTAGCACAAGTGGGTTCAATGTCTGTTTCCGCAATGGGGCCTTTCCCGCTCTCTTTCCTCCTAGCAGCCCCCTACATGCTGCCAAAAGCTGCTCTGGAAGATGGAGAGACCTGAAATTCAACAAGAAAATAACTGAAATCCAAAAAGAACTATTCTACTGAAAAGCTGGAGAGGATTTAATAAAAGAAATCCTGTGGTGAAGCAGAAGTACTAATTAACAGATTAATATATGTAATCCAGGTTATGATGAGTTTAGAATCAGAGCATAAAAAGAGGTGTCAGTAAGACAAGTGAACAAGTTTGCTCAAATATGGCTTAAGATGCAACGTAAATCTTACTAATATTAAGAAGTTCTTAGGATTTATGCATAGGCACAGAAGGGTTTCTTCTTATATAGTTTGCTGAGCACCCCAAGAATATTAAATGCACTTTGCATTTTTAAAAAATGAATCACTGTCTAAAGCAGTGGTGAGAAACCTTTGACCCTTCAGATAGTGTCGGGCTACAATTGTCATGACTCCCATAGTGCCTTTGGGCTCAGGCCCGGGATGCCAAACTCTGGGAGGAGATTATGTGGAATGGGAGGAGGAGACTGGAGCAGATGGAAGTGCTTCCATTGCCCCAAACACAACTGGCTCCAATGCTGAGACAGGAGTCCCAGCTCTCTCTCTCCTCCGGAGGAGCAAGTCCTGTCAAGAGTCCAAGCAGCTGCCTGGGGTTGTTAGCATCTGTCTGCCTCCGGAGACAATGGAGGAGAGCACCTTTGGGAGTGAAGTCAAACTGCTGGAGAGTTACAGTTACTGTTGCTATAGAGACCTATGGGAGAGACATGTTCCAGCTGGAGCAGATGAAGGCATCCGGTTGTGCTGCTACAGCTGCACCATGGCATTTCTTCCTTCTGCACTCCTTCCAGCAGTCATTTCTCTTCTGGTTACTGCTGTGGATACACAACCTGACTGTCTCCAGGCACTGCAGTCGTCTGCAAGGGATTCCCACAGGGCAGAGTTCATGTTGCCAGCCTTCGTGTCACTTTTGCAATGCAAAGTTGGTCTGTCAATGAGCCTAGTGCCTGAAGCCCCATGGATGGGGATCCTGCTATCTTCCATTCTGTACACATGACCAAGCCAGCATAGACATCGTTAAGACAGGAGTGTGAACTTATTGAGAATGTGGGCGTGGAAGAGCACATATTTGTTTCAGACTCTGTCCTGTCATGTGATGCCCAAAATCTCCCTGACACAGCACATATGGAAGGTATTGAAGCATCACTCCTGATGGTTTTAAGTTGCCATGACTCACTTCCATAAAGCAGCATGCTCAGCACACAAGCCTGGTAGACCTTCATCTTGGTTGGTTAGTATTGCAGCGAGCTGAATGCTCTGACACAGCTTTAGCAAGCAGTCATTGGCACATCATTTGGCAATCCTCTTCCATGATCCTTTCTCAGTTCAGTAAGTGTCTTTTCACAAGGTGCACACTTGTAGTTCACAAGAGCCTTGTGCGTCGCTGCAGTAACATGCTCCACATCCTTTATGCCAGCCTCATATCAATTTGGAATCTGTTGCTCTCTTTTGTCAAAGGAGGACACAGCTGTGTTGTAAGCTGCCTCTTCGATATACCGTATTTTTCGCTCTATAAGACGCACCAGACCACAAGACGCACCTAGTTTTTGGAGGAGGAAAACAAGGAAAAAAATATTCTTAATCTCAGAAGCCAGAAAAGCAAGAGGAATCGCTGCGCAGTGAAAGCAGCAATCCCTCTTGCTGTTCTGGCTTCTGGGATAGCTGCGCAGCCTGCATTCGCTCCATAAGACGCGCACACATTTCCCCTTAATTTTTATGAGGGAAAAAGTGAGTCTTATAGAGCAAAAAATACGGTACTTCCACAAGCTTCAACACTGCTCCTGGGGCAGTTCAGTGGAGCTTGTTTGATGGAATTGGAGAAGCATTCACAAAGCTGTTCTGGCAGTGATGATTCAATGTCACATTTTCTGCTTTGTTCTATGGGCCCTCTTTGGCTGGAAATGGATCTTGCTTGTTATCAGGGAGTGATCCATTTCACAAGCAGCACTGTGGTAGCTCCATGCAACATAAACACAGTACAGTGCCAATTGCCTGGTGATTTCCCCTCAGTTCAAATTGGGGTCATGGAATAGGGAAGAGAGTCTTTAACCTAACCTTCTGCCACCACATGGGTGTTCCATCTTACCCAACCTCATCCACCACTAGCTCATGGGACAGTTTCCAAAGACCAGTGTGAGCACAGAATAGCACATCAGAATTGGCCCTCCAAGAAGTTTCTTCCTTGGGTACTGAAACACAGAAAAAACCCTGATACATACCAGTACATATATATTGCTTCAGTGAATGCCAAGTGAGTACAGAAAAAATAACAAACTAGAATTTATTTTTGTTTTCTAAATACAGTGGTACCTCGGGTTACATACGCTTCAGGTTACAGACTCTGCTAACCCAGAATACCTCGGGTTAAGAACTTTGCTTCAGGATGAGAACAGAAATCATGCTCCAGGAGGCCCCATTAGCTAAAGTGGTGCTTCAGGTTAAGAACAGTTTCAGGTTAAGAACGGACCTCCGGAACGAATTAAGTACTTAAGCCGAGGTACCACTGTATATTGCTCTAACTCAGGAATGGGAACCTGTGGTGCATCAGATATTGTTTCACTACAACTCCCATCATCCCTTACCATTGATCTTGTTGGCTGAGGCTAATGGGAATGTGAAGGATACAGGTTCCCCACCTGTGCTCTTCATTATTGTAATGAGGACTTGTAAGACCTAGTTGTTTTGCATATAGTACCAAATTGCAGTATACACCAGACCCCCTCATTATTGCCAAGTACTAGAAACAGCTCTGTAAAACCCTTGACTAGCAGAGAGTCATAAAGATTTCTGAAGCCATTCCACTAGGTTTTCACCTTCTGAGGAGTGACATCATCCAGTTTGGCTGATCTGGCTTAAACATAATCACAAATTTCACAGGTCAGGCAAGTAAAGCAAGGTGATGGCATTTTTAATGTGTGTGCTTTCTCGGTTTATGACTGAAGGTAGGTGGGCAGCTGCTATTTCAGGGGCTCATCTGTCCGTCTGGAGTTCTTTGTACTACTATGAAACTAAATGAGAACATTGTAAACTCCCCCCTCCACTAGAAATATAAATATTTTCTTCTCTGGGAAAGACTGCTGCCTAGTGTAACAGGAAGTGATCTAATATTTCATTTATTGGTCTAATATTGCTGAAAGGTTTGATTTTAAATTGGATTGTCAGCAAATTCACTAGGCATGGGGTGTTAGGAATGAGGAGGAAGGGCACAGTCTTTCTTTCCCATATTGTTCACAAGTTCATAAGTAGGACAGAATTATTGTTCAGTGAGGTTCTTTGATATAGGTTGGGGTAGCCAACATGGTGCGCTCCAGAGGTAGTTGAATTACAACTTCCATTTGTCCCAGCCAGCATGCAGAGGGCACGAAGAAGCATAGTCAGTTGTCAGTGAAGTTCACTCTTTATTCAAGGAAATGGCATGCAACTCAGCAGCACTTTCCAGCAGGTAATGCCCCATAGATCAGTAGCCAGGACTGAGGGCCTTCCACCCCTTCTAAGGCTCCTCCTCTCCTGGATGTTTCCCAAGTATCCTCAAACTGTGTCTGCACACCTCTGGCCTCCGTTTGGCTCTCCTCACTATCCTGCATGTTGTGGGAGACCAGGGGTGAGGGGAGCTTGTCGCAGCCAGAGATTCTTCCAGGGATTCTTCAGCAGTCTCTTGACCCTTCTCCTCTGCTTCATCCTCGGAGTCTGAATTGCTACCTGTCACAGGTTCTTCCTGCTCACTAAACCCTGTTGTTCCTTCAGTATCTAGCACCTCCTCCCAATCTCCCCCCCCCCATGACCTCTCTTTTGTGCCCCACCACCAATTCCTGGACTATGAGACTTCCTCCTCTGGGATTTCCCTTGGGGGTTCCCCAGCTGGAACCTCCCACCACTCATTGTCCAGCTGTAGTCCAAAAATATATGAATTTTTGGTTCAGTCGAGACTTTGTGTCCCTAAATCTGTAATCATAGGACATTTTCCACAGATGAATCTCTGCTAAAAAGTTCATGGAAAATACAGTCTACATAAGACGGTTACCATAATGCCATAACATATAATAATAATTCTATAACACTGACAGTTCAACAGTAAGCAGGAAATTTAAAATATATCCAAAATTCCGAAAGAACATAAAAAGGATAAATGGACAATTCTTAAAATTTTCAATATCCAAGCCCAACCCCCATGCAGACATGCATTAAAAACCTGGACTGTATGTCCTTTATGTCTCGAGACAGGTCGTGTATTCATAGCAGTGACCAAGGAGGAATGGCCACTAGGAAGAGTGCAGAGAGAAGAAGCACTGTGGTAGCAAAGAAGAAGAAGAAGAGTTTGGATTTGATATCCCGCTTTATCACTACCCTAAGGAGTCTCAAAGCGGCTAACATTCTCCTTTCCCTTCCTCCCCCACAACAAACACTCTGTGAGGTGAGTGGGGCTGAGAGACTTCAGAGAAGTGTGACTAGCCCAAGGTCACCCAGCAGCTGCATGTGGAGGAGCGGAGACGCGAACCCAGTTCCCCAGATTACGGATCTACTGCTCTTAACCACTACACCACACTGGCTCTCAAAGCACTGTGGTAGCACTGTAGCAGCAAAACCAGATGCCTTCATCTTCCTGAACTGCAACTAAACATGTCTATCCTGTATCAGTCTCTACAGCCACAACAGGTGCTGTAACTCACCAATGGTTTGACTTCACCTCCAAAGGCACACTCTTCCATGGTCTCCCGAGAAAGACGGATGCCAACAATCCAACAATGTCCTTCATGTAAGAGCTACACTGCTTCTGTGAAGAAGGCCCTCCTCTCATTCCCATGTCTGGTGGGCACACAGGAGAGAACTGATTTTTAGGAACCGGCTCCTTTGAAGGAAAGGACTCTTAGCAGTGTGCTGTACTTTTTTTTCTCCTTCTGCATTTTAGTAAATACCATATATATATATATATACTGTTTTGATTCCATAGGTAATTTAATTAATTTTTAACAATAACATTCTCTATGTTTTAGTTACGTGTGATTTATTTGTATTTGCTTTAACTTTTGTGAGCTTCCTTGATTTCTGGGGGAAAGGTGGGATATAAATAAAAAATCAAATAAAATAAAAGCTCTTGATTAAAAGTGGGTTCAGCTTAGGAAATCAAGTAGCATCATAAAAGGTTTCCACTTCTGGTCTCGCCCGCCCCGCCCCCCTCAAATGTATTAACCTGACAGCTATTTCAACAACCACTAAATTTAACTTGCTAATTTTCTAATTTACAAAATATGTTCAAAATAAAATTAGACATTTCCCCCGATAGGCAGGATATTAATGCTTCCTCTTGCATTGGGAGGAAGCAGCTATTTTTCCATCTTTGAATGTTCTTAGAATGTTTACTTCAAAACCTCCGGGGACTCTGCTCATCTTCTAATTGCCTCTCCACGCCCAAGCATCTGGATGTACAAAGCGCTATTTACCAGCTCTCCCAAGCCTTCTCTTCCCTTGCCCCCCCAAACACATGTTAAATGTTTTGCTATCTCTAAAGATTCAATGGAAACAAAAACAAAAAAACTTCATATTTGAGAGGCAAACTGTGCAGCCTAGGAAGACAGTTTATACAGAAAGGAAGTGCTGTGCAAAAGTATGGAAAGTGCCCTAAATATGCTTTTCTTACCGGGCTTGTATAAGCTGGATGAAGAGCCAAACACACAAACTGGGGCTGCACACATATGGCCACAGGGTGGTATTCAACTAAGCTTTACTCAGAATAAAAGGTAAAGAGACCCCTGACCATTAGGTGCAGTCGTGGCCGACTCTGGGGTTGCGGCGCTCATCTCGCTTTATTGGCCGAGGGAGCCAGCGTACAGCTTCCGGGTCATGTGGCCAGCATAAGTAAGCCGCTTCTGGCGAACCAAAGCAGTGCACGAAAACGCCATTTACCTTCCCGCTGGAGCAGTACCTATTTATCTACTTGCACTTTGACGTGCTTTCGAACTGCTAGGTTGGCAGGAGCAGGGACCGAGCAACGGGAGCTCACCCCGTTACAGGGATTCGAACCGTCAACCTTCTGATCAGCAAGTCCTAGGCTCTGTGTTTTAACCCACTGCGCCACCTGCGTCCCTTTACTTAGAATAGACCCATTGAAATTAATGACCATGACTAAGTTGGGCCTATTACTTTCAATAGGTCTACTCTCTTAGTCTAACATACCTCACAGGTCTGTTGTGAGGATGAAATGGGGAGGAGGAGAACTATGTACCCCACCTTGAGATCCTTGTGAGATAAAGGTGGCCTATGAACAAATAAATGTACTTTCCCAATGAAATACATTTGGATTTACTATGAACTATCTTGTCATGATGGCACATTCCCTAGGATTTGCAACAATATTCAGGCATGAAATTGCGAACTGACATATCCTTAATATTATCGCCTTGGCCACTTTGCTTCAGTGATTCAGTTCTGTGCATGCAATGAAGCCCACAATTCACTGTAGTTCACTTAACTTGACCAAGTATATTAATATTACATAGGAAGAGTATTATGACAGAGACAGTAGATGAAGTTGCTTCTCTCTGATCTGCTTTCCACATTGCTTTTGGATGTAGAAAGGACACATTCAGGTAACTTTTCCTTCATATTTTTTTGTATTGTAGATCTCTGCCCTGAAAGAATTGTCACAAGGTAAGACTGTCAGGAGAAAAAAATTTCATTGGGTCTTCAGGATGTGGTCAATAAAAAGAGCCTGATTCATACACTGCCTGAGTTCCATGGAAGGTTCACTACAATCAGGTTCCACAGCAGTCTGGTAATATCTATAGAATTGAACCATTTGAAGTTGCCAAATTATGCAGCATCTTAAATTATGTGATTATGCCAGCATCAATTGTCCCTGGGAGCTGAACAAATAACATAAGCCGCCTGCCCTGAACTACATCAAAATTAAAGTGAGAATCAAATGCCATTGGGGTGATGAATTAGTAGCACCAAGAGTTCATTAAAATGATAATTCCTAATAGAAAATAAAATACTTGAAGCTCACTCAAATCTGAGAAGAGAATCAATTTTATGAGCATCCTCCCATGCACCAACAATTATAAAATAGATTCTCTCAAATATCACGTGGGAAATAAAATTTTCATGGTGGGAGTGAAAAAAGAAAGAGGTTATGGTACTGCCACTTCTAATGGCAAGCCTCGTCCCTAAGTAATAGATAGTATCTCCTCTCCGGAGAATTTTGGTGAACTGGTTCCTCAGTCCCCCCATTTCTCTGCTGACAGATAGGCTGAGGAATTTTGAGATGCCATTTACACACAGCTCTAACTAGAACACCGAGCTGTTCCATATTTATATCCTTGAATAACTCACGCATCTGTGCCAATGATTCGCTAACTTGTTATTTGGCATTGTATACTCTGCTTTCCATCATCTTTCAAACAAACTTGTGGTATATTATGCTTAAAATCCTAAAACAAACTTTTGATTTTCTTCACGGAGCTTGTTTCTTCTTACAAAACCTGTGATTTCATTCTTTGCTAATATCGGCTAAACCCATGCTTCATTCAGGTATTTATTTAGGATCCCTTACCAGATGTGCTTCTTTGGGCACATGGGACAAATTTATATTCATGTGCTTCTCTGATATGATTCATGCCAAGTTTCAGTCCAATCCAACTTTCTTTAAAAATAACAATAAACCTTTCCCTAGGTGCCTTGGGTCATGTAGTTACAATGTAACTATATAATGTGCAATAAACCCTATGCTAAAATAAATAACCCAATTTTAAATAGTAAAACGGCCACAAAACTGAAGTCTATCTGAAAACTATAGCCCACAAAGTAAACATTGCTGAGGTCTGATCACTGAAAACTAGCCATGAAATTTTTTACACACATTTAGAACAACCTGCACGTGCAGTGAAAGGGCTATTACTGTGTTGCTGGATCCCCAAGAGGCAATTTAGTGTAAAGGCAACATTATTACATCAGTACAAGAAAGCTTAACCTTGAACTACCCTCACGACATTTTCCATCCCCACCCTTTAATAAGGTCTTGCAGCCAAAACCCCATCTCAGATCTTTGTCCATTTCTGATCGTATAGAAAGCAAAACACATTTCTTGCAATTTCACAGTGGCCTCATTCACAGTCCGGCTTACCATGAGATGCAAACCAGGCCAGTGTGAGTCCACGTTCATAGAAAATGCCTTCTTTCTGTGAATTCAATTCCAGATTGAAGCATATGTGTGAGCCACCCACTGATTTGTCTTCTGATGCAGCTAAATCACTCACACCATGAGACTTGGTTCCATTTATGCTGACTATGGCCTTATGTCTCGGTATGGGATATTGCTATGAAGTAGTGCTATTTTCTACAGACGTATGCCCATTATAAATATGCTGCTGTCCCTCAGTGGGAGGCATGGGGTTCTGGTTCATATTTCCTCTAGTAGTGGTATTAGGGTATGGTTGGTAGGTACATGATACTACCACTTTGCTGAAGCTAAGCAGTGTATGTCTGGATCAGTGCCTGAATAAGGAACCGTGTGTGTGTGTGTGTGAGAGAGAGAGAGAGAGAGAGAGAGAGAGAGACTCTTAATGAGTGAACTTGGATATGTATCTATAAAGTACCGGTATATGCTCTTCTCATTTTGATGTTCCTGGGGCCCATGAGATCACCCTTAATCTTTTTAATAACCAGAAACTAACTTCAGCAGTTTGTCCCATGTTGGGCAGAGATTCCTGCATAGCAGAGGGCAGAACCAGATGACCGTCAGAGTTCTTTTCAACTCTGCGATTCTATGGTCTTTGTAAAAGTGGACAGACAAAAGCTCTGCCTTGATTCCTTGAGGTACACAATGACAGTCTTTTCAGAACCCTGTAAAATGCTTTGTTGCACTTTCTGAATTGGCCACTAGCTAATATACCATCATAGGTTGGTAATGCTTTGCTCATAATCTGGCATGTGTACATGATTAGAGCTCCTACAATCAGGTGAATGTGAAAGCAGGCACAGAATGTTCGTTAGGGTGCCATACATTGATTAAAACACTTTGGGGTTTTTTATTGTAATTTTATGTTGCTTTGACCAAGTCTGCCCCAATACTTTTGCTGCCTGAGACAAAAGACATGATGTACATCCACATACACCCATTCCACTTACAGAATCCAACCACATTGGAATTTGAATACAGTAGGCCCGCAACTCACGTGGGGATCACATTCCAGGGAGAGCACATAGCCAAAATTGTGCATAGTCAACCAAATTGGTCGTGGCGGTTGGGATTGCCAAAGTCCCACCCCCCAGATGCCCGTCCCCTTTCTTTTCTTCTCTTTTGGCCAAGCATGCAAAGCTGAATGTGCACAAGTTACATATGCCTAAGTTGTGAGCCTATTGTATTACTTAAATATTGGTGATGGGACAGCAACCTCCACTGTACTTGAGGGTAGCTGGCTAGCTGGCTAGATAACAGAGCTAGTTAGCTTTAAACGGTAGTGTTTGCTGCCATCTCCTCACATCTGCCAGCTGAGGCACTTGCTTTACTCTGCCTGACAGAACCAGTCCTGGCTTTGAGTCCCTTGAAGAACAAGCAGGATATAAATGCCATACATACATACATACATACATACATACATACATACATACACACATACCTACCTACCTACCTACCTACCTACACTATACAATTAAAACAGTATCATACCACTTTAAATAGTCATGACTTCTCCCAAGGAATCAGGGTATTTGTGCTAAGAATTATCAGGATACCCCTATTCCCCCTCAGAAAGCTACAATCTCCACCAGATTTCCTTGGGAAGAGAGATTAACTGCTAAACCACTCTGAGAACTGTAGCCCCCTGAGAAGAACAGGGTTTTCTAAACAACTCTTAAAAATCACGTTCCACACAGCATTCACAGCAGGAATGGACAAGACATTGCATTTTCCCTGGTACAAAATACAGTTAATTTCTAGCCCAGTATCAGCATCCAGCATGGTGGGACATTTTCCAATAGCCACGTACCCCAGCAGGACACACCAACACCAATTGCTATTTGGGCTTTGGAGCAGCAGCACAGACTCGCCCCTCCCTGGTTCACTTGCACACAGGCTGACTCAGTCGTGGTATTAGGAGTATGATGGTCAAGCAGCTGCTTAGGTAACAACCCATTACAACATCACCAAGTAACCTCTCTCACAAGCAAAGGGAAGGCTGGCAGCAGAAGAAGTGCTGTTTTGGGTAGGGGCAGTGTAAGGGAGCCTGCCCAGGGCCACCCAAAATCTGGAATCAGACCCAATTCATTTACTGCTGAAAAAAGGTGATACCTTTGCAACAGAAGTGCAAAAACCTGAGAGTAACCACCGGCACTCTGTGTAACAACTGGGTAATAACTGCACTTTTATTGAATTAAAACAAAACCTGATTGACCCATATGCCAATAAAGTAATCACAGACTGTGCCAAAACACTTTAACTTTATGTCAAGTCTGATATAAGCATTTCAAAGCATGATATAGCCCATTTTCCCCACCAGGTTACAGAACCAGCCCTTGAGCCTATAGGGACCAGATGTGAATAGGGGCATTTGTTTAAACTCTTAAAATGTGACAGACAGCATTGAGTGAAAGAGGGGGGGACCAGCCCCTAAAATACGTGTTCTTTTTCACCTTGTAAATATCCCATTTAACATTCATTGCTCTCTTTTAAAAAACACATTTATATTTAGCTTTCTGCTATTGCCATGAAATGAATAGATAAATCATATCTAGACATCCATTCCAGAATCCAACATCAACATGAATGGTCCTGTGCAAACCAGCACTAAAATGTGCAGCAGGACAGGCTAGAGAGCACCCAAGGTGTCAGACACTGAGGACACAGCAAAATTAAATAAATGTAAATGTAGAAAATAATAATAAAGTGCATGCTGGGGGAGAGTAGTACACCAAAAAAGCAAATCACAGAAAAAGAGAGGTGAAGGCCCCAAACAGCTGATGCATATAATGACTGGGGATAACAACCTACAGTCTTCAAGCAAATACCAAGTGGAAGCTTTTGACAACATTTGTTTTCTGAAATGGCAATTCCGTTTATTTATTTTAACATAAATAGCAATGACTCAACATCTGCAATTTGTTTCATTAGCACTTGGCTTGAGCAGACTGTCATCATTTGAATACAAAATCCAAACATGTGCATAACTTTCCCCGATCAAAACCTTACCAAAGCTTCATATATTTTGCCTGCCTGTATATTATTTTTCATGGCAAAAAGCCCCCAAAGTGACAGAGTGTTGCTGATATAGGATCTCCCATTAAAGAACAGGAAATCAGAGGCACAGAAAGGCAATTTGGCAGCTGTGGCACAGCGAATGCGGCACTCTACTAGATACCAGATGTGTGACAAAAACATTCACAGCATTCTGAGCCTTTCTGAAGAAAGCGTTGTACCCACAATTACTTAATCTTAAGAACTCCCCTCCATAATTCTTCCAGTATCCTCACAAACATTCTCTTTGCGTCCCTTCAAAATGCATTTCACATCCAGGGATGGGAGAGTAAATGGATTTAGTTAGCATTCAAGGGCAAATTTACCTAATTCTCACTTTTCAAAACCATACGTGAAGCAAAATATGGGCAGCCTTCAACATTTGCACTTCTCTGAATTTTGCAAAGCAGGTCTCCAGCCAAATAATGTGTACACAAATGCATAGACTGAGATAAAGTGTGCATAAAAATGCATATATTACTGAAAATAACATACAACAATGCATTAGGGAAATTATGAATATTAGGGGAAATGTGCTTTGCAAAAATGTGTATAGTAGTCAAAATAAAAATCTGTATATCAGAAGAAATGCATGTTAGAATGCTGATGGAATTTTGTAAGGACTTTATTATTTACAAAAATGGCAAAGTGATGATGATAATGATTGGGAAAATGAGAAACTAAGAGAACGAAACTGACAGATTTTCCCATCCCATCACTCTGTCCTCTACCACTCCTCATGCTCCAGGTAGTTCTCTCTCAAAGAAATGTCATATTGTTAAACTATTTTACAAAGCATTTATGGGATTCTTCTGTTATGAGTCCACTACAGAGGACTTATGATGAATGATTATGTTTGCACCGATCAGTTTTTATCTGAATCAAACAGAACCCTATTATAATGCACAGTATGCAGCTAATTTCTGGTCCCTGAATGTTCTCTTCTAGGTGTAATTTATTTACGGTATTGCCAAGTCATCTTGTAACTGTGTTATGCCTTCAGGGTCACATAGAATCATGGAAACTATAGGACAACACAACCCTTAGAATACAACAAGTGTGCAGAAGCCTCCCATTGTAAGGTAGGGGTTCTGGGGAGAGGCTAATCCATTTAAACAGGTTCATGAAAGCCTCTCCCCAATTAACTATGCCCCACCTGGCTGGAATTCCACCTAGCCTTTGGCTCATCCTTCTAGCCTTCTCCAGCCAGGTAGCCTCCAGGTGGTGTTGGACTACAATTCCCATCAGCACTAGCCAGCATGACCCATGTTCAAGGGTGATCGGAGCAGCAGTTCAAAATATATGCAGCGCTCCAGGACATGGAAGGCTGACATATGGTAAGCAAGAAGGTATAATGAATTAAATACATATTCTTCCCCTGTTTACTGTTGCTTCCATTTGGCTCCCCTACCTCTTTTGTGAACCCCGAGTCAAATTTTAGAATGCAAAGATTAACAAAATAGATATCAGAAAGAAGCTGTCAGTAAGGCAGATCATTCACACTCACGTTTTCCTGATTGAAATGGTTAGAAATAGCAGGACATGACAAATTCCACAAATGCAACACTTAGAGGCAGTCCCTTTTTCAATGGTACAATAGATGAATAAAAGTTAGAAGGTCTTAAATGTGTAAAAATGAAGAGTGAGAGCCAATTCTCAATATATGGCTGGTAGCAGAAAGGCCCCTCCAAGGCAGGTGCTCTGAAGTCCAGAGTCAGTTACCAGGTTTGTATTCATATTTATTTATGGCCTTATTACAGATTACAATAACAAAGTATTAAAATGCAAAATCCATATATACATTTACTAGTAAAGTAATAAAAGGTCTGCTTCTTTCACCAGGAGTAGGCTACAAAGCTTTCTCCCTACTGCACTCTCTTTATTCTGGCATGTGTCCAGAGGGGCAGCAGACTCCAGCTTCCATAAAGAAGAATGAACATATTGCACATTTCACTGTAAGCTAACTTTTCTCATCGTTCCTTTGGTGAAAGCACATCTTAACTCACACCTATGACAGGTGGCAGCCCCTTTCTATGGTTTTGCTGAACACCAGCTGTTTGCAGAAACAATGCTGTGCAAAGCTTCAAGATACTGAATGGACCAAAAAAAAAGCTTATAGTACAGAACTCCTACGATATTCTCATAATACGGGACACACCTCACATTTAAAGCCCACAACTCCCCCCCCCAAAAAAATAAATAAATCCTGGGAACTCCAATTTGTTAAGAGTACTAGGAATTGTAGTACCATGTAGGGTAAACTTCAGTTCCCAGGATTCATTGGGGGAAGTCATGTGCTTTAAGTGTGTGGGGTGCATGCTGCCTTGGTCCCATTGAGCTCAGTGGGGCTTATTTCTTAGTAGAATGCCACAAGAATTAATCTGCTGGAACTCATCTAGGCACCACTACCAAGAAGGCACTGTTCTCTGCACTTCAGCCCAATGAAACATATGGAGTAGGACCTCCTGGCACCTAGCAGGCTCATATGAAAGGAAACAGCTCTCAAGCTACGCAGATTCTTACCTAAACCATTCAAATTTATCAGCCATTGGTGCTTGTCATGGCCATTCAATCCTCTTGTCACTCTCTGAAATGAAATGTGATGAAAACATCTGTAGTGTGACATTTTATTTATTTTTCCATTTCTCCCCACATCTTTTCAACGGCTATGCTGATTATGCACAGATATCAGAATCTCAGTTAAACATTTCAAGTCTTGAACACAAGCTGTTTGCTTTAAGACATACATTGAAGTTGATATATTTTTAAAGCAGAACAAAAACATTTAGCTGTTGTATTGCTGATGCCTGGAAACAATACCACTTAAAGGAAATGAGTTTCTTGTTTTTGTTTCTTTCTTTAAAAAAATTTAATGTTTTAAATTTTCATTAAAATCCACATTTCTTGTACAAATTCCAAAACCAAACTGAATCTATTCCAAATAAATATTAGCCACCTTGTTATTTTAACCTTAAATTATCCACAAGACTTGACATGACACCAGATGTAAAGCATTTGCTTGCTTTCAATTTTAATTAATCCAGCGATTCAGCCAGTTTGAATCTGCATGTGGCAGAGAAACCTTCCCACACCTGATCTCCTTCTGATGTCCTGGACTACAACTCCTATCAGCTCCAGCCAGCATGACCAATGGTCAGGGATGATGGAAGTTGTAGTCCAAAACATCTGGAGATTAGGGAAGCCTTTCTATGCTCCATTGCCATTCAAAGGTCAACACATCACCAGTTCAATACTACCATCTCTGAAGGCACACAGAAAGTATATCTTGTGATGATGAAAAAATGCCAAAGCCTCAAGCTAACCATTTTCCAAAAGTCACATCAACATCAGAGTGCCTTCAGACACCTAATCTCTAGGTTAGATTACTGCAATGTGTTATACATAGGGCTGCCTCTGAAGACAGTTCAGAGACTTCAGTTGGTGCAGAATTCAGAGGTTTCTCACTATCAGAGCCATAGCTGGGGGTTCTTGCACCCCTAGCAGAACCGTCCAGATTGCGCCCCCTAGCCACAGACAAATAAGCTCTTCTTTCCGCCTCTCCTCCAACCCCCCCCCCCATTCAATTCACCCTCTATTTAAAACAATTCCTTATGAGACAATAATAGATACTTCTATTTATGGACATATTTTTTAGCCGGTTTTGCGCCCCCACATTGCCTGTGCCCCTGGCAGGGATCCACCTCGCCACCCGCTAGGTACAGCCCTGCTCACCGTGGCAAGGTGGTTTGAGCACTGATCCTGGCCTGACTGCACTGGCTGCCAAAGTAGTTGACAGACTCAATCCAAAATGCTAGTTTTGACACACAAAGGCTTAAATGGCTCATGACTGCAGTATGTCAAGGACCACCTCTCCCCATATGAACTGAACCAGACCCTGCCATCACGATTTGAGGTCTTTCTTTGTGTGTCCCCTCCATGAGAGCTCCGGAGAGTAACAACACGAGAATGGGCCTCTTCTGTGGTGACTCCCTCTTTGAGGGATGCTCATCCTGGGAGGCTCGCCTGGCACCTTCATGACATATCTTTTGGCACCAGGTGAAAACATTCCTCTTCACGGCAGGCTTTTTTGCTGATTAAATAATCTATGAGCTTTTTAATGTGCCGGAGGGCGGGGGGGTGTTTTTATGAGTTTTTATACTGTAAACCACCCTGTGGTTTTCGGATGGAGGGTGGTATATAAATTTGATACATAATATAATAATAAATGACACAAATGAAGAGGAAATAGGAAGTGCAAAAATGGAGACGAACGGGAGGAAGAAGTCACTGTCACTTCTTCTTATTTTGGTGTCAAATTCATGTCTGTTTAGGGAAGTTTTTAATGACTGATGTTTTTGTTAGGATATTTCCGTTCCACCTTAAAAAGGGGACAGGCTGTTGTGTGTCACAGCCTGCGTATTTCCTGTTCACAGGATGTTTCTGTTGTGTCTATGCTTTCGTTTCTCTCTCTGTGCCTGAGACACCGAAGCAGGCAGCCATGTTTTCTTTGTTCTGACCAACGCTGAATAAAATTGTAAATAATGCTCTCCTGCGTGCATCTTTCGCTGTGCATTATCTGCTGATAGAGCGTGCAAGAGCTCTGGAATGTGGGAAGCTATTTCTGGGGCTCGTGTCGCTAATTGAATGATACTGCGTGTCTACGGGAGATCGATGGATCGTCCGGAATCGATGTGGGGCCTTGATGGATGATGTGTCCCTGGCAGTATCCCAACAGTTTTAATGTATTTTTAATCTCTTGTTGGAAGCTGCCCAGAGTGGCTGGGGAAACCCAGCCAGATGGGCGGGGTAGAAATAATAATAAAAAAA